>NW_027361690.1:35462500-35920000 GCF_039654945.1 Dendrobates tinctorius
CTTCGGAGCAGATGGCAGTCCGGACAGGGGAATGAAGTGGGCCATCTTGGAGAAGCGGTCTGCGACGACTAAGATGGTAGTACATCCAGCAGAGCGAGGCAGATCAGTCACGAAATCCATTGCGATTTGCTGCCAAGGGGCCTCTGGCACAGGCAACGGATGAAGGAGACCGGAGGGCAGAGTCCTAGGAACCTTGTTCTGAGCACAGGTCCTGCAGGAGGCTACAAAGTCCTTTGCGTCCTGGTGGAGAGAGGGCCACCAGTAATACCGGGAGAGAAGCAAAAGGGTCTTCTTAATCCCAACGTGCCCAGCAACCTTGGAGGAATGCCCCCAGCGCAGCACTTCCAGACGTTTGTTCAAAGGAACGAAGGTCTTGCCAGGCGGAAGAGTAGAGAATCTCACAGGAGCCACGGAGATAACTTTAGCCGGCTCGATAATATATGATGGATCCTCCTCCTTTTCAGGTGGCTGCAAGGACCTGGAAAGTGCATCAGCTTTGATGTTCTTACTGCCGACCCGGAAGTGGAGCTTAAACTCAAAACGGGAAAAATACAGGGCCCACCTGGCTTGTCTGGAGTTGAGTCTCTGGGCAGATTGCAGGTAGGCCAAGTTCTTGTGGTCCGTGAAGATAGTAAAGGGATGCACTGCCCCTTCGAGCAGATATCGCCATTCCTCCAGCGCCATCTTAATGGCCAACAATTCCCGGTCCCCAATGGAGTAGTTGCACTCCGCAGGGGAAAAGGATTTGGAGAAGAACCCGCAGGGGACTAGACGTCCGGATGGAGCCTGTTGGGAAAAGACCGCCCCAGCTCCAGTGGAGGAGGCATCAACTTCCAGGATGAAGGGCCTACTGGCCACTGGGCGGTGTAGGATCGGAGCAGAGGCAAAAGAGCGTTTCAGGGCAAGGAAGGCGTCCTCGGCTTCGGAAGACCAGCCGTTAGACTTCGTCCCCTTACGGGTCAGGACCGTGATGGGCTTGGTGACTGTAGAAAAGTGGGGTACAAACTGTCGGTAATAGTTAGCGAAGCCGAGGAAACGCTGGATGGCCTTTATGCCAACTGGACGAGGCCACTGGAGTACCGCGGACAGCTTCTCCGGATCCATCTTTAGGCCGGAATCCGTGATGATATATCCCAAGAAAGGTAACGCTGTTTGCTTTAAGAGGCACTTCTCAATCTTGGCGTAAAGATGATTTTCTCGAAGGCGCTGCAGGACCATGCGTACACTTCTCCGATGGGAGGAGAGATCGGCCGAGAAAACGAGGATATCATCCAAATACACCACCACGCAGGAATAGAGTAGGTCCTGGAATACCTCATTTACGAATTCCTGAAACACCGCCGGAGCATTGCAGAGACCGAACGGCATGACCAAGTATTCATAATGGCCGTCCCGAGTATTGAAGGCCGTCTTCCACTCGTCCCCCGCTCGGATTCGGATTAAGTTGTAAGCTCCCCGCAGATCCAACTTCGTGAAGATCCTGGCCCCCCTCAGCCGGTCGAAGAGTTCTGGAATCAGCGGGAGCGGGTACCGGTTTTTAACAGTGATGTTGTTCAAGCCCCGGTAATCAATACAGGGTCGCAGGGACCCATCTTTCTTCCGAACGAAGAAGAAACCTGCGCCCGCAGGGGACGAGGATTTCCGGATGAACCCCTTGGCCAGATTCTCCTGTATGTATTCCGTCATAGCCGTGGTCTCTGCTGGGGATAGAGGATAAGTTCTCCCTCTGGGAGGGGTGGCTCCGGGGACCAGGTCGATAGGGCAGTCATAGGAGCGATGAGGTGGTAAGGAGTCCGCCTCCTTTTTGCTGAACACATCAGCATACGTGTGATAGGGTGCGGGAAGGCCCGGAAGGTCGGCAGGCTTTGACCATGGACGGGGACGAGTGAAAGCCCGTAGGCAGTGCTCCTGGCAGGAGTGCCCCCAACGGAGAACTTCCCCAGAGCGCCAGTCAATCACCGGTTCGTGCCGTCTGAGCCAGGGTAGCCCTAGAAGAACAGCATGGGCTAGTTGTGGCAGGACATAAAAGGCTATTCTCTCGAGGTGGAGTGCTCCGATTTGAAGGTCTACTTCGACGGTAACCGTGGTGATGAGTCCGGGTAAAGGTTTACCATCAACGGAGGAAATAGCACGAGGGTTCCTCAATACATTCACCGGGATCCGGAGTTTATCAACCTCCTCCTGGCGGATGAAATTACCAGCAGCACCCGAGTCCACATACGCCTCCACAGATCCACGCTCCCGACCTGCAATTATCAAAGCTGAAAGGGTAAGGGGGAGAGAGGAATTTTGATCACCTAGGGGGTCCTCTCTTACCTGACCTAGGTGGAGGCATTTCCCGACCTCTCTGGCTTCTCCGGACAAGAACGCACAAAATGGTTGGCACCTCCGCAGTACAGGCAGAGTCCCTTGGTCATCCTCTCCCTGCGCCGCTGCTCGGACAGTCTGACACGATCAATCTGCATGGGCTCAGGAGCGGTACTAACAGGAGATGCAGGGAAACGAGGGACAGGAGCCTGGTACAGCCTAAAGGACCTTCTCTCTCCGACCGCCTCTCGAGCGCACTCCTGAAAGCGTAGATCAATACGAGTGGCCAGCGAAATAAGGTCCTCCAGAGTGGTGGGAGTGTCTCGCCCGGCAAGCTCATCCTTGATCTTACTGGAGAGACCTCTCCAAAAGGCTCCCACAAGAGCCTCATTGTTCCACCCCAACTCTGAAGACAGGGTTCGAAAGCGGATGGCGTATTGCCCCACTGTAAGGGAACCCTGGCGGAGGTTAAAAAGGGCCTCCGTGGTGGATGCTAAGCGACCCGGTTCATCGAATACCTTGCGAAAGGTTTCCAAGAAAGTCTGAATGCTTGACACTATGGGGTCATCCCTCTCCCACAAGGGATTCACCCAGGACAGGGCCTCACCCTCGAGATGGGACACAATGAACGCCACCTTGGCGCGGTCAGTAGGATACTGAAGGGGGGCTAGCTCAAAGTGTAGCCTGCATTGATTCAGAAAACCCCGGCATAACTTAGGGTCTCCGCTGTACCTGGGGGGTTTACCCAGACGGGGAGACGGGGCAGAGACTACGTCTCGGGGGGAAGTTGCTGCGGCTGCAGAGGATTGCAGAGCAAGCAATCGATCATCCACGGACGCCATGTAACTTAAGATGTGGGATTGAGCGTCGCGCTGCTGCGCGAGCTCCTGCTGGAGGCTGGCCAGGAGGGGGGCGTGCCCGGGGTCTGAGGTCTGCAGGGCGGATAGCCGGGTGTCCATAGACTTCATAAAGGACATTATCCGGGTCTGATTTTCTCGAAGGAAAAGTAATTCCTTTTGTGTAGCGGCCGCGGCACCGGCGGGATCCATGGCCTGGTGATACTGTGACAATTCTGGTCTAATACGTCCAAGAGTGGACCCTCTGGGTCGTGGATCAGGAGCCCCTGGGCCGAGCACACCTGGTGAAGACCGACCCCTGTACAGGGATCGTTAGGGGCAGGACCGCAGGGGGCAGAACCGCGACAGCCGGTACCAGGAGGGGCGGCTCGAAGGACAGGCAGGCAGAACAAGGATAGCAGGACGGGATAGCGGAAAATACTGGCCAGGAGTCCACAGGGGGAGGATCGGAGAGGGGGAAACAGGGCAGAGACAGACAGATGGAAGGGGAGCAGGGCACAGAGCACACAGGGGAAAACAGCAGAAGGACAGGCAGGATTCACTAGAGAAGATATGGGGCCGATGAGTGCAGGGAAGTCACACACAATCACCAGGCGCCCTCAGAATAGAGCGGACGCCTGATATACCCAGAACCCGGAAGTACGTCCTACAGACCCGCCCCTCAGCGACGCCCCCTACTAGCAGAAGAGAGCGGGGGAATGCGCGTGCGCGGCCTAAGGCCGGCGCGGTTACCCGCAGCAGAGCGGAGACCAGAGCGGAAGTGCGCGTGGACAGGAGGGCGCAGGTGAGGGGACGCTGCGGCGGGCACCGCCGCTGAAGGGGCATCGGCGGGCACGGCCGCCGATGTCACACATGCTTTACAGTAGGTATGGTGTTTGATGGATGCAACTCAGTATTCTTTTTCCTCCAAACACGACAAGTTGTGTTTCTACCAAACAGTTCCAGTTTGGTTTCATCAGACCATAGAACATTCTCCCAAAACTCCTCTGGATCATCCAAATGCTCTCTAGCAAACTTCAGACGGGCCCAGACATGTACAGGCTTAAGCAGTGGGACACGTCTGGCACTGCAGGATCTGAGTCCGTGGTGGTGTAGTGTGTTACTTATGGTAGGCCTTGTTACATTGGTCCCAGCTCTCTGCAGTTCATTCACTAGGTCCCCCCGCGTGGTTCTGGGATTTTTGCTCACCGTTCTTGTGATCATTCTGACCCCACGGGGTGGGATTTTGCGTGGAGCACCAGATCGAGGGAGATTATCAGTGGTCTTGTATGTCTTCCATTTTCTAATTATTGCTCCCACAGCTGATTTCTTCACTCCAAGCTGGTTGGCTATTGCAGATTCAGTCTTCCCAGCCTGGTGCAGGGCTACAATTTTGTTTCTGGTGTCCTTTGACAGCTCTTTGGTCTTCACCATAGTGGAGTTTGGAGTCAGACTGTTTGAGGGTGTGCACAGGTGTCTTTTTATACTGATAACAAGTTTAAACAGGTGCCATTACTACAGGTAATGAGTGGAGGAAAGAGGAGACTCTTAAAGAAGAAGTTACAGGTCTGTGAGAGCCAGAAATCTTGATTGCTTGTTTCTGACCAAATACTTATTTTCCACCATAATATGCAAATAAAATGAAAAAAAAACAGACAATGTGATTTTCTGGATTTTTTTTCTCAGTTTGTCTCCCATAGTTGAGGTCTACCTATGATGTAAATTACAGACGCCTCTCATCTTTTTAAGTGGTGGAACTTGCACTATTGCTGACTGACTAAATACTTTTTTTCCCCACTGTATATATACAGCTCTGACAAAAATTAAGAGACAACCACATCAAAGCCCTGTCATGGGCAGCCCATTCTCCAGACCTGAACCCCATTGAAAACCTCTGGAGTGTAATCAAGAGGATGATGGATAGTCGCAAACCATCAAACAAAGAAGAACTGCTTACATTTTTGCGTCACAAGCAGTATGAAAGACTGGTGGCAAGCATGCCAAGACGCATGAAAGCTGAGATTAAATATCTGTCATAATCCAGTCCAGAGTTTGTTTTCAGCTGTCTTCTCTCTAGACTGGTCATGTGGGGGTTAATCCCCTCTGCCTCGTTTTGGAGCTGGCTGGGGCTATTTCAGTCCTCTGCAGCATGCGGGCCAGTATCAACTATAGTCCAAGCTTCCAGGCTAGAGCCGCTGACCCATATACCCTAGTGATCCTTCTGCCTCTGACTTCTTGTACTTGTGTATGACTCTGCTTGATCTCTGGACTCCGCCTCTTGTTTCCAGTCTCTGATACCACGCTACCCGACTGGCTTTGACTCTGGCTTGTACCCCGACTACGTCTTACTTCTCATGTTTTGGATACCTCATTCTCGGTAGACTCTGACTTCTGGCTTCACTCTGACTATGTGCATTGCTGTGACCTCTGGTACTTCGTCTTCCTGTTTGTTGTGGACTCTGGCTAGTCTGACCTCTCTTTTGATACCTGTGATACCGGTGCTGCTGCTCTGTGTTACTACGCTGTGTGTGTACAACCTCGCCTTCCCTCACAGCACCCCCTGGTGGAGGTTGCGCTGTACTGCACTGCAGCAATACATTACATTAAAGCTGATCCACACATTTGAAGGGGATTTTGCATTTTTTTTTCCTCTGGTCATGGATCTGCTTTGTAAATTTGTTGATCAAGTGTCCAGGCTAACACAGATGATGTTGTTTTTTTCGGTGGAACATCGAGCCCTTACCAGTTGCCACATCTCATACTCTCTTACAGAAAAAACTGACAGAGACTGTTGAAACTGCAGTAAACCACCCATCATGCTGTTAGTCAACCTGGTGATTCATTTGATGTTGTTTTGCACTCTCCCGAACCCTTGGTTAAGCTTCCTGACACATGTTCTGGTGAAAAATATAAATTTTGTACGTTCAGGGAGAGTTGTAAATTATTGTTTTCTCTCAGACCTCGATCGTCTGGAGATGAGACTCAGCGAGTTGGGAATATTATCTCCTTACTAAGGGAGGGTCCCCAATCTTGGGCTTTTTCGCTGCCCCCTACTGCCCCTGAACGGATGTCGGTAGATAGGTTCTTTGAGGCCCTAGGCCTTATCTATTACGAACCGGACCTTGTCAGGGTGGCAGAGGCCACTATTATGGGAAAGCGCTCATCCGAGTGGTACAGCTCCGAGTTCCGTCTATGGGCCACTGAAGAGTCCTGGGATGACTCTGCGTTGAGATGTCAGTTCAGGTGTGGACTGGCGGATTACCTGAAGGACGCTCTAGCTCTCCATCCATCTCCCAGCTCATTGGAGGAAGCTATGACTCAGGCTATCCGTATGGATCGGAGGCTGCGGGAGAGAGGTGTTGCACAGCGAGAGGTTCCATTACTCCCTGCTAATCCAGTTGTTTTGCCTCTGTCTAAACCTATGGAGGTGGGGGCCGCCAACCTCAAGGAGAAGGAGAGGAGACAGCGGCATGAAGGAAAGTTGTGTTTTCACTGCGGAGATCCAAGACATTGGAAAAAGGACTGCTCCTCTTGTCCACCGACCAGCAAACGGATTGTTGTGGAAGTCACCCAGACTCTCAGGTACCTTTTTCAAAAAATTTGTTGGATGTGGTACTTTGTGGTGGGAGTGGCTCCGCACCCACTTCTGCCTTGGTGGATTGTGGGCCGTCTATGAACTTTATTAACTCTGACTTGGTGTCCAGGTGTAAGTTAGGGACAGTTAGGCTGGAGACTCCTATTCATGTTGCTGCCATTGACAAAACCACTGGCCACTGGCTAAGAATGTCATTAAATTTGTTTCAGAGGAGTTTCTCCTTAAAGTGAGTTCCTTGTGTAAGGGGGTGGGATATGAAGTCTCTTATGCCTCCCTTCCCTCTGATTGTTTTCCTGTCCTTAATGTTTACAAATATGTTTTTATGATTATTGCCTGCGGTACTGCTACATGTATAAGTATGTATTACCGCTCATTATTTATGGTACAGCCACTTGAATGTGTTACCATTGTATGGATAAGTGTATATATTGCCTCATGTTCTTGTATAATAATATTGCATGTATATTATATTATTATTATGTTGTGGACCACTAGGTGGGGGTATACCAGTGGGGCCTGGTAGGAGGTTCATAAAGGGTTAATTATAGGAGGGACTGCCCGGTAATAAGAGGGGAGTTAAGTTGTAGAAAGTTAAGTCAGACGGGGCTAGGGTGCCCAAGAGTCCACATGGGCTATAGGCTCGGACAGGTTGGCAGTCAGGTAACGTTAAGTCATTATTGCCCACTTTACCCACGGCCACTGCAGGTCTTAGCAGTGGGTCAGAACAGGAAAAGGAAGATGTGGCGTCTTACTGCCTGGGCCAATGCTTTTATGGCAGAAGTTGGCTGGACTAAGGAGATGAAAGGAGTTGGCACTTCGATGAGATCGGTACAGATGGGCTGGATGCTTCACCTGGGGTCACAAAGCGTAGTGATTGATGAATTCAGTTCTGGGGCAGAACAGGCTGAAGGAAATGTCATTGTAGTGAGGTCAGACCTGGAAGGAACTGGGAAGCAGTCTAGTATGGTCCGGTCTGGGCATGTACTGCACATAAGTGACAGCAAGCAAGGGAAGATCAGGAAGCAAGTAAATGTGATGATGTACCACCTGTGGATGTAACGTGCAAAATCGTAAGTAAAGAAAATGTTAATTGTCTCGGACTGTGTCTCCATTGATGTGAGTCACCTAGAAGAGTGATCGTTATGGCCTGGGAAGTGCCCGGGTTGTTTCATGTAGGGGAAGGGCTGGGCGCAGTTGTCACCAGAGTACAGGTCACGACTATGGTCCTGGTCCTCCCTTACACAGCATGGACTGGCTGATAGACCGACTAGCACGGCGGCTACGGCTGTTATACAGACTGGCACGGTGGGTGCTGGCAAGTCCAGCTGATGTATAGACTGGCATGGCAGGTCCGGCTGTAATACAGACTGACAAGGCAAGTACTAGCAAGGAGGTTAGGGACGAACAGACACTAACGGTACTAGCAGTAAGTTATTGGACAGGGACCTGAGAACTAGCAAGTGTTTTGTGAACAATGTTGCAGGTGGAGGTGCCTTAAATAGTAAGTGTCTCCAAGCCATTGGCGTACCTTGTGCAGCAGCTGACAAGGAAGGAGGAGGGAGTGCTGGATGGGAGCTGTGGCGGTGAGTGAGTCAGCCTTCTTGCCCAGGGATAGGTGTAGCATGCATGGATGCTGGTTTTACAGTACCCCCTTTACACCCCTCTTTTTTTCAAGCCTGCAAGACATCTCCCCAGGAGGAGAGGAGCATGGATGTTTTCCCTGGGCTCCCAGGACCTCTCCTCAGGACCGAACCTTTTCTAATCCACAAGAAAAAAGGTTTTTCTTCTTATCCTCTTGGTGGCTAGAATGTTCTCTACCTCGAAAATGTCTTCAATGTTGACCGGAGCAGGAGTGGTACCAGGATCTTTGAAAAAAGGACTGAGGATGACAGGCTTTAGGAAAGACACTTAAAAAGAATTAGGGATTCGTAGAGATGCTGTAGGCTACCAGATTAATCTGTTTTAAAGCCTTAAACGGAATGATGAAGAGAGGGCCCAGTTTATATAAGAGAAATCCAAAGTGACATTTAGTATCCTGCAGGTGGATCAAGTAGCGAGAAGTAAACTGGACACCTCTATCCAAGACAATATGGAGTGGTACACAATGGAGGCGGAAAATATGTAAAATAAACTTCACTGCAAGCACTAGAACAGATGGGAGACTGGACAGGGGAGTGAAATGAGCCATCTTGGAGAAATTTATCCACAACCACCTAGATGAAGGTACACCCAGCCGATACTGAAAGATCAGAGAAGAAATCCATTGCAATATGCTGCCAGGGAGCAGATGGTACGGGCAAAGGGCGTAAGCAACCGTTCGGAAGCTGTTCCAGAGTTTTGTTCTGAGTGTAGAAGGACAACCAGAGATGAAATCCGCAACATCCTTGCATAGGGTTGGGCCACAAAAAATGTCGGGAAATGAGAACAGTTTTCTTCTATCCGCCATGATCAACCAACTTAGATGAATGACCCCACAGAAGGACCCACTTCCTATCTGGTTCAGCAACGTAAGTTGCTCCAGAAGGGAACCGAGACAAATCTAACAGAGCAACCATAACTATTCTAGAAAGGTCAGTGATGTGTTGAGGCTCTTCCTCGTGGTCGGAAGACAGGAAAGATCTAAAGCGTGTATCGGCTTTGATGTTCTTATCAGCCGTTTGGAAAATAGAGAGTAACGTTGAAGTGGGCGAAGAACAGAGACCGCCTGGCTTGTGGATTAAGCAGCTGTGCGGACTGCAGATAGGCTAGATTCTTATGGTCAGTGTAGCTAACCACTGGATGCATCGCTTCTTTAAGCAAGAATTGCAACTCCTCCAGTGCCAGTTTTATCTCTAACAGTTCTCGAGTAGTTGTGTACTGGAGCTGAGAAGATTTTGTAAAAAAAGCCACAGGTCACCATGTGTTTGGGAGAAGACTTCTAAGTAAGAACGTCTCCGCACCCTGAGGAAGAAGCATCCATCTCCAGAAAGAACGGCTTGTTATTGTCCGGACGATGCAGCACAGGAGCTGAGGATAAGGCCTATTTTAGGAACACAGAGGCGTTCTATGCCTCTGGAGTCCATATCTTAGGATTGGCCCCCTTGCGGGTCAGGGCAGAAATAGGAGCAGTCTGAGAGGAAAAATGCAGAATGAACTGGTGGTAGTAATTTGTGAATCCGAGAAATTGCTGGATAGCTTTCAGACCGTTTGAATGGGGCCACTTCAAGACAGCGGACAACTTCTTGGCATCCATTTTCAGGCCGGTCTCAGAGATGAGGTACCCAAGAAGTGGAAGAGTTGGCTGCTCGAAGATGCACTTTTCATATTTGACGTACAGATGGTTCTTCCTTAATCTCTGCAGAACTTCGAGAACATCCCTTCAATGTGAAGGCTGATTGGGGGAAAACACCAAAATATCGTCCAGATAAACTACCACACACACATGTAGAGAAGATCCCGGAAGATGTTGTATACCAGTTCTTGAAAGACTGCATGGGTATTAGAGTCCAACCGGCATTACACGATACTCATATTGGCCATCATGGGTATTAGAAGTCAGCTTCAATTCATCTCCCTGGCGTATTCGGATCAGGTCCCAGGACACTCGACAGAGTTGTGACAACAGGCTTGCGTATGCGCAGCCATGGCAGACCTAGAAACAGAGGATGAGGCAGGCACAAAAGTACATTGAGAGGAATCCTCTATGAGTGTAGCATTCCTACACGAAGTTCCACCGGCTTGGTCACAAAAAGGATGGTCTCGGAGAGAGGTTTTCCATCCACTGATGAAACCACCAACGGATCCTGAGGACATTGGATCAGGATTTGATACCGCTCACAACAGCCTGTTGAATGAGATTACTTGAGAAGCCTGAGTCAAGTAGGCCGACTTGACAAAACGGCTGTCACCACAGGACACAGTCAGATACTGACTGAGTCAGTAATGTAGAGGAGCGATTCTTGCCCAGGATGTCCTCTCCAACAGACTCTAGGTTCTGAAGTCTCCTGGTCTTCCCTCAGCACGATAAGCTTCCTGATAATGCTTAGCCATTTTCACCTGGTCAATTTGCATAGACTCTGGGGGAGGAGCTGAAGGTTGGATCCAGGCGCACAGTTCTTCTCTCACGAGTCACCTCCTCGGAATGCTCCTTAAACCTGATGTCAATCCGGGTTGCCAGAGACACCAGGTCATCCAATGAGGAGGGTATATCACGACTGGCCAGTTCATCCTTGATTCGCCCAGAAAGGCCCTCCCAGAAGGTAGCCACCAGAGCCTCATTATTCCAGGTGAGTTCGGATGATAGGGTACAAAAACAAACAGCGCACTGGCCCATTGTGAAGTTATCCTGGCGCAGTCTGAGAAGCAAAGATGCTGTAGAGGAGGCATTGCTGGGTTCATTTAAGACCTTACAGAAGGCCTCTAGAAAAGACTGGAGGTTCGACACAAGGGGATCCCCTCTCTCCCATAGTGGATTGAGCCAAGCTAGAGCTTCGCCAGTGAAATGGGACATGATGAAAGCCACTTCGGCCTGGTCAGAAATGAACTGGTGAGCCAAGACTTTTAAGTGCAGCGTACACTGATTAATAAACCCCCGACATAGGTAAGGGTCACCGATATAACATGGGTGAGCTGAGAGACCAGGTCCAGAGCCAAGCACATTGCTGGCAGGCTGTTGGGTCATGACTGAGGTGGTCACAGCTTCGATAGGTGTGGACTCGGCCAGAGTTGACAGTCTATCTAAGATAGTTACTGTCTTTGTCGGGTGACCTCCTTTTACAGGTCAGAGATAGAGGACATCTGAGAGCCAGCAGATTCCATGGCATGTGCAAACTGTAATTGGAGTGGTGGAACCACTGTGCTATGATCTGAGGAGAGCCTGGAGGGGCGTGACTACCTGATCACATGACTTTTCGCTAAAGCCCCTGATGGTGGAGTTAGGCTTGGCTCCCGATGAACACCAGGTACTATTCCAGGACAGGCCACCGATGCAGAGAACACACAGCGGCTCAAAGCACAGTACTTCTACAGGCAGTGGGGTGCTGAGTACCCAGAGAACTCGGACCTTATTGACATGAACGGATGGAACAAACATCTGTTGTTTGCCACGCTGACTCTGCTTGACAGTGTGGTAAACACGGGCTCTGATCGGTGGTAAAATCATTACCGACGGTCAGAGAGTTGCGGTTCCCATGCTGTCAGGTGACAGCGTGAGCCAGCAGCTGTGACTGGTGGTAAAAAGGTTACCTCCGGTCACAGGCAGAGTACTACTCCCATAAGCCTACACCTGGTGTCGCTGATAATAGTAAGAATAGGTGCCACTGATAGGAGTATCCATCGGTCGGCGCCTGTGCTATAAATTCATTTTTTCTTTAAGATGACGTGGGATCTCTTTTGCTTTTGATAATCTGCTGAGGAAAAACTGACAGCTGCGGGCTGCAACCCTCAGCTGTCATCTTTATTATAGCTGGTTATCAAGAATCTTTAAATAAATAAAAAAAAGCGTGGGGCCCTCCCATTTTTGACAGCCAGCCAAGCTAAAGCAGACAGCTTTTGGCTGGTATTCTCAGGCTGCTAAGGGGCCATGGATATTGTCCCCAGGCTAAAAATAGCGGCTACAGCCACCTCAGTAAAGGCGCATTAGATGCGCCAATTCATGTGGTTTGCATGGCTTTTCCCATGTGCCCTGGTGCAGTGTCACATGAGGTCAAGGTTGTGGGGTTGATATCAACTGTTTTATGGCTACTGACATCAAGCCCACAGGTTAGTAATGGAGAGGCAAGACACCCCCATTACCAACCCCATAGTTAGGTTGTAAAAAATACACAGCCAGAATAATATCCTTTATTTGAAATGAAGACACAGACTCCTTTATTTGAAATAAAAATAAAAAAGCACAGTTATACTCACCTTATGCTTAATCCTTTGAAGTCCTTGTCATTTGTAAAATACAAAACAATGAACAACCATGATACTCACCTTACTTCTAATCCACCAATGCCTATGTCCCATGTGAAAAAAGAAAAATAATAAGCAACCATATCCCTCACCTATCCAATGTGAAGATAATCCGTACTGTCCACGACGATTTGGATAATTTGGAGAGCAACCACACCAGTGATTGCTCTCTCTGTCATCCTCCTCACATTGAACCCCGGTGACCTCTCTTATGGCACTGCTTGCTGCGTGAGAACTTACTCAAGCAGTGAGAGGTTACATACATGAGGTCACCGGGGTTCATCAGGTTTGAACTCCAGTGAACTTTCTCACGTCAGCTCAGCACTAGACAATGGAGGAGCAATTATGTTCCTGTCAGTGTGTTCCAGCTGGCAGGGATAGCGGTTGCATCACTGATGTGACCACTATACAAATCATCTGAATTGTTGTGGGACAGTATGGATAAATCACAATGGACAGGTGAGGGTTATAGCTGTTTATTATTTTTCTCTTTTTACAGGGGACAAGAGCTTCAATGGAATAGGCATAAGGTGAGTATAACTTTGTTTTTTATTTTTAAACTAGCTGAAGAGCCCAGCGCTGCCCGGGCATAGTAACTAACTGTGGATAGTTATAACAAATTATAATTATCCTCCATCCCATAGTCCCGTGCCCATATACCCAACATACCTATCCTCCATCCCATAGTCGAGTGCCCATATACCCATCACATATCCTCCATCCCATAGTCCCATGCCCATATACCCATCATACATATTCTCCATCCCATAGTCCCTTGCCCATATACCCATCATACATATTCGCCATCCCATAGTCGAGTGCCCATATACCCATCACACATCCTTCATCTCATAGTCCCATGCCCATATACCCATCATACATATCCTCCATCCCATAGTCCCGTGCCCATATACCCATCATACATATCCACGATCCCATAGGCCTGTGCCCATATACCCATCATACATATCTTCCATCCCATAGTCGAGTGCCCATATACCCATCACACATCCTCCATCCCATAGTCCCATGCCCATATACCCATCACCCATCCTCCATCCCATAGTCTCATGCCCAAATACCCATCATACATATCCTCCATCCCATAGTCCCGTGCCCATATACCTGTCATACATATCCTCCATCCCATAGTCCAGTGCCCATATACCCATCACACATCCTCCTTCCCATAGTCAACCATTATGACATCATAATGAGTGGCGGGGCTTGCAACCTATGATGACATCAGTGTCGCCATGGCAACCATTATGACATCATAATGAGGGGCGGGGCTTGAGACACACCCACACACTTTTTCCCAATTATGTAGATAGGGGCAAAATTGTTTGGTGAATTGGAACGCGCGGGGTTAAAATTTCACCTCACAACATAGCCTAGGACACTCTCGGGGTCCAGAAGTGTGACTGTGCCAAATTTTGTGGCTGTAGCTGCGACGGTGCAGATGCCAATCCCGGACATACATACATACATACACACATACATACACACACTTGAGCTTTATATATTAGATAAATGTTTAAAACAGGGTGTTTATTTTTATTTCAAATAAAGGATTTTATTCATACTGTGTGTTTATTTCCAAACTCACTATGAGGTTTGTAATGGGGTGTCTTATAGATGCCTCTCCACCTCACACTGTTTTTTTCATTTATTTTTTAATTTATTAACAAGTACAGTAAAATACACATCCAAGGTAACCTTACTTAACAGCAGCTGGAAACTCCAGTAACCTTAAAACGTCCCTTAAAATTTCCCATTAGGTTTCCAGGCCTCGCAGCTGCTGGGAGTCCCAGTGGCTGTGAACTCTGGAACCTGAGGTTACTTGAGCTCAAGCCATGAAAAGCATGAGATACAGTTGCCATGATGTGACATTACTGTTCTTGTTAATAAATAAAAAAAATGGAAAAAACATCCCCGTAATTTTCATAAGCAGCAGAGGGAAAGTCGACATCTGAGGGATGATGTTAATTTTCTGGGAGGAAGGACAATATCCCTAAAGTTTCTCAGGCTACTAATATCAGCTGTCATATTAGCCTTTACTGGTTATTTTATAGGGGGACCCCAGAAAAAAAAATGACGCAGGGTCCCCCATACTTTCAAACCAACAAAGGCTAAACAGACAGCAGTGGACTGATATTAATAGCCAGGGAAGGGGCCAGGGAAATTGGCTCTCCTCCCAGGCTAAGAACATCATCCCTCAGCTGCCCTAAAAATGGCACATCAATAAGGTGCACCAAATCTGACGCTTAGCCTCACTCTTCCCACTTGCCCTGTGGCAGTGGCAAGTGAGGTAATATTTGTGGGGTTGATATTACCTTTGTATTGTCAAGACACAATGAGGTGCAGCGAGCGCAGCTTCAAAGACGATCGGTGACTTTATAGAGTTAACTGTCGGTCACTGAAGGTGGGTTCCCACCGGCACTTTATTGTGAGTCGGGATGATGAAGTGCGGTGTCCTCAATGAGATCAATGAAAATTCTCACGGTACTCGCTGAGATGTCATTGAGGTCACTACAGTTCATCCTCCCGCATCTTCAATGACCATCAGTAATCTCTATGACATCATCGCTCGTCACTTACCTCATTGTGTCCTGGTTTTCAGCCTGGATGGTTGCATCATGGCACCGTTCAGGTTGTAAACCAGATATCGCAGAGATGGATTACAGCATGGGGCAGTTTTGCTAATCTTCACTTTGGACAGATGAGGGATATGGTTGTTTAGCATTTTTCTTCTTTTCCTGGGGACATAGGCATCAAAGAATTATCTTCACATCGGGGACAGGGGAGGGATATGTGTCACGCCGTTCTGTTTGTATTTGATTGTCGGTGTGACAATGCATGTTTTTTGCTTTAACCCCTTACTCCTTTCCCCCTAATTGAGCTGGGATACTGCTGGCTTTTACCTTTGTGGAGCCTGCTCAGTTCCCTGCTCTGCTGCGTAGCTGCACATGTGGTGTTAGGTCTTTGCTATGCTGCTTGACCATTCACATGTGCGGTCCCTGGTCGCTGCTGTGGAAGCTGTCCACGGGTTGCGAGGTCATTTGCAGCTGGTGCATGACTTTCCACGTGTTTCTAGGCTTGCAGACAATGAAAGTGCACTAGGCTGCAGTTGCTGTACTGATTGTGCTGCAATGGTTTCTGTGTGTGCTTAGGGCGTGCGCAGCCACACCTTCCCTGCTTTTATCAGGGTTAGTGTGTGTACTTGAAATGCTGTCCCCAGCCAATTGCTGAGGGGCAGCTCCTTTACAAACTTACCTGCCCTATGGGTGGGGCCAGAGCTACTCCCAAAGCTCCTGGACTTTGCCATGTGTGTCTCCTGTCTGTGGACCTCGTCTGTCTCGGTTATGGTACCAAATTCCCTGGCTTGATTCCTGCTTTGTCCTGTTCCCTCGCCCTGCCCCAGAGGCGGTATATCTGGGCCTGAATCCTTGATCCTCTACCTGACCCTGTCTAAATTCACCCTGCCCTGGAGGCGGTGTTTCCAGGCTTGAATCCTTGATCCTGTACCTGACCATGTCTGAACTGTCTGCTGTGTTATGTTCCTGGAATCCCTCTGTGTTTAGAGCCCTGCACGCAGCAACTCTGAGACTCTTGTAAGCGGTGTTCCTGCTAAGCATCTACTATGCTGTGCTTTGACTGCCATGCGGTGCTAGCTCCATGCAGGCCCAGCAATCCTGCGGTGTTAGCACCATCACGCTTGAGTTCATTCCTAGGTCCGATGCCTGGAGCCTGTCGACCGCTGCCTGGAGCTGGATGACTGCAGTGGTGCCTGTAGGTCGTGTTGGATGTACAGAACCAAACGACTCCCGTCTGAAGTCTGCCGGTGACTCTGATGTCCTGTGGGTGACCCTGATGTCCTGATGACCTCGTGTACCCTGATGTCCTGCCTGCGTCTTGATGACCTCATGTATCCTAATGACCTTGTGTGTCCTGATGACCTTGTGTGTCCTGATGTCCTGCCTGTGTCCCGATGTCCCGCTTATAAGTGCCTCGGTGATCTGATGGTGCCTTGGGGTCCACTGGGTAGTACCCTTCTGGGAGGTGTGGAATCAGGAGCCTGGTTTAGCCCAGTTTTGTCTATGTACTGTGACTTTACTTTAAGTAAACTTTACTTTTATTATACCTGAAGTTGTGCGGTGTTATCAAGTCCTACGTGTCCTTGTCCACATGCTCAGCTGCCACAGTATCCCGATTGCTTCCCTTCCCTAGTTCGGGTAGGCCCTGGTCCCCCTCTGTGGTATAGAGGGTCCATATTGCATCCCCGGGGGACGCCCGCCCCTCGCCATCGGCGTGGAGGCATCTGCTGGGCCACGTCTGCGGCCGCAGTCATGACAATATGGCTGTTTATCATTTTCTGTTTTTTACAAGTGACATGGGCATTGGTGGATTAGGCGTGCGTAGGTGAGTATAATTGTGATTTTTTATTTTTTTTTCAAATAAAGTAGTCTGTGTCTTTCTTTCAATTAAATGACTTTATTCTGGCTGTGTCTTTCTTTCTGTGCCTCTCCATTACTAACCTGTGGACTTGATGGTAGTGGCCAAAAAACAGCTGACATCAACCCCACAATCATTGCCCCACTTGCCACCGCACCAAGGCAAGTGTGAAGAGCAGGGCAAAGCACCAGAATTGGCTCATCTAATAGATGCATCTTTTTTGGGGTGGCTGTGGGCTGCTATTTTTAGGCTGGGGGCAAATTCCATGGCACCCTTACCTGTTTGAGAATCCCAGCCCCTGCTTGCTTTAGCTAGGCTGGTTGTCAAAAATGGTGTTGAAACCCACTTTTTTATTATTTAAGTAACTAATAAATATGGCATATGGACCCCTCTATTCTTGATAACCAGCCATGATAAAGCTGAGAGCTGAGGGTTACAGCTCGCAGCTGTTGGTTAGGCTTCTGCTGGTTATCAAAAATAGAAGAGGATTGCCTGCCAGTCACTGTAATGCAGTAATCATTTTAGTTGTCATTATTGTGATTGACTGGCCGCAAAGAATCAACGGGTCTATTTAAGACCCATGACACTATACTTGGCACACTGTAACCCGGAAACAGGCAGATCAGAGAGAGGTGCTGCTGAAAGACAGATAGAATTGTAGCTGCATATAGGCAGGGATTCAACCACATTTATATTTCTTTCAGCTACAACAACAGACCCAGTTAGGGCTAATTATAATCAATATTAATAAGGCTGTTAGCAGCACTTAGGGAGACATTGTGGTGAACGGAAAGAGTAGGACAGGATAGAGCTAATTGCACTTCCTTCCTTTCTGCTGCAACTCATACCAAAAGCCATTCTCAGAGCTAATACTATTATTTCTGCCCTTAATCCTGAAAATTGTTCTGAGCAAGGAAATATTATACATCATTTTTACTGTGGATGTTGTGCATCAAAAGCCAGACAGACTTGGCATTGGTATATTGCTCCTACAGTGTAACCAGTCCATCTGAGGTGAGCAGAGTTTCCAGCTATAGTAATACTGCAAATTTTTTTCAGCAGTGACATATTATAGTGCGCCAGTTGTGCAACAAAAGCATACAGACAAACTTGGTTGAATCTCAATAGAATTGCTATATTGATACTGCAGTGTAACAAGTCCATGGGAAGTGGGCAAATTTGTGTGTTTCAGCAGAAAAATATTATGCATTTAAACTGCAACAGTTGTACATCAAAATAAAAAAGCCAGAGTTGGTTGGTTAGAAATAGCATCACTATATTTATACTGCAGTGTTAGGAGTCTATTTGAAGTGGGCAAATTTTCCTGAAATAGTAATACTGAAAAGTTCTTTCAGCAGTGAAATATTATACTGCATTTATGCTCCAGTTGTGCATCAAAACAAAAAATACTGACTTGATTGGTTAAAAATAGCATTGCTTTACTGATACTGCAGTGTAAGAAATCCATCTGAGGGGGGAAATTTTTCCTGCGATAGTAATACCCAACATGGATATATCATAAGTAATTTAAAATAGGCAAGGCGTGTGGTAAGGGTTAGCGAAGTGGACATAATACTGATGGTGAGTGCAGAGGCCGCGGGCAAGGTGAAACTGTGCCTTCTGCGGGAACACAATAAACACACACATCATGTTGATCTAGATTCATGTCCCACTTTGTAGGAGGGCATGTAACACCACTCTTGAAGCCAGACCAGTGTGAAAAGGTCATTGGATGGATAACAGATGTTTCCAGTCACTTTGCCAGCACCACCCTGTCTTCCACACGATCCAGTCTCGGTAGCCATGATTCTGGACCACATAATCCTCACCCTGATCCTCCTTCCTCCCACCATGGTGAGTGCCCAGATGAAAGTGATCCCACACTTGGATACTCCGTAGAGCTGTTCACAATTCCATTAATAGATTCTGGTCTCTCACCCTGCTCATTTCAAGTGGGACATGAGGAGATTGCATGTAGCGATGCCCAAATATTGGATCAGCCATGCTCACAAGAAGGTGAAGGTGAGAAAATGCAAATACTGCTGCAAGAGGTGGATGATGATGAGACACAATTGCCACCAAGTTATGTTGTTACATCTGCAAGTTAGGAGGAAGACCAGGGGGCGGAAGTGGAAGATGAGGTGGTGGACAATGAATGACCCAAAGAGGGGAGGTGACATGCAGAGCAAGGACAGCAGTGCACAGGAGGAGGGATCTGCAACACCACAACAGGCAGGAAGAGGCATTGGGGTGGCCAGAGACACAAGGTGGCCAACTGTTCACCAGAGCACCAACATGGGTGAAGTTGCGAAGCCAAGGGTTAGGTGTTCCTGAGTTTGGCACTTTTTTAAAGACAGTCCAGTGAACCCCAAAAAGGTTATTTGCTGCCATGCCATCATCAGTAGGGGCAGCAGAACTACCACCCTAATCACCACCAGCATGCTCAATCACATGCAAGTAAAGCATCTGACTACTTGGGCAGAATGCCAGGGTCCAGAAACAGTGTCTGCAGGTGACACCACTGCCTCTTCCCCTATTCTACGTGTATGCCAATCCTCTGTCCATGATTTAGGTTAAGATGCCACCCACCTTGCACATGTCGTTGCACACTTTTTACCACCCTCACCAACCATGACCACCTTCTTGCACCAGCTCAGCGTTAAGTTGTCCCTACCCCAGTTCTTGGAACGCAAGCGTAAATACGCAGCCACCCACCCAAAGGCCACAATACTAAATGGTTACATTACCAGACTGCTTCCCTGGAAATGTATCTGTTTAGACTTATGAAGATGGAAGCTTTCCACAACCTTATGGCAGTGGCCGTCCCTCAGTACTTGGTCCCCAGCTGCCACTATTTCTCCCAGTGTTCTTTCTCCGCCTTACACAAGCACGTGTCCCATAACATCAGCTATGCCCTGACCAACGCCATTACTGGGAAGGTCCACTTATCCACAGACATGTGGACAAGTGCTTGTGGCCAGGGATGCTACATTTCCCCGATGGCACACTGAGATGACCATTTTGGAAACCGGGACCCAGTCGGACCCTGGGACGGAACACGTACTACCGACATCAAGGATTGCGGACCATGGTTCAATCAGAGTTTCCCCCACCTTCTACAGGAGTTCCTATACCTCTTCCTCCATCTTCGAAACATCAACATCAGTCGCAAGCTGAAGCACTGCAACACTTACCTGGCAACAGGGTTTGCTAATGCGAATCTGCTTAGGTGACAAACCACACACTACCGCAGAGTTGTTGAAAGGTCTAACAGACCAGAATGATCTGTGGCTCTCACCACTGAACCTAAAACCAGGCATGGTCATGTGTGACAATGGCCATAACCTAGTAGCAGATCTGAAGCTTGCAAGCTCACACACGTACCATGCCTGGCCCATGTGCTCAACTTACTGGTTCAACCGTTTCTCAAAACCTACACAGATCTGCCTGAGCTACTTGTGAAAATATGCTGTCATGCCTGTCATGCCGCTTGCACTGCATGATCCCTGGAGCCGGGCCCCTGTGGCCACTTCGGGGGCCCCCACGAGTGTACACGCGCGTCTCGCCCTGTGGCTGCACGCCTTAGCAAGTACGCACGTGCTTCTCACCTTTTGCTGCACGTTGTTGCTGGTGCGCACGCGCGCCTCCTGTTCTGGATCCTTTGGCTGGCGCCAGTGTCCGTCGCGTCCGTGCCTGTCTCTGCTCTGCCTGCAGCCGTTCCTCTCTATGGTCCTGGAGGACCAAACTCAGCAGTCCTCTCTATGGTCCTGAGGACGTGATCCAGCAGTTCTCTCTATGGTCTTGCAGGACTCGACCTGGAAATCCTCTCTATGGTCCTGGAGGACCTGACCTAGCAGTCCTCTCTATGGTCCTGGAGGACCCGACCCAGTAGTCCTCTCTTTGGTCCTGGAGGACCTGACCCAGAAGTCTAGGTGCTTACAGTATGCCCTATATCAGGCCACCTCTTTCTATGGGAGGGGCCTGATTATCATGTTGCTTCCCTGCTAGGCCTGTTTGGTCTCTGCTCGATCGCTCCCTGTATTCTGTGCCCATGCACTCTGCCTTGTTGTGCTCCCTTGCACTCGCTTTGTGCTTGTACCTTGTCACATGTCTTGTCCCCTTTCCTGGTTCATGTCCAGCCGTGCTCTTTAGCACATGCTCTGTCCTTCTTATGCTTTCTCTTTGTGCTTCCTTGCACAAGCTCTGTCTTTCCTATACCTTTCCTCTTTGTGCTCTCTTGCACAAGCTCTGCTTTCCTATACTCTTCTTTATTATCTTTTTTCTGTGTCCCGGCTCTGGGCTCTAGCACACTCTCCACTTCTCTGTCATGTATCCGGCTCTGTGCTTCAATTTTCTCTTGTTTACAAAATTTTTTTTACAAAATTTTGTTTTCTCTCTTTACAAAAAAATAGATCAAACATATCGTTCAGTCGTAAAGGACCCTGTGCTTTTGATTTAATTATCCATCTGGCTTCGTGTCTCATCAACAATTTATTATGATTACCACCTTGTGGTGGAAATTTTACAATTTCTAAACTAGCAAAGCGTAATAATTCAGGGTTGGAATTGTGTTTTTCTTGCATATGTTTTATTAAGCGCAAATACCCTTTTCCTGTACTAATCGAATGATAATGTTCACGGAATCTTGTTGCAAGTGGTCTAATAGTTTTTCCTACGTAATAAAATAAACAAGGACAAAACAAAATATATACCACAAATTTACTTTTACAAGAAATAAAATCTTTTACTCTATGCTGAACGGGTCCGATTTTTAGAGGATTGGAAGTCATATGTAAGTGACAATAATTACAGTAACTGCATTTAAAGTTCCCTTTTGATGAATTTTTTTGTAACCAGTTTTTTTCAAGAGGTAACAAATAGAGTTGAGCGACTTTTGTTTTTTTAGGGTCGCGTTTCGTTTCGTGAAACCCGACTTTTCCAAAAGTCGGGTCGAGCAAGATCGTCCGATTATAGGGAAATGTCGGGGTCGTCCCGAAACACGAAACCCAATGTAAGTCAATGGGGAATAAAAGTCGGCAGTGAGAGGAGGACAGGAAACACACCTACAGTGCCCATTTGAATGCCAAAAGCATCAATTCTTCTTACTTAAGCTTGTCAACCTTAATTAACTTCATAATACAAGTTACGCACTGAAAAATGGGGGTTATTTGGCTAAAGTTGTGGGGGGGGAGGGCTGGCTGCAGGTTTTCATGTGCCCTGGGCGAAAGAGCGCCCCTTTAACACATACCACAACTCATCATGCTCCGATACGGCAGAGAAATAGCGGTATAGTACAATGAAAAATACCTCACTTTTTACATCTCATGACGAGGCCCATCTATTTCTCCATACAGAATCATTGGTCCCATATAATGTTTGAAACAGTATATGATGAGCTCCACATAATGCTACAGTATATGTTGGTCCCCATGGATGAAGCTCCACTGTCTTATGGGCCCAAATAATGTTCCAAACATAATGGGCCCCATTTCTAATGCTCTAGTGTATAATGGGCCCTGTAAATGCTGCTCCAGTGTCTGATGTCCACCTTTGGAATGTTCCAGTGTATGGTGGGCCCCATCTATCATTCTCCAGAGTATAGTGCTCCCCAAAAATTGCTGTCCCAACATTGAAAACAATCAAATAAGCCTCCTCGCTAGGGAATCCCTGTACTTGTCTGGATTCCTCGTCGTCCCCATCTTCCATCTCACTGCACAGTATTTCAACTTTGCAAGTGCTGTGATCCTGAGCAAGCAGGGGGGGGCCCACTCGTTGGCGACGGCACTGGCACAGGGCCCCTGATAGTACGGTGGTGTGTCTGATGGCGGGTGGGCCGAACCTGCACTTTCATCTGCAGCTTCCTCTTTGTCACCGTGTAAGATGGAACTGTATATGGGAAGGGTAACCTGAGTTTCATCAGGGTCAGATTCAGGTCCTGTAGCGTGCGAGGGGAATGTAGTGGTCTGGGTCAATGTACCAGCAGATTCATCGAGCAGTGGCTGGGCATCAGTGCACTTGTGTCGCCCCCAGGAGTACGGTCGCCACAGTGGCATTACCTTCTTCCTAGGGAGTGTGATGTCATGCTTGGGAGCAATGAAGGATCTCTCTAGCAGGTTAACTGATTGGGCGGCGTTATTCCCACGAGTCATGACCCTCCAAACAGCGTTCATGAAGGCAAAGTGTTTGTTTTACGTGGGCAGTATGGTTGCAAAGCTGAACCTTAAAGGAATGTCCAGAAGGGCACCACCAGGAGTGGAGCCTACGGTTAAATTCGACTCCACCTTGGAAACCTCAACCATGCCAGCTACAGAACAGATGCACACATTGCAAGCTTAATTCCGTTAACGAACGAGACTCCGTCATGCCCCGCGGTCCGAGTCCGGCTAACTAGAGGGACACGTGAGGCTCTGGCACATGAGATTGGCCAATAACTGGTGTGTCATGCCCTTACATGTCCGTGGCTGCATGTGCGCTACACTGAAAAGGACAGCGTTTGTCGCTTACAGGTGCAGATAACCCGCTGAACAACGTTAGTGATGGGGATCACTGATTACAATTATTACCCGCGAACAATGATTTCCCAGTAAGTGCAGGTCAACCGCAGTTCCGGAATTAGGCCTAACCGTCATTCCTGAAAAAATGAAAAACTTACGTGTGCAAACCACAGGTGCTGTAGCTTGCTTAACAGCTCGCCAGCCGTTCTCACGCCCAGTATGGATTACACGTGATTGCACAAAGGTGAGAAAGGGTACCGTATCCCCAGATAACATGTATGGATAGCGTACACATTCAAAATATATGTCTCAGGAGGCAGGCTCAGACGGTGTTAGGCCCAGTATGGATTGCACGTGATTGCACAAAGGTTAGAAAGGGTACCGTATCCCCGGATAACATGTATGGATAGCGTACACATTCAAAATATATGTCACAGGAGGCAGGCTCAGACGGTGTTAGGCCCAGTATGGATTGCACGTGATTGCACAAAGGTTAGAAAGGGTACCGTATCCCCGGATAACATGTATGGATAGCGTACACATTCAAAATATATGTCTCAGGAGGAAGGCTCAGACGGTGTTAGGCCCAGTATGGATTGCACGTGATTGCACAAAGGTTAGAAAGGGTACCGTATCCCCGGATAACATGTATGGATAGCGTACACATTCAAAATATATGTCTCAGGAGGCAGGCTCAGACGGTGTTAGGCCCAGTATGGATTGCACGTGATTGCACAAAGGTTAGAAAGGGTACCGTTTCCCCGGATAACATGTATGGATAGCGTACACATTCAAAATATATGTCTCAGGAGGCAGGCTCAGACGGTGTCAGGCACAGTATGGATTTGACGGCCCAGACTACACAGCGGAGGAGCAGGGAGAGGTAAAGATTGCAAATGCTGGGGCCCTGCCCAAGCAAGGGGGGCCCACTCGTGGGCGTCGGTACTGGCACTGGGCCCCTCATAGTACGGCGGTGTGTCTGACGGCGGGTGTGCACCACCACCGTCAGAGACACTTGATTGCACTATGAAGGACCCTGTACCAGTGCCCGCGCCCAAGAGTTGGCCTACCCACCTGTCCAGGGCAATGGCACTCGCACGGTGTCGTGCGCTAGGTGGTGACCCCGGCCATGGGGGGGGGAGGCAGCACAGTTAGGGAGTTTTAGAAAGTGGCATATGTTGATGTTGGACATTCAGCTGATGCAAAAGGTGAAATAGGTCAAGTCCCAGGAAGAGGTGGACCAAAGCAAGCCATTTTTCTGTCACCCTATGTGTCATCAGAGGAAGGTGGGACAAAATCCTTGGAAACCCATGCGTGGTTCATTTTAATGAAGGTTAGATCATCCACATTTTGGGTTGACAGACGGGTCCTTTTTTCTGTCAGGATTGATCCAGCTGCACTGAAGACTCTTTCCGATAGCACACTTGCAGCTGGGCAAGCGAGCTCCTGTAAGGCATATTGTGCCAATTCAGGCCAGGTGTCCAGTTTAGCGGCCCAATAGTCAAAGGGGAATGACCTGTGTGGGAGAACATCGATATGGGAGGAAAAGTAGTTTGTAACCATAGTTGACAACTGCTGTCTCCTGTCACTTTCCATCGATGCAGTATTACCAGTTGTGTGAGCGGTACTTGAAAAATCAGTCCACAACATTGTCATGAAACCCCTGTCTCCAACGCCACTTCTGCTGTGTGCACCACGAACACCTCTGCCAAGCTGCCCCCGGCCCGTACGGCTCGTGTGAGAACCATCACCGCTGCTGTGTGCTGGGAATGCCTCAAGCAACCGATTTACCAGAGTTGCTTGTTTATTAGCCAATATTAGGTCAAGGTTCTCCTGTGGCATGATGTTTTGTAATTTGCCTTTATAGCGTGGATCCAGGATGCTGGCCAACCAGTAGTCATCATCGTTCATCATTTTGGCAATGCGTGGGTCCCTTTTTAGGATCTGCAAGGCATAATCTGACATGTGGGCCAATGTTCCCGGTGTCAATGATGCACTGCGAGTGCTGGTTGGAGGAGCACTTTCTGGCAAATTCACATCCCTCCAGTCACGCACAAACCCTGTACCAGACCTTGCCACGCCAACATTTTCACTTGCCCCACGAGATGCATCCTCCTCCCCTAAGTAATCATCCCCATCATCCTCCTCCTCCTCCTCTTCTTCCTCCACCTCGTCCAGGAGAGGTCCCTGAGCAGACAATGGCTGAATGTCATCAAGGATTCCCTCCTCCTCTTCCTCCTCATCAACATTGGCTGCAGACACCTGCTCCTTAAGGTGCGTCAAAGTTTGCATGAGCAGACGCATAAGTGGGATGCTCATGCTTAGGATGGCGTCGTCTGCGCTTACCAGCCGTGTGCATTCCTCAAAACACTGAAGGACTTTACAGAGGTCTTTCAGCTTCAACCACTGCACACCTGTCAACTCCATGTCTGCTCTCAAAGTGCCTGGCCGTGTATCCTCCCACAAATGCATTATGGCCTGCCTCTGCTCGCACAGCCGCTCCACCATGTGCAGGGTGGAGTTCTACCTTGTTGCAATGTCGATAATGAGGCGGTGGTTGGGAAGGTGGAGCAATCGCTGCAGCTTCTGCATACGAACGGAGTGTACAGGCGACCGGCGGATGTGCGCGCACAGTCTTCGCACCTTCTGGAGCAGGGCTGTTAACTCCGGATAATTTTTGAGGAAGCACTGCACCACCAGGTTCAAGGTGTGAGCCAAGCAAGGTATGTGGCTGAGTTTTGAAAGGGCTATGGCTGCCACAAAATTACGGCCGTTATCACTAACTACCTTGCCTGCCTCAAGATGTACACTGCCCAGCCATGACTCAGTTTGTCGCTTCAAGTACTCGGCCAGCACCTCGGCGGTGTGTCTGTCGCCCAAACACATCATCTGCAACACAGCCTGCTGACGCTTTCCACTAGCTGCTCGATAGGGGGACACCTCGTGTGCAACAGTGGAAGCTGCAGATGGAGTGCTCGTACGACTGCGCTCTGTGGACGAGCTTTCGCTTCTGGAGGAGGAGGAGGAGGAGGGTCGAACGCCTACAGCCAACTGTTTCCTATACCGTGGGCTAGGCAGCACTGTCCCACCACCGCTGTCCCCTGTGGACCCTGCATCCATCACATTAACCCAGTGCGCAGTGATGGACACGTAACGGCCCTGGCCATGCCGACTGGACCATGCATCAGTTGTGAGGTGCACCTTTCCGCTCACTGACTGCTTGAGTGCATGGACAATGCGGTCTTTCACATGATGGTGGAGGGCTGGGATGGCTTTGCAAGAGAAGAAGTGGCGACTGGGTAGGTCATAGCGTGGTACTGCATAGGCCATGAGTTCGCGGAAAGCTGTGCTTTCCACCAACCGAAAGGGCATCATCTCAAACGAGATTAGTTTGGCAATGTGGGCGTTCAAACCCAGTGTACGCGGATGAGAGACTGAGTACTTTCTTGACCTACTCATAGTGTCTGGGAGGGTGAGCTGGACTTGAGAGCTGCATATGGTGGAAGTAGCGGTGGACAGGGCGGACTGAGAGAGGGTTGATGATGGTGATGGAGTTGGTGTTCTTTCTGATGGCCTAGAATCAGTCTTTCGTTGATATAACAGTGGGATTCCCTGACTGCTGTGGCCTTGCAACGACACCTCAACATTTGCTGCTGTGCTAACCGGTGGGCTTACAGTGGGGGAAACAATGTAGCGTTGCTGACTACCTTCGTTGTGATCAGTTGCACATGTGGCACTTGAGGTTTGGTGTTGAGTCCACGCTTGCAAGTGCATGCTGGTTAAATGTCTAAGCATGCAACAGGTATTCAAATTTTTCAGATTTTTCCCTCGGCTAAAGGTCTTTGTGCACTTCTTACAGATAACCTTGGCCTGATCATGAGGATTTTGTTCAAAAAAGTGCCACACTGCACTCTTCCTACTTTGGCAGACATTTTGCGGCCTAGCACGCTGTGATCTTTTGACCCTCTGGACAAGCTGTCCAGCAACTCTTTTGATGTTTGGAACCTGTCTTTGGAGTGCTCCGGGCCTGCCAGATAACAGCTGTTGCGATGTCGATGTCTACTGTGGATGCTCCTCATCTGAGCTATTGGAAGCAGCACCCTCTTCCCCCAATGGATGCCAATCTGGGTCAACAACTGGGTCATCCATCACCTCCTCTTCTATGTCATGTGCACCTTCCTCTGTGTCACCGTGTATGGTGGTATAGTGTGCGGGAAGGGGCACCTGAGTCTCATCAGGGTCAGAATCTGGCTCTGTACACTGCGAGGACAATGTAGTGCTCTGAGTGAATGTACCAGCAGAATCATCCATCAGCGGCTGTGCATCAGTGCACTCCATGTCAGATTCATCTTGGCCTGGGTAATTCACCATTTCACTTGATAATCCAGGCATGTTATGTGAAAACAGCTCCATGGAGTAATCAGTAGTATGGCCTGCGTCATCCTTCCATCTTGGTTGGGGTGAAGGACACAAGGAAAGGTGTGGTTCATGAACATGAGCCTCCAATGATGACTCAGTGCTTTTACTTTTTACAACTGAAGAAGAGGAGGCGATAGAGCTGGAGGCTGAGTCAGCAATGTAAGACAAAACTTTTTCCTGATGCTCTGGCTTTAAAAGCGGTTTGCCAACTCCTAGAAAACTAAGCGTTCGAGGCCTTATGTAGCCAGACGATGACGCAGGCTCAACACCTCCTGCATTCGGTCCTATTTTGCCCTTGCCACTACCATCAGATCCACCACCAACACCATCATTACCAGCTGCCAACCCCCGCCCAATTCCACGGCCTCTTCCACCAGCCTTCCTCATTTTTGGTAGAAATGTAGACAAAATCCAACAAACTATATAGTAATGTAAAACAAGGTACAAGGTGTCTATAGGACAGGGGAGATTTTGAATTTCTGCACACACTTGTGGACACTGGACACTTTTGGATTGTGTGAGGCCCACTGATATCTGAGCGCTATGTGACAGGCTCGATGGCACAGCTGTGACCAAAGTGACTAGAGGATAAGGGAGATTTTGAATCTCTGCACACACTTTTGGACACTGGACACTTTTGGATTGTGTGAGGCCCAATGAATATCTGAGCGCTATGTGACAGGCTCGATGGCACAGCTGTGACCAAAGTGACTAGAGGATAAGGGAGATTTTGAATCTCTGCACACACTTTTGGACACTGGACACTTTTGGATTGTGTGAGGCCCAATGAATAACTGAGCGCTATGTGACAGGCTCGATGGCACAGCTGTGACCAAAGTGACTAGAGGATAAGGGAGATTTTGAATCTCTGCACACACTTTTGGACACTGGACACTTTTGGATTGTGTGAGGCCCAATGAATATCTGAGCGCTATGTGACAGGCTCGATGGCACAGCTGTGACAAAAGTGACTAGAGGATAAGGGAGATTTTGAATCTCTGCACACACTTTTGGACACTGGACACTTTTGGATTGTGTGAGGCCCAATGAATATCTGAGCGCTATGTGACAGGCTCGATGGCACAGCTGTGACCAAAGTGACTAGAGGATAAGGGAGATTTTGAATCTCTGCACACACTTTTGGACACTGGACACTTTTGGATTGTGTGAGGCCCAATGAATATCTGAGCGCTATGTGACAGGCTCGATGGCACAGCTGTGACAAAAGTGACTAGAGGATAAGGGAGATTTTGAATCTCTGCACACACTTTTGGACACTGGACACTTTTGGATTGTGTGAGGCCCAATGAATATCTGAGCGCTATGTGACAGGCTCGATGGCACAGCTGTGACAAAAGTGACTAGAGGATAAGGGAGATTTTGAATCTCTGCACACACTTTTGGACACTGGACACTTTTGGATTGTGTGAGGCCCAATGAATATCTGAGCGCTATGTGACAGGCTCGATGGCACAGCTGTGACAAAAGTGACTAGAGGATAAGGGAGATTTTGAATCTCTGCACACACTTTTGGACACTGGACACTTTTGGATTGTGTGAGGCCCAATGAATATCTGAGCGCTATGTGACAGGCTCGATGGCACAGCTGTGACAAAAGTGACTAGAGGATAAGGGAGATTTTGAATCTCTGCACACACTTTTGGACACTGGACACTTTTGGATTGTGTGAGGCCCAATGGATATCTGAGCGCTATGTGACAGGCTCGATGGCACAGCTGTGACCAAAGTGACTAGAGGATAAGGGAGATTTTGAATCTCTGCACACACTTTTGGACACTGGACACTTTTGGATTGTGTGAGGCCCAATGAATATCTGAGCGCTATGTGACAGGCTCGATGGCACAGCTGTGACAAAAGTGACTGGAGGATAAGGGAGATTTTGAATCTCTGCACACACTTTTGGACACTGGACACTTTTGGATTGTGTGAGGCCCAATGAATATCTGAGCGCTATGTGACAGGCTCGATGGCACAGCTGTGACAAAAGTGACTAGAGGATAAGGGAGAATTTGAATCTCTGCACACACTTTTGGACACTGGACACTTTTGGATTGTGTGAGGCCCAATGAATATCTGAGCGCTATGTGACAGGCTCGATGGCACAGCTGTGACCAAAGTGACTAGAGGATAAGGGAGATTTTGAATCTCTGCACACACTTTTGGACACTGGACACTTTTGGATTGTGTGAGGCCCAATGAATATCTGAGCGCTATGTGACAGGCTCGATGGCACAGCTGTGACAAAAGTGACTAGAGGATAAGGGAGATTTTGAATCTCTGCACACACTTTTGGACACTGGACACTTTTGGATTGTGTGAGGCCCAATGAATATCTGAGCGCTATGTGACAGGCTCGATGGCACAGCTGTGACAAAAGTGACTAGAGGATAAGGGAGATTTTGAATCTCTGCACACACTTTTGGACACTGGACACTTTTGGATTGTGTGAGGCCCAATGAATATCTGAGCGCTATGTGACAGGCTCGATGGCACAGCTGTGACAAAAGTGACTAGAGGATAAGGGAGATTTTGAATCTCTGCACACACTTTTGGACACTGGACACTTTTGGATTGTGTGAGGCCCAATGAATATCTGAGCGCTATGTGACAGGCTCGATGGCACAGCTGTGACAAAAGTGACTAGAGGATAAGGGAGATTTTGAATCTCTGCACACACTTTTGGACACTGGACACTTTTGGATTATGTGAGGCCCAATGAATATCTGAGCGCTATGTGACAGGCTCGATGGCACAACTGTGACCAAAGTGACTAGAGGATAAGGGAGATTTTGAATCTCTGCACACACTTTTGGACACTGGACACTTTTGGATTGTGTGAGGCCCAATGAATATCTGAGCGCTATGTGACAGGCTCGATGGCACAGCTGTGACAAAAGTGACTAGAGGATAAGGGAGATTTTGAATCTCTGCACACACTTTTGGACACTGGACACTTTTGGATTGTGTGAGGCCCAATGAATATCTGAGCGCTATGTGACAGGCTCGATGGCACAGCTGTGACAAAAGTGACTAGAGGATAAGGGAGATTTTGAATCTCTGCACACACTTTTGGACACTGGACACTTTTGGATTGTGTGAGGCCCAATGAATATCTGAGCGCTATGTGACAGGCTCGATGGCACAGCTGTGACAAAAGTGACTAGAGGATAAGGGAGATTTTGAATCTCTGCACACACTTTTGGACACTGGACACTTGTGGATTGTGTGAGGCCCAATGAATATCTGAGCGCTATGTGACAGGCTCGATGGCACAGCTGTGACAAAAGTGACTAGAGGATAAGGGAGATTGGATTGCTTTTAAAAAAGCAGTTTGCAGAGCAGTGGGTAAACAGCAATGCCAGCCTGTCAGGAAGCCTTAAAAGGCAGCCCAACAACCAACACCACTGATACACCACAATATAGCCTCCCCTTGCACTGCACACACAGTGACTGGTGTGTTGTGCAGGCCAAATTGCTAGCAGCAGAAGCAGTTTTTTTTTCTTCTCAGCAGGACAAAAAAAAAAAAATTGGGATTGCTTTTAAAAAAGCAGTTTGCGGAGCAGTGGGTAAACAGCAATGCAGGAATGTCAGGAAGCCTTAGAATGCAGCCCAACAACCAACACCACTGATACACCACTATATAGCCTCCCCTTGCACTGCACACACAGTGACTGTTGTGTTGTGCAGGCCAAATCGCTAGCAGCAGAAGCAGTTTTTTTGTCTTCTTCCCTGCCTAACGCTCTCCCTACAGAATCAGCAGCAACCTCTCCCTATACTGAGATCGGCAGAAGTAAGATGGCGGTCGGCGTGCACGCCCTTTTATACCCCCTGTGACGCCCACCAAAGCAAGCCAATCACTTGCATGCCCTTCTGAAAGATGGTGGTGACCCCTGCCTATGTCATCACGTTGCCCACAGTGTCCGTGGATCCTGATTGGCTGAAAAAGAGTGCAAAACAAACTTTTGAAACGCGACTTTGGCGCGTGAGTCGCCGACCTCGTGGCCGACCTCATCCTAGGGTCGGGTTTCGTTTCATGAAACCCGACTTTGCCAAAAGTCGGCGACTTTTGAAATTTTTTGACCCGTTTCGCTCAACTCTAGTAACAAACGATTATGAACTATAAGATCAGCTATATTATTAGTGCGTTTATATGCAAATTGTGGAGCCATAGTACTTTCTTGTAAAAGTAAATTTGTGGTATATATTTTGTTTTGTCCTTGTTTATTTTTTTACATATGAAAAACTATTAGACCACTTGCAACAAGATTCCATGAACATTATCATTCGATTAGTACAGGAAAAGGGTCTTTGCGCTTAATAAAACATATGCAAGAAAAACACAATTCCGACCCTTAATTATTACGCTTTGCTGGTTTAGAAATTGTAAAATTTCCACCACAAGGTGGTAATCATAATAAATTGTTGATGAGACACGAAGCCAGATGGATAATTAAATCAAAATCACAGGGTCCTTTAGGACTGAACGATAGGTTGGATCTGTCTATTTTTTTGTAAAGAGAGAAAAAAAATTTTGTAAAAAATTTTTGTAAACAAGAGAACATTTTTCTGTAAAGAAAAAAATTGTTTGTAAGGATCTTTATACACTCCTTTTGAAAATATTTCTTGTTGTGATTGTTCCTGCAGTCAGCATAAAGATGTAATTATGTTACTTGTTTTTAATTGAAAATGTCCATTCATGTTTTTTTAAATGTTCACCTGTTGTTAGTCATAGACCCATTTAAGGAAATGACATCACGTAATTACACACCTGGACCTGTTGAAGCGTCTGTGTACGCGAAACGACTGTCATTCGTCTTTTTTCCCCGCATGCCTCATGTCATCTGCCCGTCCTTTATTGTGTGACCTTTAATGGTTGAATAAAGAAACACTGCACTGCAAATCTGGGTGAGTGCCGCATCTTTTTCCTTCTTTTACAAATTTAGCATGTTTTTTCTCATGCTGAGCACCGCTATTCCCAGCAGTGTTTTACACCCTGTGTGCCTGTGATTGATCCTCGACTTGTTGCTGGTGGATTAGAGCCTTGGTGCCGTTCATCTGGGCTTTCTTTGAATTGAATTGCATACTTGTTTTGAGAACTGAGCACAAGGCCCATGCTTTTTGCGTTTTCACCTGTGAATTTATAGCAACATGGATTTGTCTGAAGACACTATGGATCAGGCTGAACACAGTACAACTAAAAAAGGACTGTTAGCTGGCAGAGAGGATGCGGGGGTATTTTTTGCTGACTGCAATTACAAGGAAGAGTTGCATATCATTAGCACTAAGACCCTGGAATCTAAAATCTCTTCCCTTGCTGAAAAGGAAATCTGGTTGTTTTGGACTATTAAGTTACTTAAATCTTACATTAAATGTGAACGAGTACTAAGAGGACTTCGAGTTTTCAAGGAAATTTCACAGTTCAAAAACGATATGGAATTTTTGAAAGAATGGGAACTTATTCATTTGGATTGTTCTCAAAAGTTATTAAGATTAGTCACAAGTCAAAATGAAAAAGAATATGCGGTTATATGTGAACAGTTGGAGAAAGCAAAAAAGGAATTATCTTCACGTTTAAGTGAAAGTCAAAACACCAATTTTCTGAATAAATTAGAAAGGAAATTAGTGGTCATTCAAATGGAAACTAAACAAAAGAAAACAGAAAAAATTCTGCAGGATAAAATGGATTTTGATACTGGCCATATTTTTTCATAGAATTCTAAAAATAAAAAAGAGCTTTTTATAATAAAAATCGATCTTTGAGATTAAGAAAGAAAAAAGTTTATTCTGATGGCTGGATCACAGACTCTGATTCTAGCGCTACGGAGGAGATGATAGTTTGTCCAAAAGAAACAGCAGGATCGTCAGCCCCTTTAGAAAAAAGACAAGAAGAGGAGGCAGAAATCGGAAATTCCAAGAAAAAACACAAACAAGTAATGTGGAGGAAGCAATAGATGCGTGTGATGATCTACAAGTTCTGAATTTATCTAAGAGAACTTTAACAGAAGATCACTTGTCGGTGCTCTCTAAAGGACTGAATTTCTGCTTACCTGAACCTTTCGATTTAACAGACTTTAAAATTGAGCTTTTTAAATCAATTAGAAAGTTACATTTACATAAATCTTTTGTTAATGTCAATGAGAACAAAGTCAATAGTGATCAGATTAAGGAGAATCCTGTTACTATAGGAACCTTAGGCTTCATGTTTCAGTCATCTGACGTAATAGATGTTAATGATATTGTTACTCTGATGAGCATAGCTGATCTGTCAGTGAGTAATGAGTCAGTGAGCAACACCAAATCTTTAATCTCTGTAGAACCTTTTATAGGAGGGGTAAAATCTAATTACATGCCCCCAATTTCTCCAGGTAATGTCATCGATTTATTTCAGGATTTAGTAATAAAAGATGTGGAAGCTGTTTATTATGATACACCTATAAAAAATTTGTTGGATAAGGAGTTGAAGGCTTTATGTGATATACAAAAGTGGGATGATATAGTAATCCGCAAAGCGGATAAAGGAGGAAATATCGTTATTTTAGATAGGGATTATTACATAAAGGGAGCTTTGTCCCAATTGGAGGATAGATCGACCTATGTCCCTTTGGATTGCAATCTGACAGAAACATTTAAAAACAAATTGAGAACTTTTTTGAGAAAAAATGTTGAAAATGGCGTTTTATCAAAAAAAAGAGCTGAAAATTTGATGCCTGATTTCCCAGAGATTGCTCATGGGTACAGCATTCCAAAGATTCATAAGTCTATTACGCAACCCCCAGGGTCGCCCCATAATATCGGGCATTAATTCATTGACAGAGCCGTTATCACAATATTTAGACTGGCTCCTTAAACCATTACTTTCTCAGATTCCTTCCTACGTAAAAGATTCTGGGGATTTTATCTCCATTTTAAAAAACTTTGATTGGTAGTCAAGTTTTTCTTTAACCACAATTGATGTAGTGAACCTTTATACATGGATTCCTCAAAAAAATGCTATTGAAGTTATTAAAAAAAAAAATTTTTTTTGATGGATTCTGACTAGAGTTCTGATTGGATTGCATTTATTTTAGATGGATTGGACTTTGTATTATCTCATAATGCATTTAAATTTCTGAACCAATGGTATCTTCAGAAAACTGGTACCGCTATGGGGACGCCCGTAGCATGTGTTTTTGCTAATTTGTTTCTAGCAGCATTTGAAGAAAAATATATTACAAATATTTCCATTCCTTTTTTAAAACACATCCGCATGTTCCTGAGATTTGTGGATGATATTTTAATCATATGGGATGGTTCTCAGAATGATTTTGATAATTTCGTTAAATACCTAAATGAAATCAATGTGGACAACATGCGATTTACCTCCTGCTTTGAACAAAAAAATATAGAATTTTTGGATGTAAAAACCGATATTATCGATGGGTAATATGATCACCAGGGTACATAGAAATCCAACCGCGACTAATTCACTCTTACATTTTAATAGTGCACATCCCATGCACACTAAAAAAGGATTTACTTTTAGTCAGATGGTTAGATTAAGGAAACGGAACAATAATGATGATATCTGTAATAAACAAATTGAGGAATTAAAAACACGTTTGTTGAGGAGAGGTTATCCCATTGGTGTTCTGAATGAAGTTCATGAATGCGTTAAAGCTATATCTCAAAGCGATTTATTAAAGAGGGTCACTAAACGCCATAAAAAACAAATACATAGTGAAATAAATCCACAAAAGAGATTTTTCTTTAGCTTTAAACATAGTTCCATTGATAGGGTTATACACACAGCCATCAGAAAAAATTGGCATGTTTTGCGCTCTGATAAAGATTTGCCGGAAATCTGTACTATGGCTCCGCAATTGGCATATAAATGCACTAATAATATAGCTGATCTTATAGTTCATAATCGTTTGTTACCTCTTGATAAAAACTGGTTACAAAAAAATTCACCAGAAGGGAACTTTAAATGCGGTAACTGTAATTACTGTCACTTACATATGACTTCCAATCCTCTAAAAATCGGACCCATTCAGCATAGAGTAAAAGATTTTATTTCTTGTAAAAGTAAATTTGTGGTATATATTTTGTTTTGTCCTTGTTTATTTTTTTACATAGGAAAAACTATTAGACCACTTGCAACAAGATTCCGTGAACATTATCATTCGATTAGTACAGGAAAAGGGTCTTTGCGCTTAATAAAACATATGCAAGAAAAACACAATTCCAACCCTGAATTATTACGCTTTGCTAGTTTAGAAATTGTAAAATTTCCACCACAAGGTGGTAATCATAATAAATTGTTGATGAGACACGAAGCCAGATGGATAATTAAATTAAAAGCACATGGTCCTTTAGGACTGAACAATAGGTTGGATCTGTCTATTTTTTTGTAAAGAGAGAAAAAAAATTTTTGTAAAAAAAATTTTGTAAACAAGAGAAAATTTTTCTGTAAAGAAAAAAATTGCTTGTAAGGATCTTTATACACTCCTTTTGAAAAAATTTCTGGTTGTGATTGTTCCTGCAGTCAGCATAAAGATGTAATTATGTTACTTGTTTTTAATTGAAAATGTCCATTCATGTTTTTTTACATGTTCACCTGTTGTTAGTCATAGACCCATTTAAGGAAATGACTTCACGTAATTACACACCTGGACCTGTTGAAGCATCTGTGTACGCAAAACGGCTGTTGTCCGTCTTTTTTTCCCCGCATGCCTCATGTTATCTGCCCGTCCTTTATTGTGTGACCTTTAATGGTTGAATAAAGAAACACTGCACTGCAAATCTGGGTGAGTGCCGCATCTTTTTCCTTCTTTACAAATATATATATATATTTCATACAGTTCTACATTGCAAAATGAATTGCCGGCTTCTGTAAAATCATTCCCCAACCCAACATGAAATGACACATGGTTTACATCCAGTAAACCATTTCATTTCATGTTTTTTTATATGTCCCTGACTAATAATTAAATTAGGGTTTATGTGTAAAATTTGGAACATCTAGGTGTTAAATTAAGGAGTTAATTCGTTAGAAAAAATGTGTGGGCTCCCGCATATAAGATGCGCCTTTTCTGGCACTTATCCTCTCTATTCCTATTGTCCTGTAGTGGTGGCTAATGGGTTAATATTAATGGGTTAATGTCATCTTGCAATTGGAAGGTGACATTAAGCCGATTAATAATGGAGAGGTGTCAATTAGACACGTATCCATTATTAACCTTAGACTATTAAAGGTTTAAAAAACACACAGACATTAATTAAAAATTATTTTAGTGAAATAAAGACACCTAGTTTTTGACAAGATTTATTGCTCTGGTAATCCATAAATAAACCATCGACCTGTAACAAAAAACAAAACCAAAAAAGCAACCATATCCTTACCTCTCCGCTGCTCAGTCAGGTCCCCCGCTGCAATCCATCAGAATGAGTAAAGTGGTTTACACAGGGACCGGTGCTAATGCGACCAGCCTCATGTAAACCACTGCCAGAATGAATTATTTCAACTCTGCGCAGCCTTCCTGGCTGCCCTGAGATGAACTAATTACCATGGGAAAGTTTCTGCATTTTTTTCCCACACTCATTAGTTCACCTCAGGTCAGCCAGGGGACTCCACGCAGCCTCAGTGACATCAGCGGGAGTCCCCGGCTGACCTGAGCTGAACTGACGAGCGTGGGAAAAAAGTCAGAAACTTTCCCACGCTAATTAGTTCATCTCCAGGCAGCCAGAGAGTCTGCACAGAGCTGAACTAATTCATTCTGCAGTAGTTTACAGTGGGGCTGGTCGCATTAGCACCGGTCCTCATTGTAAACTATTTAACCCCTTGTGAAGGATTACAGCGTGGGACATGACTGAATGGCGGAGAGGTAAGAATATTGTTGCTTTTTTATGTTTTTTGCAGATCATGGTTTAATTTTGGAATAGCAGAGTAATAAAAATTTGTCAAAAACTTGGTGTCTTTATTTCATTAAAAGACTTTTGAATTAATGTCTGTGTGTGGTTTTTAACCATTTCACAGTCTAGGGTTAGTAATGGATCAGTGTCTTATTGACACCTCTCCATTATTAATTGGTTTAATGTCACCTTCCAATTGCAAGGTAACATTAACCCTTTGTTATTAACCCATTCGCCACTGCTACAGGGCAATGGGAATAGAGAAGATGAGTGCCAGAAAAGGCACATCTTATAGATGTGCCTTTTCTGGTGTGTCTGGGGGCAGATTTTTGTAGCTGGCCAAAAACAATGGTCCACCTCAAGGCTATTAAAATCTGCCCTCACTCACCTGCTTTACCTCTCTGGTTGCCAAATTACCGTGGGAGCCCATGCAATTTTTTACAACAAATTAAATTTTACACACAAACCCTCATAAAAGACATATAAAAAACATGAAATAAAATGGTTTATTGTATATAAACTATGTGTCATTTCATGTCGGGTTGGGGAATGATTTTACAGAAGCCGGCAATTAATTTTGCGGCTATTCTACTATGTAAAACTCTATGAAATATAAATATATATATATTTCTGTGTCTCAATGACACGTGTGTATATATACTGTGTATATGCTGTATATGTTAGGAGTGGCGGAAGACACTAAATAAAAAAATAAATAAAGTGCATTCGCCACCCGGGGTCCACTGTGCGGTGGATGGAAAAACCGCTGCTAAAAGAGGCAGAACACTACGGCGGTAATGTGCACAAGGGTTTAACTGTACCCAGTGCACCAAAGCAAGCTCGGTTAAATTCACAGAGCTGCAGGCATATGTTAAACGCTGAATCTGTTCAAGGTCACAGACTATCAGCGATGAAGACACGGTATTAGAAGTCACAGAAGTAGCCTTAAACAACAGAACTACTCCTTCTAGACCTACCGTAAAATAAGGTGCGTGATGTCGCAACTGCGAACGCCCGACAAGACTGCAAGCGCAGCGCAGCAAAATCTGTGCCGCAGAGATGGCACCGCTATATCGCAAGCGCGATGCAGGACGCTAGCTGCTGAGGTAGAAGGAGAGTAAGCACGCTGGCGCAAACGCTATTACTGGCTGAACCCAAACACTCACACAATCGTATTATCAGAGGGAAGGGGTTTCTTAATAAGTCAGTCACCAGTCCAAGCATCCATCACCATACATACAGCAGCAAGTATGAAATACTAGCGCATGGCGGAACAGCCATGCGCACTTTATATAGTGAACGGGACCTTCTGGAAATCTCCAGAGCCCTGGGTGGAACCAATGGAATCAGGAGCAGGACCTGAGCACCTGAATCCTGAACTCCAATGGGAGGTTATCCCACGAGCATGCTCAGAAGAAGGGACGAAGGACTTAGCCTCCGGGGAGAGTTGCTGTAAAGCAATCTCCTCTGCAATCTCCTTTGCATTAAATACAGAGCAGGCAACCGCAGCATGTGAGGGTCTAGATTCCTGCCTGGCAATGGCCGAAAGCTGACTCCTAACAGTATATATGTATTCTATATGTCTATGTCTATTCTTTCGTTTGTGTTTGAAAACCTGTCATAGGGCTCCTGTTATGATGAGTCACCGAAGGAGGAAAAAACAAAATACCAGCTAAGTCCAGAAAAACCAGAGAGGTTGGCAGCTATCGGATTGCAGACCCCTGGACCTATCCACAACAACTAGCAGTAGCCGTGGGGGGTTCCTACGGTGCCCTAGACCCCTCGAAAACAGCCGGAGAACTAGATAGCCTAAAGACAGAAAGGGGAAAAACTAAACTGCCCCAGAGCAGACCCCAAAGCAATAGGCAGCCCCCAACATATAATGACAGTGAAGCAAGATGAAAACACTAACACAGATAGAAAGATAGGTTGAGCAAATGATGGGGCCCAAGCTAACTACATAGGACAGGATAGGAAAGCTGTCGTCTGCCATCCGCAAAAACCCTATCAAAATGAGCCAACCGACTGATAGGAAAAACAGGCCCTGAAGTCGCTAGGCTTCAAAAGACTATATCAGCACTCAGGTATATTCTGAAGACAGAGCAAAAGATCAACAGATCAGAGACGAAAATGGAATTCAGCTCACCCCTGGGCGGGGATGGCAGAACTCCCAAAAAACAAGGCAAAACAAAAACAAAACTGAAGAGTACAAAGCAGAGCAGAAAAACTTAGCTTTGAGAAGCAGGAATCAGACTGGTCTCCAAGAATCCAGCAGGAAAATCACCAGCCAGGAAGAAGGGCGTCGGCAGCCTTATATCCTGTCCTCAATTCCAGCCACCCAGTCATCATCTAGCTGCCCAGGTGTTTGATAATCAGCCTCACTACCTTCCTTCACCAGAGGAGGGAGTTCATCAGACCTCAATGGTGAAGGGAAAAATGAACTCACAACAGGCTCCATTATATGTCCATTTTTCAAGCCTGCGAGAAAATCTCGGCATACAGATGCCATACGGATTACATATGGATGCTTACATGCGCAAAATATGCGACCACACCTTGATTACCAATGACATACGGAGCACTATTTAGAGGACATTTCTCCGTATTACGCATGTAAAATACTGACCGTATTTCTCGTTGGTTAGTGTGACCCCAGCCTTAGAAACAAACTCAAAACATTGCACAGGCACCTCCATGTTGGAGGAGGCGGTTTAAATAGAAAGAGACCTCCAGCAATTGCTAGGGACACTTTAGAGGAATGCACGCAGCACCTCTAAGAAAGGAAGTGTGCGTGCGCGCTCTAAGCGCAGAGCCCGGAGACCTGCTAGGAGAGAGTGCACCCCGAGCAGCAGACCTGGAAGGGGCAGGATGGGAGCCTTGGCGGTGAGTACGTTGATGTCTCTGAAGGGAGAGAGGGACTGCAGGCATAGATGTGGGCACTACACCTTCATTATCCTAGATATTCTTCTTGCAGTCTATTTATCCTTTAAACACCTCTTTAGATGGTTATTTCCAAAACTGAAACTTCTAATTATCTCCAGCGGAAGTAATAACTTTCTGATCAATTGTGATCCAACTACGGAGGCACTCACTGGCCCAAAGAATGGTCTCTGGAAAAGCTGTGCTATCTCTGAGGCTATGTGCACACGTGCAGAATTGCCATGGAAATTTCCGTGGCAATTCCGCAACTGCCTGCCACGGGAAATTCTCAGGAAATCCGCATGCGGAATTCCTGTGAAAAACTAGCGTTTTGCAAGCATAATTAGCTTGCAGACTGCTTATTGTTTCTACAAATGGCTGTTCTGAGATATGGGCTGTTGCGGTTTTTTACTGCATGGTAAAACACATGTGTGTACAGGTCTATTATTTGCTTTGTGTTGCCTTATACTTTAATTGTTTTTGATTAACTTGGGGTGCACTAAGGTATTTTTATCTAATTAAGGTATACATATGTGATTTACATTCAGACATTTGTATTAGCAGTGAAAAATTGTTTTGATGGTATGCTGTTTATATTTACACATATTGTACAATTTTGAGTCCGATGGGTAGTGGCATTATTATAGGCCTATGTATTGTGTTTGTGTGTCACATGTGTGACTGTTTTTAAATGTTTTTAATGTATTTTGTGTGTTTTATATGTCTAATAAAATTTCTATGCACCATTTCCATGCCTTGTGGTGATCCTCTCTTTTATGGCCTATACTTTTCTCTGTTTTTGTTTGTACTTTGGACTTATAGTCGCCTTTTTGGAGCTTTGCTCAGTTCATTCATTTGGCATAGTCGGCAGGATGTCACAAGATGGCGCGGAGGGGGCAGACCAAGCAATTGGGGGAGGCCCCAGGTCTAGCCTTTCCCTGGGAGACATGTTAAATAATTTGCCAAAATTTTCTGGGAGCAAGGTGATGTTGTGGAGTTGGATGGAGTGCATCCGGGGACTGAAGCGGATGCATCCCATGACGCCAGCCCTGGAGGCAGAGATTGCAATGATGGCCCTCAAGGGGGAGGCATGGGACTCTGTTATGCTTATGTCCCCCCGGGTGAGAGATACCCTGGACAAAGTTCTACACATCCTTGAGGAGACACATGGAGACCCCACCGACGTAGGGGAACTGGCATGCGACTGTTTCACCGGGTACAAAGAGAGGGGGAGACCGTGTCACAGTTTATTAATGCCCTGCAGGAGCTCCATACTGCCATCATCCAGAAGGACGGTGTAGGCGTAGGGTCGATTGAAGTTGTGTTACGAGACCAGCTGGTGACAGGCTTGCAACAGACCCCGCGAGAGCACATGCGGATAAAGCCAGATATGACCTTCTCTGAGGTCGGGAGTGACGCGCGTGCGTGCAAGAGCAGGGAGTGGTAGTGCCAGTGGGGAATGTACAGAGCGAGGAGGTAACTGCCACCACGGACACTGCCCCTCAATGGGTAGAAGACCTGAAAAAGGAGATTAGACAGGTCTGTGAAAAAATGGTGGCATCAAAGAGAACCCCGACGGTAGAGTCCGGCTCGCTGGTGCGAGTTTGGGAGACTGCCCCTCGGCGTGAGACTGGTGCCATCCAGAAAAAAGGCCCACCTATATGTTATACCTGCGGAGAACCCAGCCACATTGCCCGGTGGTGTCCCCAGCGGAGCCGACCATCCCCGCAACATCCATTAAACTAGGTTGCTCCGAGCCCGAAGGACGCTGCCCGGAGCATGAAATTTGGAGAAAGAGTATTAGAAGTCCCACCAGCCTCATTTCCACGTGCCCCTTGGTCTGGGTCGAAATAAATGGAAAAGCAGTGCGTTGTCTCGTAGACACCGGCTCACAGGTAACCACCATGCCTGAAGGATATTTCCGCCGACATTTCACGGAGGCGCTGCGGCCGGAATGGGGCCCAGTGATAAAGCTCAAGGCAGCCAACCACTTACCCATCCCGGTCGCAGGGGTGGTATGGATGAACATAGAGGTCTGCGGTAAAGATGTGGGGAGAAGATTAGTACTGGTGGATGGGGAAGCAGCTAAAGACCAAACCGTAACCTTGGGCATGAATGTGCTTAAAGGTCTCGGGAGCCTTCTCTTCAACGAGTCCCCAGAACAGTTGATGCAACAATGGAGCGATCAAACCCCTCAAAAGAGGGTCTTCCAGCAGCTGATACAGACAACCCAGGCCCAGGAAAAGTACAGCGACGGGAAGGCACTCTGCAAAGTAATCGTACCCGCATCTGTCAATCGAGTCTTGCCCCTGGGACAGACCATGCTTCCCTTGCCTGTCTGAGCTAGTATTCCCCTGGAGGGGGTGGAGGTACAAGTTGAACCCAGCAAAGCTGGCCAGCTGCCGTCGGGAATATTAGTCGCACGGACCTTGGCTACGGTGCGGGATGGAACTGTCCTCATGCGCTGTGTAAATTTGGGGGAAAATGACGTAACCTTGCCCCCCAGGAGTGAATTAGCTCTCATCCTAGGACCCATGGCTGGTGACTGTAAAGGCTGAAGCAGCCCCAGACCCCAGATTGCTGCAGGAAGGGGACTGATATTGGAACACATGCGGGCAGAACTCTCGGAACTGACCCCTTTACAGGTTCCCCGGGTAGAGGACTTGCTTGGGAAGTATCAGGAAGTGTTCGCCAAAAATGAAGACGACTTTGGACGCACCACTGCAATTACCCACGAAATACCCACCAGGGATGCGGCACCTATCTGGGAACGGTACCATCAGATACCCCCACAAATGTATCAGGAGGTGAAGGGAATGCTGTCAAAGATGTTGAACAAGGGAGTAATTTGCGAGAGTCAGAGTCCATGGGCTGCCCCCATAGTCTTGGTGCGGAAGAAGGACGGGTCCTTATGCTTCTGTGTGGACTACCGCCGGCTCATCGCTTGTATGGTGCGAGATTCGTATCTATTGCCGAGGATAGAGGAGTGCCTGACGACGTTAGGGAATGCCAGGTACTTTTTATTATTATTATTATTATTATTTATTATTATAGCGCCATTTATTCCATGGCGCTTTACATGTGAGGAGGGGTATGCATAATACAAACAAGTACAGTAATCTTAAGCAATACAAGTAGCGACTGGTACAGGATGAGAGAGGACCCTGCCCACGAGGGCTCACAATCTACAAAGGATGGGTGAGGATACAGGAGGCGAGGGTAGAGCTGGTCGTGCAGCAGTTTGGTGGATTGGTGGTTACTGCAGGTTGTAGGCTTGTCGAAAGAGGTAGGTCTTCAGTTTCTTTTTGAAGGTTTTCATGGTAGGCGAGAGTCTGATATGTTGTGATAGAGTGTTCCAGAGTAGGGAGGATGCGCGGGAGAAGTCTTTTATGAGATTGTGGGAAGAGGAGATAAGAGGGGAGTATAGAAGGAGATCTTGTGAGGATCGGAGGTTTCGTGCAGGTAAGTACCGTGAGACGAGGTTGCAGATGTATGGAGTACTCAGGTTGTGGATGGCTATGTATGTCATGTTTAGGGTTTTGAACTGGAGTCTTTGGGTAGTGGGGAGCGTGGGCTCCCGCATATAAGATACGAGGATCGCCCTCCCAGGGCTGTGGGGTACTCGGTACTGGGCCGGTGTCACCGGGATGTGTCACAGCAGCGGTGACCTGGTCCGTGGCCCTGGGTGCCCAAGTATTGGGGGAATGTAATGGTGGAATGTAGTTAGATGAATAGTTCGTGACGCCACCTGTGGTGCTCGGCAAGGGAGGTGTTAAGCCGACGCTGCATGCAGATCTGCTGGGACTGATGGTAGGGCGCAGCAGAGATGTAAAAGCTCCCCCACAGGTGAAGCTGTAGTCCCAGGGCAGTGTAGATGTGATTGGCACGGGGATGTAGCAGTGCTGGAAAGGTAGGAAGCAGACAAGACACAGCAGGGTGCAATTTCTGTACCTTTACTTGATAACTGCAGTCCAGGTTCCTGATTACAGATGGTATCGGAGCAGGCTAGCCTGGAAGCAGCTCAGGATTCTCTCTCTGCAGAAGGGCTGTGCCGTCTCCTTCCTAGCGCTTGTTTGAATGAAGTACTCCTAGTACTGAGTTACACTGAAGTTCCTCTCAATTCTCTTCTACTCTCACTCCTTGTATGGCAGACAGCTGTAGCCGCTATTCCTCTCCTGGCTCACTGCGTGCTGTTGTGCCTCCGAGTCTTAGATGGGGGTAGGGCATTTACAGCCTCCTACTCCTCTGGTATCTGCTGTAGGACCATCAGTGTCCATACAGTCATGGAGACTAGGCTCCAGATCATGCGCGCTTACTGTGAGGGAGCTCTCTTTCCTCAGCTCAGCCTCCAGCTTCTCTCTACACGTCTGCACACTTCACCCTCCGCAGACTGACTAACCACTCCTTCCTCTTGACCCTCTGGGAGCACTCCTCCCCTTAATTTCAATTCAGTGTTCCCCCTGCTGGCCTGGAGTGGAACTGTGCTGCATGCTTAGGCCGGGGTCACACTAACCAACGCAAAATACGGTCAGTATTTTACATGCGTAATACGGATGACAGACCCCTAAATAGTGCTCCGTATGTCATCCGTAATCAAGGTGTGGTCGCGTATTTTGCGCATGTCAGCATCCGTATGTAATCCGTATGGCGAGATTTTCTTGCAGGCTTGCAAAATGGACATATAATGGAGCCCTATGACAGTTTTAATAAAGAAATGAAAGAATAGATATAGACACATATAATGCATATATATATATATATTTATTTATATATATATATATATATATGTATTCTATGTGTATATATCTATTCTTTCGTTTCTTTATTAAACCTGTCAGTGTGAGTTTACTGTATAGCGCACTGAATTGCCGGCTTTGCTAAAAGACACCGGGTGCGTATTTCTCGCAGGTCACATGTGTGGTCCGTGTGTAATCCGTATTTTTTGCGCACCCATAGACTTGCATTGGCGTACTACGGCCGTAGTACGCTGACAATCGCAGCATGCTGCGATTGGCACGGATCGTAGAATACGGATGAGAAATATACGGCTGGTGCGAGGGACCCCATAGAGAATCATTGGTCCGTGTCTAATGCGTGCTTTTAGCGCCTCTCACTTGTCCGTATTCCTCGCCAGTGTGACCCCGGCCTTAGGTAAACCGCGAGAGAGAGACCCTTCACTGCCTCCAAGCCTGGCATTACCCTCCCCTGGAGGAAGGTAAAGCCAGTGTGGCGACCTTACTCCTGGGGGCACCACATTCGCCTTTTCTGGCACTTTTCCTCTCTATTCCCATTGCCCTGTAGTGGTGGCTAATGGGTTAATATTATTGGGTTAATGTCATCTCGCAATTGGAAGATGACATTAAGCCGATTAATAATGGAGAGGTGTCAATTAGACACTTATCCATTATTACCCCTAGACTATTAAAGGTTTAAAAAACACACACAGACATTAATTAAAAACTATTTTAATGAAATAAAAACACCTAGTTTTTGACAAGATTTATTGCTCTGGTAATCAATAAATAAACCATCGACCTGTAACAAAAAGAAAACAAAAAAGCAACCATATCCTAACCTCAGTCAGGTCCCCCGCTGCAATGCATTAGAATGGGTTAACACTAGAAGTCCCAGAGAGGGGTCATTTAACATTTCTACCTTTGGAACCCAGAGACTGGTGGAATGACCTGAAGGATTTTATCTAACATCCTATAATCACCATCTTTTGTTCTGTAATTAAGGCCACTACTGTTGAACCACAGGAGGTTGTTGTTTTCCATTGAGTTTAGCCTTTTAAGGGGTTTTTACACATAGCAATATCGCTAAAGCATCACCAATTTGGTGACGTTATAGCGATATTGCTAGCGATATCGCTATGTGTGATACTTACCTCCGACCGGCTCCCCCGCTGGCTATCGCTGATCGCGTGAGATCGTGCAGCTCCATTTCTCGTCTGCTTCCTGCTGGCGCCGACGAGCGTCGCGTGGACGCGGGCGGGAGGACGGCAGGATCGCTGCGTGTAAAAGGTAAGTAACGACCGCTAGATCGCTGCTGCATCGCTGTGAGATCTTCAGGTGTGAAAGTTCACTAGCGATCATTTAGCAATGCACCAGCGATCCTGACTGGGTCATATCGCTGGTCGGGATCGCTGGTGCATCGCTAAATGTAAAGGGGCCTTTAGTTTCTAGTTAGTTCTATTCAGTTTATTGTATTTGATAATATAAAGACTATACATATTGTATTTAGTTTTATTTGAGCAAAAAAGCACTGAAACAATGAATCATTTTTTATATATTTTAAATAGAGAATTAGAAATTTTAGAGCAAGGTACAACTGTGAGTAATGACCAGAAGCATTTGTGTCTTAGTCAAGAGTACTGAAATGTCAGTGTGAAAAGTATACAAAAGAACAACTGTTATTTGTCTCCATGCTTTTTATTTTTGATATAAAAATAATAAAAAAAATACAGGGAATAAAACAATTCCACACATATTTACAATAGGCTGCGGTGGGGACTGCATGTGTGTGTGAGTGGCATGTACTTCTTGTGTGACTAGCATTTCAGCACTCACCGAGCAGTCTGTCTGCACTGTCGGAACATACCTGGCACTGCCTGGGTATGTCCCTGGTACATTTGCCACATGTGTATTTGTAGCAGTCAACAAATCTCACAGTTGCATAATTGTTCGTGCATCGATGGTTGACCTGACCCTTGCCCTTTTGCCAGGGCAGGGTGTGGAAGGTTGTTGCCGAAGGAGTTTTTCCTTGCATGCCTTCTTTTCATTCACATGAGAGCCACCTAACTCTTTTGCAAGCTCAGCCAGGACGTCCACTCGTCTCTCCTGCACTTCAGTGCATGCCTGATAAAGAACATGCGCATTCAGTGCTGCCATGTCAATCATGTTGTAGAACACGACGACTGGCCATCTCCGTGTTCCTGCACGCATGCTGTACTCCCACACCATTTGGTCCATTACATCCACACCGCACTTTGTGTGGTTGTATTGTGTGACCGTGTTTGGCTTCCTTTTTTGGTATCCTCAGTCTCAACCGCGCTGTGCATGCTGCTGAGAATGTAGACGGCCTTCTTTCGTTTGGGTGCATACACTGTCAATGTGGCACCAGTAGTTGAAAACACCTGAGTGGTGAATTCAGCGTGGTCCATCTGTCTAGCAGATTGAGGAATTTCCCGGCGACTCTTGTTGACTGTTCCGAGGATAGTGGTTTTCCGGCTAAGCAGTCGTTGTGCAAGTGACAATGATTTAAAGAAATTGTCCGTGGTTACAGTTCTGCCCTTGTCCATGAATGGTTCCATCAGCCTCATCACTACAGTTTCGGACAATGTCTCCCCGCTGGGACGACTGGGGTCCTTGCCAAGATATGGGAGGACATTACAGATGTACTTTGATTTCAAGTCGCAAGCCACCCAAAACTTGATGCCAAACTTGTCTGGTTTTGTTGCAATGTATTGCAGAAAACAACAGCGAGTCATTGACGGGAAAAGCTGTTCATAAATAGTGATGTGTCGACCAGGGTTGTAGGATGAGATGCAGTTGGTGACAAACGATCTCCACACATCGGAGATTGCAGCAAGGTCTCCGCTCGCTCACTGCGTGTGAACATGTCATCAAAGCGTAGGTGTTGCATGATGTCTTGTAAGCGGTTTCGGGCCATAGTTGCAATGATCCTTGGGTTTGACAGGTTTGCTGACCAGCTGTCAAGTAGTGATGGAACCTTGGTCACCCCCCGCAAGATAATGACTGAACTAATTGCCATTAGTTCCGGGAGACCCATGAACCAATCCACCTGCTCCGTGTGACGTGCATGTTGAGCAGTCCATTCTTGAATGCTACGAAGCATGTCAAGAGTGATAAAACAGAGGAAGATCTGAAGGCGACTCCGGACACTTCATCTGGCCTTAGCCCTTGGCTCTCCATCTGTAGGGTACGGTTCTATTGGGGTGAAATGGAGACGTTTCCCCACTTGTACTTCACGCCACACTGTGCCATCTTTTGCGGTCTCTGTCGGCTCACTCGCCAACCGAGCTCTCTTTCTTGGTAGAGGAGGAGTCTCCTCATCTGCAAGATAAATAATTTCAAATTAACATTTTGTTTTGGTTCTAAATAAAAAAGATAGTCAGGAAATAAAAATAGGTAATTTGAAAAATCTAACCTGAAGACAGCTCAGAGTCCGAATCCGGTTAAAGGACTATGTCTTCTCCATCTGATTCACAAGGGTTGGTGTTGCTCAGGATCAGTTCCAATGCCAGTTGAGTGGTGAGCCTTCTCTGCATTTTGTTTCTTGTGAACATAATAGGCAAAGCTGTCACCTATTTATCCCCCACAGCACAAAAGGCTGCATGCAAATTTGCTAAGGTGTTAGCAACCTTATGCATATCCCCCACACAACAATGTAGCTGGTGGGTGGACAGACATACTCAGGAGCAGCTTACATTCTTTTGCTCTTTTACAAGACCTTTGTTGAGGTGGATCAACACAATTAATTTATTTTGTTTTTTGTCTGTCATTTTTAAGCCACTTCTTTCACGTCTTTATTTTTAAAAGAAAAACAACTAAATTCTTTTAGAAAAACTTAAAAAATTGAAACAGATTGTATGCTTTGCAGACTATATGTACATTTGGCAAAATGACCAGCACAACATCACGGATCAGCAGCAAAAGGTCACATCTCTCCCAAAACACTTCATGCGTGCTTCAAAACAAAATGTGTGGTTTATACAAATTGTCAGTTCCCTCAAAATACAAAGTCTCTTGACCTGTGTTTCACACAGTGTTTTGAGGATGAATTCAGCTCTACTCCCCCCTGCAGATTCCTCAGACAATGGCCACATTTACAAATGAAAGGATGCTAATTGGAGCCATCAGAGTCATCAGTTCGGACTAAGGGTCATTTGACCCTCTTTTGGGACTTCAGGGGGAGCTCGAAATTTCTGGGACTTCTAGTGTTAAGTGGTTTACACAGGGACCGGTGCTAATGCGACCAGCCCCATGTAAACCACTGACAGAATGAATTATTTCAACTCTGTGCAGACTTCCTGGCTGCCCTGAGATGAACTAATTACTGTGGGAAAGTTTCTGCATTTTTTCCGACGCGCATTAGTTCACCTCAGGTCAGCCAGGGGACTCCGCGCAGCCTTAGTGACGTCAGCGGGAGTCCCCGGCTGACCTGAGGTGAACTGATGAGCATGGGAAAAAAGTCAGAAACTTTCCCACGCTAATTAGTTCATCTCCAAGCAGCCAGTGAGTCTGCGCAGAGCTGAACTAATTCATTCTGCAGTAGTTTACAGTGGGGCTGGTCGCATTAGCACTGGTCCTCATTGTAAACTATTTAACCCCTTGTGAAGGATTACAGCGTGGGACATGACTGAACGGCGGAGAGGTAAGGATATTGTTGCTTTTTTATGTTTTTTTCAGATCATGGTCTAATTTTTATTCTTAACTCTGCTGCCCGACTAATCCACCTGTCCCCCCGCTATTCCCTGGCCTCTCCCCTCTGTCATTCCCTGCACTGGCTCCCCATTACCCAAAGACTCCAGTTCAAAACCCTAACCATGACATACAAAGCCATCCACAACCAGAGTCCTCCATACATCTGTGACCTAGTCTCCCGGTACTTACCTGCACGAAACCTCCGATCCTCACAAGATCTCCTTCTGTACTCCCCTCTTATCTCCTCTTCCCACAGTCGCATACAAGATTTCTCCCGCGCATCCCCTCTACTCTGGAACTCTCTACCACAACATATCAGTCTCTCGCCTACCATGGAAACCTTCAAAAAGAACTTGAAGACCTACCTCTTCCGACAAGCCTACAACTTGCAGTAACCACCGATCCACCAAGCCGCTGCACGACCAGCTCTACCCTCGCCTACTGTATCCTCACCCATCCCGTTGTAGATTGTGAGCCCTCGCGAGCAGGGTCCTCTCTCATCCTGTACCAGTCGTGACTTGTATTGTTTAAGATTACTGTACTTGTATGTATTATGTATACCCCTCCTCACATGTAAAGCGCCATGGAATAAATGGTGCTATAATAGTAAATAATAATAATAATTTTGGAATAGCAGAGTAATAAAAATTTGTCAAAAACTTGGTGTCTTTATTTAATTAAAAGACTTTTGAATTAATGTCTGTTGTTATGATTGGGTCACCGAGGAGGAACGCAAGACCAAGCTAAGCCACAGAAAACCAGAGAGGTTGGTAACTAAGCAGATTGCAGAGCCCTGATCCTATCCACACAACTAGCAGTAGCCGTGGAGCATACCTACGATGATCCTAGACGCCTCGACACAGCCAGAGAACTAAATAGGCCTAAAACAAGAAAGGGGAAATCTAAACTGCCCCAGAGCAGACCCCAAAGGAATAGATACCCCCCCAAACATATATTGTCGGTGAGACAAGATGAAAACACAAATGCAGGTAATAAAATAGACTGAGCAAATGATGGGGCCCACACTATCTAGACAGGACAGGAAAGGAAAGACTCTGTCTGCAATCACGCAAAAAAACCTGCAAAAAAGCCCAACACGTCTGATAGAAAAATACTGAAGTCACTAGACTTCACCCACTATATCAGCACTCTGCTATATTCTGAAAGCAGAGCGAAAAGAGGCCAATCTAATAAGGGACAAAAACAAACTGGCACAAGCAGTAACATAAGGATGGAAATTCATCACAGCCCCAGCCGGAGCTGGCTGACCACACAAAACAGAAATGACAAAACCAGATCAAATGTGAACAATAGCAAAAGAACACTAAGCTGAGCATGTAGGGACTGAGCTGGAAACTAAGACCTCAGGAGGCAGGAAAAAATCACCAGCAGGGATAGAGGGAGTCGGCTGTCTTAAAACCAGTCAGAAAGTCCAGATCTCCAGTCATCATCCTCATTATCAGGTGGCAGGCCTCTGTTAATTAGATCTGCTCCATTACCTCCAGTAACCACCAGAGGGAGCCCGGAAAGAGAACTTGCGACCCCTCTGTCAATATAACCAGCTCCACTACCTTCACTAGTAACCAGAGGTAGGCCAGAAAGTGAATTCACAACAGTCTGTGTGTTGTTTTTAACCATTTCATAGTCTCTGTTAATTAGATCAGCTCCATTACCTCCAGTAACCACCAGAGGGAGCCCAGAAAGAGAACTCACGACCCCTCTGTCAATATAACCAGCTCCACTATCTTCACTAGTAACCAGAGGTAGGCCAGAGGTAGCGTGAGAGACAGGAAGATCAGAAATAAAATCCATTGAGATATGGGTCCATGGCCTCTTGGGCACCGGCAGGGGCATCAACAACCCACTAGAACGAGAACAGGGTTTAGACCGAGAACAAGTCCCACAGGACTGCACAAAATTCCTGACATCACGAGATAAGGCAGGCCACTAAAAAGACAGACTCCCCAAATCTCTGGTACCAAAAATACCTGGATGACCAGCCAACGTGGAGCAATGAATTTCAGACATTACTCTCTTCCTCCACTGGTCAGGAACATACAATTTTCCCATAGGGCAACGTTCAGGTTTGTCCTCCTGAAATTCCTCCAGGGCACGTCTCAAATCGGGTGAGATGGCGGAAATAACTACCCCCTCATTTAGAATGGTAGTAGGCTCTGTCACAATAAGAGAATCTGCAAAGAAACTCCTAGAAAGGGCATCCGCCTTAACATTCTTAGTGCCCGGAAAAAAAGAGACCACAAAATTAAAACGTGTGAAAAACAAGGCCCACCTAGCCTGTCTAGGATTCAAGCATTTGGCTGATTCAAGATAAATCAAATTCTTGTGGTCGGTGAGGACCACAACTTGATGTTTAGCTCCCTCCAACCAATGTCTCCACTCTTCAAATGCCCATTTCATGGCCAACAATTCCCGATTCCCCACGTCATAGTTACGTTCAGATGGGGAGAATTTTCGAGAAAAGAAGGCACAGGGATTCATTTTAGAAGTCACCGGATCTTTTGGGGACAAAACGGCTCCTGCACCAATCTCAGAAGCATCTACCTCCACCTGAAATGGGAGTGAGACATCAGGTTGCCGTAGAACCGGAGCAGAAGTGAATCTCCGCTTAAGCTCCTGAAATGCCGAGATTGCCTCTGGAGACCAATTCACCACATCAGCGCCTTTTTTGGTCAGAAAATTACTTATAAATTTACAATAGAAATTAGCAAAACCCAAAAACATCTGGAGAGCCTTCAAAGAGGTGGGCTGAACCCAATCATAAATGGCCTGTTCCTTGGCCGGGTCCATTTCAATAGCCGATGGGGACAAAATAAATCCCAAAAATGAAATCCTCTGTACACCAAAGAGGCACTTCGATCCCTTAACATACAGGGAATTTTCCCTCAAAATCCGAAACACAGTCCGGACATGTTCCACATGAGAATCCCAATCACTGGAAAAGATCAAAATATCATCCAGATAAATTATCAAAAGCCTATCCACAATGTCCCGGAAAATATCGTTCATAAAAGATTGGAAGACAGAAGGGGCATTAGTGAGCCCAAAAGGCATCACCAGGTACTCAAAATGTCCCTCCGGAGTATTAAGCACCGTTTTCCATTCATCCCTGTGCTTGATGCGAACAAGATTATACGCCCCCTGAGGTCAAGCTTGGTAAACCAGCAGGCACTTTTAACTCTGGAAAATTAATCAGAAATCAGGGGTAACGGGTACTAATATTTAACAGTGATTTTGTTAAGGGAACGATAGTCAATACAAGGCCTTAATGAACCATCTTTCTTGGCCACAAAAAAACCCCAGCACCTAAAGGTGAAGAGGAAGGTCTAATATGACCTTTCTCCAACGACTCCTTGATATAAGATCGCATAGCATCATATTCGGGTACCGATAAGTTGAAAAGCCGACCTTTGGGAAATTTACACCCGGGCATTAACTAAATTGCACAGTCATAACTCCTATGAGGAGGCAAAGACGCAGACTTACTCTCACTAAATACATCAGAAAAATCAGCCAAATAATCAGGAATATCATTAGACTGGGGAGAGGTGGAGAAAACAGGAGTGTCACTAATAACACACTGACAACCCCAACTCACCACAGACCCAGATTTCCAATCCAAAACAGGATTATTAGTTTGAAACCAGGGAAAACCCAGAACAATAGTATTATGCAAATTGTGCAACACCAAAAATTTACAATTTTCTTGGTTGTCCGGGGCGACCCGCATTATCACCTGGGTCCAAAACTGGGGTTTATTCTCCGCCAAAGGAGTAGCATCAATACCCCTCAAAGGAATAGGAGTCTGCAGGGGTATCATGGGAAAACCACAATGTTTATCAAAGTCTAAATCCATCAGATTCAAAGCTGCTCCTGAATCTACAAAAGCCTTAGCGGAAAATGTAGACAAGGAGCAGATCAGAGTAATTGCCAAAAGGAACACTGCCCACAGCAAATGTGTGCGCAAAACATTTTTCTCGTTTAGGGCAGACAGAAATAGTATGAGAGGCATCTCCACAGAAAAAACACAGCTTATTATGCCTTCTAAACTCCTGGCGTTGCTCCCTAGACAAAACCCTATCACATTGCATGGGTTCAGCTGACGTTCGTTCAAAAGGCGGCAACGCCTGTCATGTAGATTTACATTCACGTAAACGCCGATCAACTTGAATGGCTAATGACATAGAATCATCAAGACGAGAGGGAACAGGAAATCCCACCATAATATCTTTTACGGTTTCTGCCAAACCCTTCCAAAAGAGCGCTGCTAGGGCATCGTCATTCCATGTGGTAAGGACCGCCCACTTTTGGAATTTTTGACAGTATAGCTCTGCAGAATCCTGACCCTGGTTCAATGCCAATAGGGTTTTCTCAGCTTGATCAATAGCATTAGGTTCATCATACAACAACCCCAAGGCTTGAAAAAATGTGTCCACATTAGTAAGAATAGGATCTCCGGGTGTCAGAGAAAAAGCCCAATCCTGGGGCTCGCCGCGCAGCAAGGAGATGACAATTTTAACCTGCTGCACAGAGCTCCCCCATGAGTTAGGCTTCAAGGCAAGAAATAGTTTACAATTATTCTTAAAATTCAAAAATTTAGACCGATCCCCAGAAAACACATCAGGAGTAGGGATTTTTGGTTCAACAGCAGATGATTGAGCGAAATAGGTGGAAATTCCCTGCACTTCAGCAGCAAGCTGCTCAACACGATCAGACAATTGCTTAATCTCCATTAAAGAAGAAAAAAAAATCCTCCTATGGCCTCAGAGAAAAAGAGGAAAAATATATAAAAAAAAATTCTGACACTTTTTTTTCCCTTTTTTTACAATTCTCTCCTGCTTTTGAGTACCCTAGAATCTGCGGGTTAGGTTGGTGATTCTGTTATGATTGGGTCACCGAGGAGGAAAGCAAGACCAAGCTAAGCCACAGTAGCCGTGGAGCGTACCGACGATGATCCTAGATGCCTCGACACAGCCGGAGAACTAAATAAGCATAAAGCAAGAAAGGGGAAATCTAAACTGCCCCAGAGCAGACCCCAAAGGAATAGATAGCCCCCAAACATATATTGTCGTGAGACAAGATGAAAACACAAACGCAGGTAGGAAAATAGACTGAGCAAACGATGGGGCCCACACTAACTAGACAGGACAGGAAAGGAAAGACTCTGTCTGCAATCATGCAAAAAACCTGCAAAAAAGCCCAGCACGTCTGATAGAAAAATACTGGAGTCACTAGACTTCACCCACTATATCAGCACTCTGCTATATTCTGAAAGCAGAGCAAAAAGAGGCCAGTCTAATAAGGGACAAAAACAAACTGGCACAAGCAGTAACATAAGGATGGAAATTCATCACAGCCCCAGCCGGAGCTGGCTGACCACACAAAACTGAAATGACAAAACCAGATCAAATGTGAACAATAGCAAAAGAACACTTAGCTGAGCATGCAGGGACTGAGCTGGAAACTAAGACCTCAGGAGGCAGGAAAAAATCACCAGCAGGGATAGAGGGAGTCGGCTGTCTTAAATCCAGTCAGAAAGTCCAGATCTCCAGTCATCCTCCTCATTATCAGGTGGCAGGCCTCTGTTAATTAGATCAGCTCCATTACCTCCAGTAACCACCAGAGGGAGCCCAAAAAGAGAACTCGCGACCCCCCTGTCAATATAACCAGCTCCACTACCTTCACTAGTAACCAGAGGTAGGCCAGAAAGCGAATTCACAACAGTCTGTGTGTGGTTTTTAACCATTTCATAGACTAGGGTTAATCGGTTTAATGTCACCTTCCAATCGCAAGGTAACATTAACCCTTTGTTATTAACCCATTCGCCACTGCTACAGGGCAATGAGAATAGAGAGGATAAGTACCAGAAAAGGCACATCTTATAGATGCGCCTTTTCTGGAGTGTCTGGGGACAGATTTTTATAGCCGGGGGGGGGGGCAAAAACAATGGTCCCTCTCAAGGCTATTAAAATCTGCCCTCACTCACCTGCTTTACCTCTCTGGTTGCCAAATTACCGTGGGAGCCCATGCAATTTTTTACAACGAATTAAATTTTACACACAAACCCTGATAGAAGACATAAAAAAAATGAAATAAAATGGTTTACTCTATATAAACCATGTGTCATTTCGTGTCGGGTTGGGGAATGATTTTACAGAAGCCGGCAAATGATTTTGCGGCTATTCTACTATGTAAAACTCTATGAAATATAAATATATATATATCTGTGTCTCAATGACATGTGTGTATATATACTGTGTATATACTGTATATATGTATTCTATGTGTCTATATTCTTTCATTTGTGTTTGAAAACCTGTCATAGGGCTCCATTATATGTCCATTTTCAAAGCCTGCGAGAAAATCTCGGCATACGGATGCCATACGGATTACATATGGATGCTTACATGCGCAAAATATGCGACCACACCTTGATTACGAATGACATACGAAGCACTATTTAGGGGACATTTCTCCTTATTACGCATGTAAAATACAGACCGTATTGGTTAGTGTGACCACAGCCTTAGAAACAAACTTACAACATTGCACAGGCACCTCCATGTTGGAGGATGCAGTTTAAATAGAAAGAGACCTCCAGCAATTGGCTGGGGACACTTTAGAGGAATGCACGCAGCACCTCTAAGAAAGGAAGTGTGCGTGCGCGCTCTAAGCACAGAGCACGGAGACCTGCTAGGAGAGAGTGCACCCCGAGCAGCAGACCTGGAAGAGGCAGGATGGGAGCCTTGGCGGTGAGTACGCTGATGTCTCTGAAGGGAGAGAGGGACTGCAGGAATAGATGCGGGCACTACATCTTCATTATCCTAGATATTCTTCTTGCAGTCTATTTATCCTTTAAACACCTCTTTAGATGGTTATTTCCAAAATTTAAACTTCTAATTATCCCCAGCGGAAGTAATAATTTTCTGATAAATTGTGATCCAACTACGGAGGCACTCACTGGCCTGAAGAATGGTCTCTGGAAAAGCTGTGCTATCTCTGAGGCTATGTGCACACGTGCGGAATTGTCGTGGAGATTTTCTCGGCAATTCCGCAACTCCCTGCCACGGGAAATTCTCGGGAAATCCGCATGCGGAATTCCCGTGAAAAACTAGCGTTTTGAAAGTGTAATTAGCTTGCAGACTGCTAGCATTTTCCAAGCGATCTGAAGCATCGCTTAGAAAACTGATTGACAGGTTGGTCACACTTATCAAACATAGTGTTTGACGAGTGTGACCAACTTTTCACTATTGATGATGCCTATGTATGCATCAGTAGTAAAAAGATATAATGTTAAAAATAATAAAAAAAATAAAAAATCGTGATATTCTCACCTTCCGGCGGACCTCGCAGCGTTCCCGATCCTCGTGATGTTCCTGGCAAGTCCCGTTCCCAGGGATGCCTTGCGACAATGACCCCAGATGAAGTAGCATCACGTGAGACCGCTATGTCATCACAGGTCATTGTCGCAAGGCATCACTGGGAACAGGACTTGCTGGAAGCATCGCTGAAGCCTGGGAACGCTGCGGCGGATGCCGGAAGGTGAAAATATCACGATTTTTTATTTTACTTCTTTTTTAACAGGGATATGGTACCCTGGGCCTGGAGGAGAGTCTCCTCTCCTCCAGGCCCAGGGTACCATCCACACATTTTCTGCTTACTTTGCACATGGTGGCCATAGCCACATGCGGAAAGTAAGTGGAACAATGCATTCCTATGTGTGCGGAATCCAGGCGATTCCGCAAAAAGAATGAGCATGCAGCGTATTTTTCCGCAATGCGATTCCGCCGCGGAAAAATACGCAGCATTAGCATAGCATGTGCGGAATGCCATTGAATACAATGGATTGCAGATTTTTAGCATTTTCACCGCGTTTTCAAGGCGAAAAAACTCGGCAAAAATGCTAAAAATCCACAACGTGTGTACATAGCCTGACTGTCCCAATGAGAAGAAATGGAGCACTGGCCCACATGCACAGCCACTGCTCCTTTCTGTTCCACCCTGCAAACCCCATTTTTAGACCCCACGGATAAGAAAATTAGCACCTCTCCACAAGATAGGTGACAATTTTAAATGTTGTGAATATCCCTTTGAGGCTATACCGAATATCTGAATTTATTAAATTTACCATGATCTGGATGAACAAAATATTAAAAGAAGATATTTTTAAAGGTAACCTATCTACGGGGGCAGCAAGAATCACAGTTTGGCTGCACATTTGCATCCAGTTATGCTCCACTCTGAAGCACCACTGCATTTCAGAAAAAAATATAATTTGAAGAGCCGGCCAGAAAACATAGGGAGACTTGACTCATCTGACGCAGCCCCGGTCAGCTTCTCTCTTCCACACCAGTTTTGATTGACAGAAAGCTTGCCAAAGTCCTCACCGGCCACAGTAATGGAGAGGTCCTATAGTCCTCAGGCAGCCTTTCAATCTTTGTTTTCTGTGAAATTCCATGAAGTTTAAAAGCAGAGCATATGTGGCTGCCAGCATTCAACTAAACTTTGATTCATGCTGACTGTAGATCGGGAAGCATGAATTTAATGACAAGTTCCCTTTATTGTTGCTATTTTTCTCTTCGGCTACAAATGCTTTAAGACTAGATAACAATCTTTTCTCAATTCAGTGTAAGGGGGTGAAGAGCAAGAAGAGACAGACTTGGACCGACTTCACCATGTGACTGTCAGGAGCTGTGAGGGAAGAGAAGGGGCGGTGGACCGGAAGCGAGAAAGGTGGAGGGCGCGAAAGCAGAGCGTGCCAGGGTCAGAGCAGCGCGAGTCATGGAGGGAGCAGGCTGCAGCATCGCGCTCCAAGAGAGAAGTGAACTCCCGGTCAGAGTATTTGAGACAGAAGGACATGATATAGAGAGTGCTGTCTGTAAGTACGTGAACGCGGAAGCCCCAGTGACCAGAGGAGGCTACCCCCCTGATATCACAGAGACAGTGACCCATGCGCACAAGCCCCGGTGCCCGCGATGACAGACCAGAGCCCCCTGAGAGTGGCAGAGACTTTTCAGTGTTCGCAGCATTGTTCCTGCAGAGAGACTGTTAGCTTGACATACAGAGACTCAGAGCAGGGGAGACCCAGTTCCACAGCGTACCCCTGCCTCCCGCTTTAACCCCGGAGTTCACATTTTCCCAAGAGAAGAGAGAGACTACAAGTGCCGCTGTTGATGGTGCCTATGTTGGAGAAGATGACCCTTCAATCAAGGCTTCATCAGACTGATAAGTTGCAAGAATACCTGTTTAACCCTTATTGTTCTGCTGAACTGTTTGATAATCCTGCTTAACTTAAGTATACAGTTAAATCACGTTTACTTTGTCAGTTTAACCCCCACTGCTTCTCCCTGCGAGATGGGGCGCGTTCAGGCACCATCACCATCGCTCATTTTGACCCACTGTTTAGGTAATTATTGTGGCTTTAGTCCCCCTTTTGACCTGGTCACTTTGTACTTTCTGGATCTTGTGCCTGCTTTTTGAATTTGGCCTTCTATTCACACATTTGTGACTGATGAATGGGCCTTTTGCTAACATGAGGTAAAAGCACTATAGCACTTTATTTAATGCAGGTTGAAACCAGCTACAACAAAATCCTTTCTTAAGCATTCAATAAAAGAGCATTATAGCACAATAATATTTATTCTAATTTTGGCACTTTTCCAATTTTTGGTATATTTTTATACAAATTGCACTTTGGCACTTTTAATTAATTTGGAGGATTTTTTCTTCAGTTTGTAGTATATGCCACTTTGCACTTGGCAATTTTTCACATAATGAGTGAATTTCATTCCCATCTATGCCAGTAGGGTGCAGTATTTTGCCCATTTTTTGCACTTTTCTGCACTTTCGTTACTGTGTTTTTGACCTGTTATTTATTAATTATTATCATTCTTTGACAAATATTACATAGGTTCTGTTATATTATTTGATACTAATTAGCACTTAGCACTTTATTTATGCACATCTTCTATTTTCTTAATTTTATTTTTCTGGTGCTCTATGCTTATTTTTGGATGTTTTTTGATATCATACCTGTGTGTTATACATTTAATTGGGGCTAAATGAATTAATTTTTTACCATGGGTCTTAATTGTGTATATGTATTAATTCTGTATTTATTTTATATTTCTTCTTGGTGCCTTTAGTATGTGCACAGTGTTATCTACCCTACTGATAATAAAGGTTTTTTATTAATAATATTTTATTTTATGTTCATCCATATGGGCTCAGCTATTTTTTACATTTGGCATAGTCGATTAAAGTGTCTTTGACAAATATCCCATTTTAAATATTAGGAAATCAGCATAATACTTTAATAGCAGACACAGATAGACGGACAATAAGGACAATCATAATCTACCAAAGGAACAAACTGAGCAAAGCTCCAAAAAGGCGACTATAAGTCCAAAGTAAAATCAATCATTTTTATTAAGACAAGTCCAGATACAAGTGGGGGGAAGTGGACAATGAAGTGCGGAAACCGCACACCGCATGGATAACAAGGGGTTGCTGTACAATCAGAACCTATGCAATAACAAAGAATACATACATAGAGTTACTAAATTATCGCAAAGTGCATAGCAATGTATGGCAAATAAAAATGTACCGCCAACAAAATCTCTATTTGCCATACATTGCTATGCACTATATGCACTTTGCGATAATTTAGAAACTCTATGTATGTATTCTTTGTTATTCATTGTCCACTTCCCCCCACTTGTATCTGGATTTGTCTTAATAAAAATTATTGATTTTACTTTGGACTTATAGTCGCCTTTTTGGAGCTTTGCTCAGTTTGTTCATTTGGCATAGTTGGCAGGATGTCACAAGATGGCGCGGAGGGGGCAGACCAAGCAATTGGGGGAGGCCCCAGATCTAGCCTTTCCCTGGGAGACATGTAAAATAATTTGCCAAAATTTTCTGGGAGCAAAGTGATGTTGTGGAGTTGGATGGAGTGCATCCTGGGACTGAAGCGGATGCACCATGACGCCAGCCCTGGAGGCAGAGATTGCAATGATGGCCCTGGAGGGGGAGGCACGCGTCTCTGTTATGCTTATGTCCCCCCGGGTGAGAGATACCCTGGACAAAGTTCTACACATCCTTGAGAAGATGCATGGAGACCCCACTGATGTAGGGGAACTGGCATGCGACTTTTTCACCGGGTACAAAGAGAGGGGGAGACCGTGTCGCAGTTTATGAATGCCCTGCAGGAGCTCCATACTGCCATCATCCAGAAGGACGATGTAGGCGTAGGGTCGATTGAAGTTGTGCTATGAGACCAGCTGGTGACAGGCTTGCGTGATGTGTTGATGAAACAGACCCTGTGAGAGCACATGCGGATAAAGCCAGATATGACCTTCTCTGAGGTTGGGAGTGATGCGCACGCGTGCAAGAGCAGGGAACGGTAGTGCCAGTGGGGAATGTATGGAGCGGGGAGGTAACTGCCACCACGGACACTGCCCCTCAATGGGTGGAAGACCTGAAAAAGGAGATTAGACAGGTCCGTGAAGAAATGGCGGCATCAAAGAGAACCCCGACGGTAGAATCCGGCTCGCTGGTGCGAGTTTAGGAGACTGCCCCTCGGTGTGAGACTGGTGCCATCCGGAAAAGAGGCCCACCTATATGTTATACCTGCGGAGAACCCAGCCACATTGCCCGGTGGTGTCCCCAGTGGAGCCGACCATCCCCGCAACATCCATTAAACTAAGTTGCTCCGAGCCCGAGGGACGCTGCCCGGAGCATGAAAATTGGAGAAAGAGTATTAGAAGTCCCACCAGCCTCGTTTCCACGTGCCCCTTGATCTGGGTCGAAAAAAATGGAAGAGCAGTGCGTTGTCTCGTAGACATCGGCTCACAGGTAACCACCATGCCTGAAGGATATTTCCGCCGACATTTCACGGAGGCGCTGCGGCCGGAATGGGGCCCAGTGATAAAGCTCAAGGCAGCCAACCACTTACCCATCCCGGTCGCAGGGGTGGTATGAATGAACATAGAGGTCTGCGGTAAAGATGTGGGGAGAAGATTAGTACTGGTGGATGGGGAAGCAGCTAAAGACCAAACCGTAACCTTGGGCATGAATGTGCTTAAAGTTCTCGGGAGCCTTCTCTTCAACGAGTCCCCAGAACAGTTGATGCAACAATGGAGTGATCAAACCCCTCAAAAGAGGGTCTTCCAGCAGCTGATACAGACAGCCCAGGCCCAGGAAAAGTACAGCGACGGGAAGGCACTACGCAAAGTAATCGTACCCGCCTCTGTCAATCGAGTCTTGCCCCCAGGACAGACCGTGCTTCCCTTGCCTGTCTGAGCTAGTATTCCCCAGGAGGGGGTGGAGGTACAAGTTGAACCCAGCAAAGCTGGCCAGCTGCCGTCGGAATATTAGTTGCACGGACCTTGGCTACGGTGCGGGATGGAACTGTCCTCATGCGCTGTGTAAATTTTGGTGAAAATGACGTAACCTTGCCCCCCAGGAGTGAATTAGCTCACATCCTAGACATGCCCGACGAGCTGGTCCCATCTGAATCAGTATAGCTGACTGCAAAGCCAGAAGACCCATGGCTGGTGACTGTAAAGGCTGAAGCAGCCCCAGACCCCAGATTGCTGCAGGAAGGGCGACATATATTGGAACACATGCGGGCAGAACTCTCAGAATTGACCACTCAACAGGTTCCCCGGGTGGAGGCCTTGCTTGGAAAGTATCAGGAAGTGTTCGCCAAAAATGAAGACGACTTTGGACGCAACACTGCAATTACCCACGAAATACCCACCGGGGATGCGGCACCTATCCGGGAACGGTACCATCAGATACCCCCACAAATGTATCAGGAGGTGAAGGGAATGCTGTCAAAGATGTTGAACAAGGGAGTAATTCGCGAGAGTCAGAGTCCGTGGGATGCCCCCTTAGTCTTGGTGCGGAAGAAGGACGGGTCCTTATGCTTCTGTGTGGACTACCGCCGGCTCATCGCTTGTATGGTGCGAGATTCGTATCCATTGCCGAGGATAGAGGAGTCCCTGTCGGCATTAGGGAATGCCAGGTATTTTTTATTATTATTATTATTATTATTTATTATTATAGCGTCATTTATTCCATGGCGCTTTACAAGTGAGGAGGGGTATACATAATACAAGCAAGTACAGTAATCTTAAACTATACAAGTCACGACTGGTACAGGATGAGAGAGGACCCTGCCCGCGAGGGCTCACAATCTACAAAGGATGGGTGAGGATAAGGTAGATGAGGGTAGAGCTGGTCGTGCAGCGGTTTGGTGGATCGGTGGTTACTGCAGGTTGTAGGCTTGTCGAAAGAAGTAGGTCTTCAGGTTCTTTTTGAAGGTTTCCATGGTAGGCGAGAGTCCACTGGCGTAGCGTGGGGGGGGCGGGGGGGGGGGCGGTCTGCCCCAGGCGGCATGTGTGTGGGGGCGGCGCGGCAGCAGCAATTCCACCCTGCAGTGCAGTGCAGCGGCGGGCAGGGAGCGATGCGATCACGGCAGCTCCGCTGCCTGCAAGAGTGAATAGCAGGAACGGAGCGGCAAGGGTCCGTCCTGCTTCCTGCCCGGAGGCCACGCTTCCTGTTTCACACAGAGGAGCGCCGCTGAATGACGTCATCATTCAGCGGCCGCTGCTGTGTGAGGGAGGAAGCGCTGGCGATGCTGCGGACAGGTGAGAGGAGAGAGGTGGTGTCTTGTGTGTATGTATGTGTGTATGTATGTATGTCTCTGTGTGTGTATGTCTGTGTGTATGTCTGTGTGTATGATGGAGCAGGCAGTGATGGGAGTGATGGTCTAGAAGGCAGTGATGGGGTGAAGGAGCAGACAATGATGGGGGTGATGGAGAAGGCAGTGATGGGGTGATGGAGCAGGCAGTGATGGGGGTGATGGAGCAGGCAGTGATGGGGGTGATGGAGCAGGCAGTGATGGGGTGATGGAGCAGGCAGTGATGGGGTGATGGAGCAGGCAGTGATGGGGTGATGGAGCAGGCAGTGATGGGGTGATGGAGCAGACAATGATGGGGTGATGGAGCAGGCAGTGATGGGGTGATGGAGCAGACAATGATGGGGTGATGGACCAGGCAGTGATGGGGTGATGGAGCAGGCAATGAGGGGAGTGATGGGGGTGATGGAGCAGGCAATGATGGGGTGATGGAGCAGACAATTATGGGAGTGATGGAGCAGGCAGTGATGGGGAGATGGAGCAGACAATGATGGGAGTGATGGGGGTGATGGAGCAGGCAATGATGGGGTGATGGAGCAGGCAGTGATGGGGTGATGGAGAAGGCAGTGATGGGGTGATGGAGAAGGCAGTGATGGGGTGATGGAGAAGGCAATGATGGGAGTGATGGGGTGATGGAGCAGGCAATGATGGGGGTGATGGAGCAGGCAGTGATGGGGTGATGGAGAAGGCAGTGATGGGGTGATGGAGAAGGCAGTGATGGGGTGATGGAGAAGGCAATGATGGGAGTGATGGCGTGATGGAGCAGGCAATGATGGGGGTGATGGAGCAGGCAATGATGGGGTGATGGAGCAGACAATGATGGGAGTGATGGGGTGATGGAGCAGGCAATGATGGGAGTGATGGGGAGAAGGCAGTGATGGGGTGATGGAGAAGGCAGTGATGGGGAGAAGACAATGATGGGGTGATGGTCGAGAGGGCAATGATGGGGTTGTGGGTGAGAATGCAATGATGGTGGAGGTGGAAAGGGCAATAAATGGGGGTGGTGGAGGAGGAGGAAATGATGGAGGTGGTGGAATGGGCAATGATGGGAGTGGTGGGGGAGAAAGCAAAGATAGTGGTGGAGAAGAAAATGATGGAGGTGGGGGAGAGGACAATAATGGGATGCGAGGGGAGGAGGACAATGAGGGGTGTGGGGGATTGGGATATACATAATAAAGGAGACTATGTAATATATACCTGTATGTGTGTGTGTGTGGCTATATAACATCAATAATCTATATATATATGTATATATACACACACGTAGCTTTGACGCCATAAAAGGAGGGGGGCTCGGACACATTTCTTGCACAGGGACCCCAAGCTGTCAGTGTCCGCCCCCGGTCCGCCAAAATAATTTGTACTTTCTGTTTTTTTTTCTGTCACATTATTAAAAATTAGTATTAAAAAAAGCCATTAGGTCTTCATCCAGCATCATCAAGCTAATACATACAGTACATATAGAGAACTGCAAGAAGTTGAAAGTCTAGAAATTTAGAAATAATAGCAGAGTTAGTAGCAGACTAAAAATTAGATCTTTGAGTGTAGTGTGGGCTCTTCGGATGCTTCCGAATTATCAACGACCAAAGGGGCGGCAAATTTTTCGACCGCCCCGGGCGCCACAAACAGTTGCTACGCCACTGTGAGAGTCTGATATGTTGTGGTAGAAAGTTCCAGAGTAGGGGGGATGCGCAGGAGAAGTCTTGTATGCGATTGTTTGAAGAGGAGATAAGAGGGGAGTACAGAAGGAGATCTTGTGAGGATCGGAGGTTTGGTGTAGGTAAGTACCGGGAGACGAGGTCGCAGATGTATGGAGGACTCAGGTTGTGGATGGATTTGTATGTCATGGTTAGGGTTTTGAACTGGAGTCTTTGGGTAATGGGGAGCCAGTGCAGGGATTGACAGAGGGGAGAGGCCGGGGAATAGTGAGGGGACAGGTGGATTAGTCGGGCAGCAGAGTTTAGAATAGATTGGAGGGGTGCTAGAGTGTTAGATCTGGCCAGCGGTTACTGGCAAGTGCCAGTGTCCGAACAAGACAGAGTCAAGACAGCTTTCATCCTTCCGATGGGATTATATGAGTTTGACTGCATGCCATTCGGTCTAGCAAATGCCCCGGGAATGTTTCAATGCCTCATGGAAAGAGGCATTGAAACAAGTTCAGGTCTAGGGGACCTGAACTTTGAAGCCACCCTGATCTACCTGGACGATATCATCATCTTTGCCCCCACTTTTGCCGAACATTTGCAGAGACTGGTGCAGGGCCTGAGTCGGCTACAGAAATATGAGCTGAAAGTGAAGCCTCAAAAGTGTCACCTTTTCCGTACCCAGATCAAGTATTTGGGACACATTTGTGGCGCCCCTGAGGCTCAGTCGCCACAGAGGTACTGCACCTCCTCCTGAGGTGTGGTGCCCCACCATCCAGGTAAGGTGGAAACACCTGACCACACTCCAACACCTGCACCCCACACCACAAAGTAGTGTAGCAAAGCACCTTCGGCGGCTCCCTGCTTGGAGTATAGCAAAGCACCCCTTGGTGACTCCCTGCTTGGAACACGAAATGTGCTGGAAGGTGGGTGGAGTTGAGTTTGCACCAAAAAGAGTGGGAAGAGTTGAGTCAGTCAGTCAGTCTTTCATTCAGTGAGTGAGTGAAGATGTAGAAGGACAGAGTGTGAGACAGAGAAGATCCCCGGGAGAGGGTTAGAAGAGGGAAGTGCTGCAGCAGCAGGCCACAGTGATCTGGGTCTGCTGGCACAGGAAAGAGACAGAGGAAGGAAGCTTGATTCTCCATTGGAAAGAAGGATTAGCACGGAACGTGAGGAGAATAAGAGAACAAGGACCAGGGTTAGAGGAGAACCCTTTTCAAGTTCTAAGCGCAAGGCCGGGGTCCAGTCCCCGAGGTTGTATGGACACTAATGGTCCTGCAGCAGACACCAGAGGAATAGAAGTAGTGACCACTTTATTCCCACACAAGACTTGGGGGCACAACAGCAACATATTAGTGAGCCGGGACTTAATAGCAAGGAGTCCCCGAAGCAGGCTACAGCTGTCTGCCGTACATCTGACAGGAGGAACTCCAGTGTAACTCAGTACTAGGAGTACTTCACTCAAAGGCGCTATAAGAGGGGACGTTCAGAAAAGGCATATATGTTGGCGGAGTGTTGGAAGGGAGTATTCCATCTGGCCTGGAAGTTGACTGAGTCCCTGACCCGGAGGACACGGCACGGAAGCGGGCACCTGTGTGCACAACAGACTGTGAGTAAAGCTTTGGAACTACATGCCCTGGTGTCCTCCACTTATTCCTGCACCAACCTGCCCAGCACCGCTACATCCCTAGCGCCTGACACTACATCATCTAAGTGTCACTTCACCTACACTGCCCTGGGACTACAGCCCTGCCTGTGGAGGGCCATAACATCACTGCTGCACCACACCATCTGTCCTAGAGGATCTGTCTGCAGCGTCGGCTTACATCTCTATTGCCGAATACCACAGGTGGCGTCACAAATCACTTATAAACTTTCACTACCATCAGAACACTGAAACAACCCCTTTTTACAATGGGCGCCCAGTGCCACAGGCCAGGTCCCAGCTGCCGTGACATCTCCCATTGAAGCTCATCGGGCCCGGTACCGAGTACCCCACAGCCCTGGGTGTGAGGGAGACCCACATTGTCTCTGCTGAAGGAGTGACGCCTTCTCAGGAGAAGATTGCCATGGTACAGGAGTGGCCGACCCCAAAGACCGTGAAAGATGTGCGCGCATTTCTGGGACTCAAAGGATACTTCCAACGCTTCGTAAAAGACTTTACCAGCATCGCAAATCCTCTTCTTGAGTTGCTGAAAAAAGTCCCCTCTTGCACAAAAAACAGGAACCTACAGTGGGGAGAACGCCAGGAAGAATCATTCCTAGCCCTGAAGAAAGCTTTGACGGAGGCCTCCGTGCTGGCCTACGATGACTTCACGCAATCGTTTATATTTCACACCGATGGGAGTCTACAGGGGCTTGGAGCAGTGCTGTCACAGCTTCAGGACAGAAAAGAGTGCGTCATAGCGTACGCCAGTCGGTTCCTACATGACTCGGAAAGGAATCCAGATAACTATAGTTCATCCAAGATGGAGTTGTTGGCGCTGGTGTGGGCAATGACTGAGAAGTTTGCGGAGTATCTGGCCGGCTCAGAAGTTCACGTGCGTACGGATAACAATCCATTGGCTCATCTAGAGACATCGAGGCTAGGGGCCCTGGAGCAATGCTGGGTAGCCCGGATGGCAAAGTTTCGGAACAGGCTCTCCTACAAGAGGGGATCAGAGAATACTCATGCTGATGCCCTTTCTCAGGTGAATTACCGCAAACCAGCGCCTAATTGGGATGAAGAGCTGGAGGCTGTGGAAGTACCAGAGTTTGGAGAAACTGCCAGGACGGTGGCTGCTACGTGGGAAACAGACCAGGAGGAGACTCGTGCGAGTCTACAGGAGCAACCTCGCGATGAGTGGGTCCGAGCGCAGCAGGAGGATCAGGAAATAGCCCAGCTGAGACGGTGGGTCAAGTCTAAACAGGTGCCCAGCCATCACGAGAGGAGGACTGCATTACCTAGAATGCTGCAGATGCTGCATCAATGGGAAAAGCTACGGTTGCGAGATGGCATCCTGTATCGGAAGACATTTCTACGATCAGAACTCAGTCTTGTCTGGCAGACGGTGATTCCCTCATCCTTGGTGGACCAGGTGGCTATGGAAGCTCATGAAAAAGGAGCCCATTTTGGTCTGGAAAAAACCTTCTAATGGTTGCAGCGCCTATTTTACCATCCCAATCTGAGGAATGTCATGGAAACAGTCTGTCAGCAGTGCCGGAGTTGTGAACTGGTCAAACCACCTGAACAGCGGGCTCCCACACGGACGGTGAAGGTCTCTGGATCTTTGGATCGTCTGGCCATAGACTACCTGACGATTGGGCCAGCACATCAGGGCTATGAGCCCTGTTTGTTAATGGTAAACCACTTTACAAAATTTGCCGTTGTGATGCCCACACAGGATCAAACTGCTGAGACTGCTGCTCACGCCATCTGCAAGCATTTCATTCAAGTGTATGGGTGTCCCAAGCATATCCACTCCGATCAGGGGGCCTGTTTTCTTGGAAAGGTGATGGAGTAGCTACACCAGTTGTATAAGGTCAATAAATCCCGGACAACACCCTATCACCCACAGGGGAACGGATCTTGCGAGAGGTTCAACCGCACCCTGATCCAAATGCTGCGAACCCTGGAAGAGGACCAGAAGGCACGATGGACTGAATTCGTCCCTGAGTTGGTATGGGTGTATAACAATTGAAAGCACAGCACCACCAGATTCACACCCTATTCTCTGTTCTTCGGACTACCTATGGACGGGGGTGTACTCCTGGGTTCGAGAACACCGTCATCGGCTATTGACTCTCCATCGACGAGTGCAGAACAGGCTACAGGAGTTAAAGCATCCTCAAGTCACTCCTCAAAAGGGGACTGCTCTATGGCCTGGAGACCGAGTCTTGGTGAGAGAAAAACGCCTACACAACAAACTGGAGTACCGGTGGGAGAAAAGCCCATATCGGGTGAAACGTTGACTTAGTGCCAAAGGTCCTGTCTATGAGGTTCAGCCAGAAATGGAGAAAGGGGCCCCCACTCGCATGCTCCATCGAAATATGTTACAGCCTTGTTTGTCTTGAGATCCTGAACCAGTACAAGAAGTACCTGCGCTCCCACTGGCCGTTCCAGTGGTAGATGTTGATTTTGAAGATGAGGAAGACTCTTGTTGTGAACACTTGTGACCTGACTTCTGAGTTTGGGCTCCCTCTGGTGGTTGCTGCGGGTAATGGAGCTGGTCGAGTTGACAGAAGTCAATCACCTGAAGAGGATGATTGGAGGTCAGGTGTTACAGACTGGGAAGATTTAAGTGAGCAGGCTTCCCTTAGTTGTTGCTGGTAATTTTGATTTTCTTCCTGTGCATTTTGAAGTCCGCTTGCCCCCTGCTTAGTCCTGCATCGTTCAGATAGGTTATTTGTTTGCTGGAATCTTTTTGCATTTGATGCAGTTTTTGCCTTTCTCTACTTTCTGCTTTGCTGTGTGGGTTCAGCATTGTTCCCTGCTGAAACCTGTGCTGGACCCCATTCCATATGCCACAGCTCATGTCAGTCTGTTCAGTATTGCTAATCCCCTGTTATATCAGTATCTTTTGTTTTGCTTCCAGTTCACACCAGAATTCTGATCTAATGGGGGAGAGGTCGTGTGGCCTCAGTATTTTTGCATATCAATGGTTTTGGATTTTTCTTAGCATTTTTTGCGTGATTGCAGACAGTATCTTTCCTGTCCTGTTCTATCTAGACAGTTTGGGCTCCATCATTTGCTTACTCTATTTTCTGCCTGTGTTTGTGCCTCATCTTGTCTCACCGGCAATATATGTTTGGGGGCTATCTATTCCTTTGGGGTTCTACTCCGGTGCAGTTTAGCTTTCCCCTTTCTTGCTTTAGGCTTAGTTAATTCTTTGGCTGTGCTGAGGCGTCTAGGGCATCGTAGGTATGTCCCACGGCTAATTCTAGTTGTGTTGTTAGGTTTAGGGGTCTGCAATCCACTAAGTTACCAACCTTTCTGGTTATCTGGTTGCCTAGCTTATTCCCCGGCTATCCTCCTCGGTGACCTAATCATAACAGACTCCCAACTTCCCACAGGGGGAACGGAAACAGGGCTGGTGCCTGAAACTAACAACACAGTGGGAGTAACCCCGACTCCCGTTCCTCCCGCAACAGCTGACGCCGCTGCTCCTTCTGATTTGCAACGCTCCGAACGTTCAATGGCCAGTGTACTCCCTGCTCGCTATAACCAAGACCAGTTCATCTGGCAACAAATTGTGCAGGGATTGGAAGGCTGTCAACAAGAACTATAGAAGCTCTCGCCCGTGGAATGGTGAACAAAAAGAGTGGAGGAATGTAAGGGGGTGAAGAGCAAGAAGAGACAGAAGGAGGTTACCTCCCCTGCTCTGTGTCCAGAGCCACATAGCTGGGCAGCAGGGTTGCAAGGGGGGAAGATTGACTGACTTGGACCGACTGCACTATGTGACCATCAGGAGTTGTGAGGGAAGAGAAGGGGTAGTGGACAGGAAGCGAGAGAAGTGGAGGACGCGAAAGCAGAGCGTGCCAGGTTTATAGCAGTGCGCGTCACGGAGAGAGCAGGCTGCAGCATTGTGCTCCAGGAGAGAGTTGACTCCCGGTCAGAGTACTGACAGAAGGACATGATATAGAGAGCGCTGTCTGTAAGTACGTGAATGTGGAAGCCCCAGTGACCAGAGGAGGCTACCCCCCTGACAGTACAGAGACAGTGATCCGTGCGCGCAAGCCCCAGTGCCCGCGGTGACAGGCCAGAGCCCCCTGAGTGTGGCAGAGAGACTTTTCAGTGTGCGCTGCATCGTTCCTGCGGAGAGACTGTTAGCTTGATATACAGAAACTCAGAGCAGGGGAGACCCAGTTCCACAGCGTCCCCCTGCCTTCCGCTTTAACCCCGGAGTTCCCATTTTCCCAAGAGAAGAGAGAGACTACAAGTGCTGCTTTTGACAGTGCCTACGTTGGAGAAGACGACCCTTCAATCAAGGCTTCATCGGACTGATAAGTTGCAAGAATACTCGTTTAACTCTTATTGTTCTGCTGAACTGTATGATAACCCTGCTTAGCTTAAGTATACCGTTAAATCACATTTACTCTGTCAGTTTAACCCCCACTGCTTCTCCCTGCAAGGAGATACTGTCCCCTGTAAATAAACCCTTTAACTTTTTGGTCTGTCTCTGATCCGTGGTGACATCTTCAGCACCTGCACATTATTACATCAGCACTTGCTGGATTAATAAATAAATATATTCTCATAATCATATTAAAGGGGATCTATCACCAGGTTTTTGCTTTGTATTCCGAGAACAACATAAATATAGAGATAGAGACCCTGAATCCAGCGATGTTTTGCTTAGTTTACTGGGTACAGCGATTGTGATTCACAGTTTTCTCTGCTGCAGGTCCAGAAGAGCTTGGAATGTTGAGATGTATATAACTACATAAACACAACTGTGACTTGTCATTTTTGGAGTCGTGACAGCTCTGGTTCTGCTTTAATTCAAACGTAGTGTTTACTTTTGGACAGCAAGGGTTAATGTCAGTTTCCTTGCTGGCAACTTCTGTGTTGCTGGTCAGCTGATGTGGATGGTGACCAATCCCACCATCCTTTAAATAGTCACCTAATGAATCAGCTGACTGTTGGTGATAGAGTTTGTCTCTGAAAACCAGCCGAGGAGTCTGGAGCTCTCTGGTGTCAGCGTGTATCAGCTGCTTGAGGTCCTGGTTCAGAATCTTCTGCTGTGTGGAGCTTGCAGCCAAAGTTTTCTGGTTCCCTGTCTTTGTCTGACGTGTGCTTGTCACTACCCCCTGTTGTTTCACCATCTGCAGTACTGAGGCTAGCATCCTAGCAGTAGTCAGTGTAAAGTGAGGTGACAGCTATGGACCAGGCGTGTGATGGCAGTGGGGGGAAGGACCCTCATAGGGCATTAGGGGAACTTAGGGATAGGCACAGGCAGTGTTAGGCGGTGCTCCGTCCCTTGTTCCCTATTGTTAGGGTCTTCTTTCCTTTTTTCCATCCCGTTGTTGGTGTTTGCTGTGCAATCCGCTGGACCAACCCTTGTGGGTCGTGACAACCACTTATTGGCAGCTTTCTGTGTACAATGTGTATTGACAGAAAGCTGCTAATTAATGGTTGGACTAAGGGGCACGAGACGCCTAGTCCTGTAGTGATCATTTCTAGCTGATAAAACACTGATTTTATTGAAACAGCAAAACACAGTCTAGTTAGTAACAAAACGCTGGAATAGGGGTCACTTGCCCTTATATCATGTTGCTCTCAGATTACTTAGAAAAAAAAACTACTGATGGATTCCATTTAATCGCCTTTTGAGAACCTATTTCTTTATTAGTCCAAAAATCAATTCAAGGAAATAAAAGGTAGTAAATAACACACCAGGTGGGAACCATATGAACGATTAAAAAGTATTGGTTAGATATACTATATACTGTATAATGATTATGGAACTACTTATTGTGGGACTAATTGCAGATCATCGGAAAAAAACATAGGAAAAAAACAAAAAAGGAGAGAAACACCAACTAGAGATCCAAGTAATACTATAAAATCTACAATTTTTATTTCATCAATTAAAAATAATCAAGAATAATAATGGAATGATTAAAAACATGTAATAATACAACATATACTATAAGGCCACCATTTATGAAAAAATTCTGAATAAGCTAAATATTGCACTGCCCCTAATATAAAATACTGCAAAAAATTACAAAAGAGTAGAAAAATTATATAGCATAAAATGTCATGTGGTACAAATTGTATATACATTGCTCAAAAAAATAAAGGGAACACTAAGATACCACATCGTAGATATCACTGAATGCAATATTGCAGCTGCAAATCTTTATTCATTACATAGTGGCATGCGTTGAGAACAAGAAAACATAAAAATGATCAATGTAAATCAAAATTAATATCCCATGGAGGTCTGGATTTGGAAGGATACTCAAAATCAAAGTGGAAAATCAAATTACAGGCTTATCCAACTTCAGTGGAAATGCCTCAGACAAGGAAATGATGCTCAGATGTGTGTGTGGCCTCCATGTGCCTGTATGACATCCCTGCAATGCCTGGGCATGCTCCTGATGAAACGGCATATGGTTTCCAGAGGGATCTCCTCCTAGACCTGGACTAAAGCATCCGCCAACTCCAGGACCGTCTGCGATGCATCGTGATGTTGGTGGATGGAGTGAGACAAGATGTCCCAGATGTGCTCAATTGGATTCAGGTCTGGAGAACAGGTGGGTGTGGCCCTCCAAAGAAATGCCACCCCACACCATTACTGACCCAGTGCCTAACCGGTTATGCTGAAGGATGTTGCAGGCAGCAGATCGCTCTCCACGGCGTCTCCAGACTCTGTCACGTCTGTCACATGTGCTCAACGTGAACCTGCTTTCATCTGTGAAGAGCACAGGGCGCCAGTGGCGAATTTGCCAATCCTGGTGTTCTGTGGTAAATGCCAAGCGGTCTGCACGGTGTTGGGCTGTGAGCATGACCCCCATCTGTGGACGTTGGGCCCTCAGTTCATCCTTGTGGAGTCAGTTTCTATCCATTTGTGCAGACACATGCACATTTGGGGCCTGCTGGAGGTCATTTTGCAGGGCTCTGGCAGTGCTCCTCCTGTTCCTCCTTGCACAAAGGCGGAGATAGCGGTCCTGCTGCTGGGTTGTTGCCCTCCTGCAGCCCCTCCACGTCTCCTGGTGTACTGGCCTGTCTCCTGGTAGCGCCTCCAGCCTCTGGATACTATGCTGACAGACACAGCAAACGTTCTTGCCACAGCTCGCATTGTTGTGCCATCCTGGATGAGCTGCACTACCTGAGCCACTTGTTTGGGTTGTAGAGTTCATCTCATGCTACTACAAGTGTGAAAGCACAACCAACAAAAAAGTGATCAAAACATCAGCCAGAAAGCATTGGAACTGAGATGTGGTCTGTGGTCCCCACCTGCAGAACCACTCCTTTATTGAGTGGAGTACTGTGTACAGTTTTGGGCACTGGTGCTCAGGAAGGATATAATGGAACTAGAGTGGGTACAAAGGAGGGCAACAAAATTAATAAAGGGGATGGGGGAACTACAATACCCAGAGAGATTAGCAAAGTTAGGATTATTTAGACTAGAAAAAAGACGACTGAGGAGCGATCTAATAACCATGAATAAGTATATAAGGGGACAATACAAATATCTCTCCGAGGATCTGTATATACCAAGGAAGGTGACGGTCACAAGGGGGCATTCTCTACGTCTGGAGGAGAAAAGGTTTTTCCACCAACATAGAAGAGGATTCTTTACTGTTAGGGCAGTGAGAATCTGGAATTCCCTGCCTGAGGAGGTGGTGATGGCGAACTCAATCGAAGGGTTCAAGAGAGGCCTGGATGTCTTCCTGGAGCGTAACGATACTGTATCTTACAGTTATTGTTAGGTTCTTTAGAATGACGTAGATCTGGGGATTTATTCTGACAGAATTTTATAGGCTGAACTGGATGGACTAATGTCTTTTTTCGGCCTTACTACTATGTTACTATGTTACTATGAGTGTGTCTTGATAATTGCCAATAATTTCCATCTGTTGTCTATTCCATTTGCACAACAGCATGTGAAATTGATTGTCAATCAGTGTGGCTTCCTAAGTAGACAGTTTGATTTCACAGAAGTTTGACTTACTTGGGGTTATATTCTGTTGTTTAAGTGTTTATTTTTTTGAGCAGTGTATATTGAAAGTGATAAACTGCATAGTGCTACAGTTTCATGACAAAAAACAAAGCCACAATAAATAACGTTGGAAGTGCATTGAGCAGCAAGGTGGTGTGCTGGTGAAAGGGGAAAAAAAAAAAAAAAAAACTCTTTTAAATCTTCTGTCTGAGCGAGTGTGAACGAGCTGAGTGTGACCTGAGCGTAAGTGCGAACTGTGGTAAGTGTGTGACTTGAGATTCAGTGAAGAAGTATTTGGAAAACCTATAACAAATACCTGTGTGAGTTGCTGAATTGTAGGTTGCTGAGTGCTTTCTACCTGTTCAATTTTTTGGGGGCTTGTTTAACCTATTTTTTCTCTCTACAGGGTTAATCTCTTATTTTACTATCTGTTTTTAAGGGTTAGCTATATTGCATTTAAATCTTGAGGTGTAACTATATTCACAAGGGGTTAATTAAGGGTGGGAGTTCATACAGTAATTAAGGGTTTATAAGGGGCAGCTGGTTGGGGCTCAACTCCTTTTGGAAGTGCATTGAGCAGCAAGGTGGTGTGCTGGTAAAAGGGGAAAAAAAAAAAATATTTTAAATCTTCTGCCTGAGCGAGTGTGACCTGAGCGTAAGTGCGAACTGTGGTAAGTGTGTGACTTGAGATTCAGTGAAGAGGTATTTGGAAAACCTATAACAAATACCTGTGTGAGTTGCTGAATTGTAGGTTGCTGAGTGCTTTCTACCTGTTCAATTTTTGGGGGCTTGTTTAACCTATTTTTTCTCTCTACAGGGTTAATCTCTTATTTTACTATCTGTTTTTAAGGGTTAGCTATATTGCATTTAAATCTTGAGGTGTAACTATATTCACAAGGGGTTAATTAAGGGTGGGAGTTCATACAGTAATTAAGGGTTTATAAGGGGCAGCTGGTTGGGGCTCAACTCCTTTTGGAAGTGCATTGAGCAGCAAGGTGGTGTGCTGGTGAAAGGGGAAAAAAAAAAAAAAAAACTCTTTTAAATCTTCTGTCTGAGCGAGTGTGAACGAGCTGAGTGTGACCTGAGCATAAGTGCGAACTGTGGTAAGTGTGTGACTTGAGATTCAGTGAAGAGGTATTTGGAAAACCTATAACAAATACCTGTGTGAGTTGCTGAATTGTAGGTTGCTGAGTGCTTTCTACCTGTTCAATTTTTTGGGGGCTTGTTTAACCTATTTTTTCTCTCTACAGGGTTAATCTCTTATTTTACTATCTGTTTTTAAGGGTTAGCTATATTGCATTTAAATCTTGAGGTGTAACTATATTCACAAGGGGTTAATTAAGGGTGGGAGTTCATACAGTAATTAAGGGTTTATAAGGGGCAGCTGGTTGGGGCTCAACTCCTTTTGGAAGTGCATTGAGCAGCAAGGTGGTGTGCTGGTAAAAGGGGAAAAAAAAAAAATCTTTTAAATCTTCTGCCTGAGCGAGTGTGACCGAGCTGAGTGTGACCTGAGCGTAAGTGCGAACTGTGGTAAGTGTGTGACTTGAGATTCAGTGAAGAGGTATTTGGAAAACCTATAACAAATACCTGTGTGAGTTGCTGAATTGTAGGTTGCTGAGTGCTTTCTACCTGTTCAATTTTTGGGGGGCTTGTTTAACCTATTTTTTCTCTCTACAGGGTTAATCTCTTATTTTACTATCTGTTTTTAAGGGTTAGCTATATTGCATTTAAATCTTGAGGTGTAACTATATTCACAAGGGGTTAATTAAGGGTGGGAGTTCATACAGTAATTAAGGGTTTATAAGGGGCAGCTGGTTGGGGCTCAACTCCTTTTGGAAGTGCATTGAGCAGCAAGGTGGTGTGCTGGTGAAAGGGGAAAAAAAAAAAAAAAAACTCTTTTAAATCTTCTGTCTGAGCGAGTGTGAACGAGCTGAGTGTGACCTGAGCATAAGTGCGAACTGTGGTAAGTGTGTGACTTGAGATTCAGTGACTTTGGATTCAGGGAGTTTCCAAGGGAGGTCTTACTGAATTGCTGTTATATTAAATTAATACTTTTTTTTTGTTTAAATTTATTTCTGCTTATCTTATTGTCTGGTGCAATCCCCATTAGGATGTGCTCCACTATTGCCAATGCCATCCAGTGCACGTCTTGCCGCATGTATGAAATCCTTGAACAGCCGGTCGAGGGTGCATACTGCTGTGCAAGATGTGAGCACGTTGTGCATTTGGAAGCCCAGATACTGGATCTAAATGTGCAGCTGGCAACACTGAGATCCATAGACAATATGGAAAGGAGTCTTCTGCTCACTGAGCAGACGCTCACTGGGATAGATGAGGGGGGGGATGCTAGGTTGGAGCTGCAGGACAATGAAGCAGCTAGCTGGGTGACAGTTAGAAGGCGGGGTAGAGGGAAGAGCACCAGGGAGGCTAGTCCTGATCTGGCACACCCCAATAAGTTTGCTAAGTTGGCAGATGAGGGGAGTGTTAGTGCAGGAGTAGCACCGCTGCAGCAAGGCATGTCCTCTGAAAGCCGGAGGAGTGTCTGCTCCAGTAAGGGGGGAAATAGGAGAGCAGGGCAGGCTGGACAGGTTCTGGTAGTGGGAGACTCAATTATTAGGGGAACAGATAGGGCAATCTGTCCGACACATCGCTGATCGGGTTGACAGATTACTGGGAGGGGCTGGTGAGGATCCAGCGGTCATGGTGCACATTGGCACAAATGACAAAGTTAGAGGTAGGTGGAAGGTCCTTAAAGATGAATTAGGCTGTAAGCTTAAAGCAAGGACCTCCAAGGTGGTATTTTCGGAAATACTTCCTGTACCACGTGCCACGCCAGAGAGGCAACGGGAGATTAGGGAGGTTAATAAGTGACTCAGGAATTGGTGTAGGAAGGAGGGGTTTGGGTTCCTGCAGAACTGGGCCGACTTCTCAGTTGGCTACAGGTTCTACGCTAGGGACAGGTTGCACCTCAATGGGGAGGGTGCAGCTGTGCTGGGGGAGAAAATGGCTAGAAGGTTGGAGGAGTGTTTAAACTAGGGACGAGGGGGGAGGGTATTCCTTTTATAGGAGGGGAAAACAGTGCAGTTAGAGACCTGGGCACAAATAATGAAATTGGGGGTGGGGGTGGCACGGGGGGTGGGGTTAGAACAGTTAATAATTTAAGAAAGAATAGAGGTACAGAGAGATGCATAAAATGCATGTATACTAATGCCAGAAGCCTCGCCAACAAGATGGAGGAATTGGAGTTAATGTTGTTGGAACATAATTATGACATGGTGGGGATATCTGAGACATGGCTGGATGAGAGCCATGACTGGGCGGTTAATTTACAGGGCTATAGTCTGTTCAGAAATGACCGTACAAATAAGCGAGGGGGAGGCGTGTGTTTATATATAAAATCATCCTTAAAACCCATCCTGCGTGATAATATATATGAATCTAATGGAAATGTAGAGTCCCTGTGGGTAGAGATAAGGGGAGGGGGGAAAAATAATAAATTACTGATAGGGGTTTGTTATAAGTCTCCAAAAATAATGGAAGCAACAGAGAATATCCTCATAAAGCAAATAGATGAAGCTGCGACTCAAGGAGAAGTCATTATTATGGGGGACTTCAACTACCCTGAAATACATTGGGGAACTGAAATCTGCAGTTCCAGCAAAGGTAATAGGTTTTTGACTACTATGAGAGACAATTACCTTTCACAACTGGTTCAGGACCCAACAAGAGGGGTGGCACTGCTAGACCAAATATTAACCAACAGGCCAGACCGCATATCAAATGTAAGGGTTGGGGGTCACTTGGGTAATAGTGATCACAAATTAATAAGTTTTCATGTATCCTTTAATAAGATGTGTAGTAGAGGGGTTACAAGGACACTTAACTTCAGGAAAGCAAATTTCCAACGGATGAGAGATGATCTTGGTGCAATTAACTGGGACGATATCCTGAGACATAAAAATACACAAAGAAAATGGGAGACGTTTATTAGCATCCTGAATAGGACCTGTGCACAATATATACCATATGGGAATAAACATGCGAGGAATAGGAAGAAACCACTATGGCTAAATAGAGCTGTAAGGGGCACAATAAGGGACAAACATAAAGCATTTAGAGAATTAAAGCAAGTAGGTAGTGATGAGGCATTAACTAAATACAGAAGATTAAATAAATTCTGTAAAAAGCAAATCAAGACAGCTAAGATTGAGACAGAGAGACTCATTGCCAGAGAAAGTAAAAATAATCCCAAAATATTCTTTAACTACATAAATAGTAAGAAACTAAAAAATGATAGTGTTGGTCCCCTTAAAAATAGTCTGGGTGAAATGGTGGATGAGGATGAGGAAAAAGCCAATAAGCTAAATGACTTTTTTTCAACAGTATTTACACAAGAAAATCCCATGATGGATAACATGATCAGGGATAAAAATTCTCCATTAAATGTCACCTGCTTAACCCAGCAGGAAGTACGGCGGCGTCTAAAAATCACTAAAATTGACAAATCCCCGGGCCCGGATGGGATACACCCCCGAGTACTGCAGGAATTAAGTACAGTCATAGATAGACCATTATTTTTAATCTTTAAAGATTCCATAATAACAGGGTCTGTACCACAGGACTGGCGTATAGCAAATGTGGTGCCAATATTCAAAAAGGGGACAAAAACTGAACTTGGAAATTATAGGCCAGTAAGTTTAACCTCAACTGTGGGTAACATCCTGGAGGGTTTCCTAAGAGATACTGTATCTGGAGAAGAATAACCTCATGACCCAATATCAACATGGGTTTACAAGGGACCGTTCCTGTCAGACTAATCTGATAAGCTTTTATGAAGAGGTAAGTTCCGGACTGGACCAAGGGAATGCAGTGGACGTGGTGTACATGGACTTTTCAAAAGCTTTTGATACGGTGCCACACAAAAGGTTGATACATAAAATGAGAACAATGGGGATAGGGGAAAATATGTGTAGGTGGGTTAAGAGCTGGCTCAGGGATAGGAAACAAAGGGTGGTTATTAATGGAGCACACTCGGACTGGGTCACGGTTAGCAGTGGGGTACCACAGGGGTCAGTTTTGGGCCCGCTTCTTTTTAACATATTTATTAATGACCTTGTAGGGGGCATAGAGAGTAGAATTTCAATATTTGCAGATGACACTAAACTCTGCAGGGTAATCAATACAGAGGAGGACAATTTTATATTACAGGAGGATTTATGTAAACTAGAAGCTTGGGCTGATAAATGGCAAATGAGCTTTAATGGGGATAAATGTAAGGTCATGCACTTAGGTAGAACGAACAAGATGTATAATTATGTGCTTAATTGTAAAACACTGGGCAAAACAGTCACTGAAAAAGACCTGGGTGTATGGGTGGACGACAAACTCACATTTAGCGGCCAGTGTCAGGCAGCTGCTGCAAAGGCAAATAAAATAATGGGATGCATTAAAAGAGGCATAGATGCTCATGAGGAGAACATCATTTTACCTCTATATAAGTCACTAGTGCGACCACACTTAGAATACTGTGTACAGTTCTGGTCTCCGGTGTATAAGAAAGACATAGCTGAACTGGAGCGTGTGCAGAGAAGAGCGACCAAGGTTATTAGGGAACTAGGGGGTCTGCAATACCATGACAGGTTATTACATTTGGGGTTATTTAGTTTGGAGAATCGAAGGCTTAGGGGTGATCTTATTACAATGTATAAATATATGCGGGGACAATACCAAGAGCTTTCTAATGATCTTTTTACTCTTAGACCTGTGACGGGGACAAGGGGGCATCCTCTACGTCTGGAGGAAAGAAGGTTTAAGCATACTCAGACGTGGATTCTTTACTGTAAGAGCAGCGAGACTATGGAACTCTCTGCCATATGATGTTGTAATGAGTGATTCCCTACTAAAATTTAAGAAGGGACTGGATGCCTTTCTTGAAAAGTATAATATTACAGGGTATATACACTAGTTTCCTTAATATTACGTTGATCCAGGGAGCTAGTCTGAGTGCCGTATGTGGAGTCGGGAAGGAATTTTTTTCCCCAGTGTGAAGCTTACTGTTTGCCACATGGGTTTTTTTTGCCTTCCTCTGGATCAACATGTTAGGGCAAGTTAGGATAGGATATGGGTTGAACTAGATGGACTTAAAGTCTCCCTTCAACCTTAATAACTATGTTACTATTTTACATCATGTGTACGAATTCAAAACTGCAATAACTGCAAAAACTAGTGAAATTGAGGAGCAGTGAAATGATAAAAGGAATATTGCGAAGAACTAACCAAATTGGTAAATCCACGGTTATAATAAGATAGAGTACTTACTCCAGTAATATAGTTCTCGCTCTCCAGAGATGGCGTGCCTCACCCGACGCGCGTTTCGGCTTATTTGCCTTTGTCAGGGGGTCTTTATCACATTCGATAGTCGTGTTTCTTTGCTTTTTTGTTCTTTCCTTTATTAGTACAGCAAGTGCTGAATTGAGAACAGATTGTTAAAGGGAATCTGTCACCTATTTTTCGGCATATAAGATGTTGCCACCACCATCAGGGGCTTATCTACAGCAATCTGTAATTCTGTAGATCAGCCCCCGATGTAACCTGAAAGATAAGAAAAATGAGTTATATTATACTCACTCAGGGGCGGTCCGGTCCCGGTCTGGGTCCGATGGATGTCGCGGTCCAGGTGCGGCGCCTCCCAACTTCTAGTGATGACATCCTCTTCTTTGTTTCCCATTGCGGCTTCGGCGCAGGCGTACAGCAGTGCGCAAGCGCCGGGAAAGGTCAGAAAGGTACGACGCCTGCGCACTGCAGTACTCTGCTTTGCCTGCACCGGAGCTGCGACAGGAAGCGACAGGAAGCAAAAAAGAGGACGTCATCGCTAGAAGATGGGAGGCGCCGGACCCAGACCGCAACACCCATTGGACCCTGACCGGACCGCCCCCCGGTGAGTCTATTCTAACTTGCTTTTCTTATTTTTCAGGTTACATCGGGGGCTTATCTACAGCATTACAGAATGCTGTAGATTGGCAGGCACTGCACTGGTTAAGGAGAGTGCCTCTGACTGTGGTGCTTCCTCCTCCCCCTTCGTTCCCCTCTTGTTTAGAAGCGCGCTTTTCCCTGCCCCCTTACTAATTGGCGGGCGGGGGTTAATTTTAACTGGCATGCCAGGGAACCATTAGGGCCAGGAAGGGGTTATCCCAGCCCCTTCCTGTATGTATAAATTACAGGTACATGGGCAGCTTGCCCTCTTCCCCTGGATATCTAGGTCCTGGAAGCGCTTGTGGCTAGCGCTATCTGGCGGGGAGGCATGGCAGACCCTCTTGTCGAGGCCCTGCGCTCGAGAGTGGAGCAGGAAGGTGAGCATTGGCTACAGTCTCTGATTGCGGGGCTCAGCGCTCACCTTTCCAGCTCCCAGCTGTCAGTTGCTGCGTCCCTGCCCGGCCCCATCCATGGTGACCCACCTGCTGATCCGGCCGCCGCGCCGCTGCTTCAGGTACAGTCGGCGATGGTGGGTCAGCAAGGAGGCAGACGGTCCGCACGGCGTTCCCGCCCTCCTGCGCGTCTCTGGGAGATTTCACTGGCGGCCGCTGGTGTCTCCCATCAGCGCGCGGCTAGGAGGAAGTCCCCGCCCCCTCACTTCCTGCCTGCCAGTCAGACGCACGAGGCTGCAGCGTCTCACTGGAGCGCCGCGCATAGTCCAGCATCGGCGCCGTTACAGCTCTTCACTCCCTCCACTCAGCCGCGGCAAGTGCCCAGCGCTACTGCACGCCCTAGGAGGCAGGTACAACCTAAGCATAGTGCAGTAATTAACCCCAGCAGCCCTGCGGTGTTAGTTATGGGGAATAGGCAGAATAGTTCCTCTGCTGGTTCAGCGGAGGAGTCAGTTTCATCACAGCCTGGGGGGAGTGCAGTGTTGTCCCCGGACGGGGTCATATTCCCGTGCTCCCTGCGCAGGGGCAACCACAATTTTTGGGCGGCAATCAGCCCCCGCTGCCCCTGTTTGAGAGTCATGCCCCGGTCAATACAGGGCTTGCTTCAGCCACTCAGTCATGCTCTGTGACCCTAAGTCAAAGGCATGTGGACCAAAATTTGGCTCCTGTTACTGCGGGACCCAGCATCAGCAGGAAAGGGTCTGTGCCTCCTGTCTCGGTTGAGCAGTCACATAGGAGGAAGCAGGACAGGGGTAGGCGCCGGAGATCCTCTTCCTCGTTCTCTTCATCCCCCCATTCCCGTCGCGGGCATCATGCTCCAGATAGGCGTCGGAAGAAATCTAGGCATGCAGGCCATAGGTCATCATCCCATAGGGGTTATACATCTCGGTCCTCAAGGCGTGGCTCTCCATCCTCATCTTCTTCGGTGTCAAGCGCTTCTGTGAGCCCCGAGCGGGTCCATTGTTATCCTTCTGATTGCAGGGAGTCGAGGGCGCAATCAAGGACTTCCAGCCGGGTCGAGCCGAGCGCACCTCCCAAGGCGTCAAGTCACGGTGTTAATTTCCAAGCGGCTTATCCAGGAGCTGGAGTTCCTCTGCCTATGGGAGTCCCTCCTCCGCCAGTGGATTCGGGTGAATGTTCTTTTGCAGGTGTTAAGAATGTGGACAATGTTGCACTCATTTCGGCACTGAGGGCGCTGGTCGCGCAATTACCTGCCTCAACTGGCGAGGTGAAGGAACCTAATAGGGTCAATTCCTCGCTAGTGGGGGTGCATAAGGATGCTATGTTTTGTGGAGTTAATGCACTGGGATCGCACATAGACGAGGATACAAAAACTAAAATTTGGAACAATGATTACATTGATATTTGGGCTTTGATTTTGATAGATCAACACACGGTAGACAAGGAACGGAGACCTGCTGAGAGGTTTTCGGATCTGGTCCGGCAAAAGGTGGCAAATACCATGAACAACTGGTTGCAGGCTTTTGCCGTACTGGGTTGCATTATGGGGCAGAGGCACCCGGAACATTGCTCAGAGTTGTTTATATATCAAGATATGATTTACAATTCTTACAAGGTGCATGGGGGTTCCGCCTGGTGGTGGTATGATGAGGAATTCAGGAGGCGCCTGGCTCTACACCCAGAAATAGGTTGGGGGGTCAAAGCAACGGAGGTTTGGTCGCATGTTATGATGACACAAAAGCAAAACCCCTTTCCAGCTGCGACTACTGGACAAGGCTCAACAGGCCCGAATTCAGTGGTCGTGCGTAGACCCGGTGCCCGTTGGTTGTTTAATGAGGGACACTGTCGATTCTACGGCCTCTGCAAATTCAAACATGAATGCTCGGCGTGCGGGGGATCCCACCTGGCGGCTCAGTGTCCCCATCCAGCCGGAAAACTGCCAGTTAAGCTGCAACAAACTGATCGGAAGGACACCGATGAGCGTGGTCGTGATGGGACCGTGGATCGACCTGTATCCTAACAAGGAGGCAGCAGGTCGGCTGGGTTTTGGTTTTTCATTTGTTTTTTTCATTCCGTTTAAATTGCAAAGCTCGCATAGCTTTTCGTCCAATTTGAAATCCGCGCGTGAACATCCAGAGGTTCTTCTCTCTAAAATAAGGAAGGAGGTTGCCCTTGGCAGAATGGCCGGCCCCTTTTCTTGTTCACCTTTTAAAAATTTCAGAGTGTCCCCGCTGGGCGTCGTTTCAAAAAAAGAGCCGGGTTGTTTTCATTTGATTCACCCTTTATCACATCCAATGGGGTTTTCCGTCAACGACGGGATTTCGCCGGAGGATGCGTCAGTGTCTTATGCGTCATTTGATAGGGCAGTTGCTTTGGTTCGAGAGGTGGGTGAAGGGGCTTGGTTGGCTAAATCAGATATTGATTCTGCTTTCTGGTTGTTACCGGTGCATCCCGGTTGTTTTCATCTGTTGGGTTGTCAGGTGGAAGGCGAGTTCTACTATGACGTGTCTTCCAGTAGGATGTTCCATCTCCTGTTATTATTTTGAACTTTTCAGTTCTTTCCTGGAATGGGCGGTGAGATGGGAATCAGGAAGCAGATCCATTACTCATTATTTGGATGATTTTCTGTTCGTGGGCTCTATTAATTCGGATTTATGTTTCAGATTGCTTGGATCGTTCAAGTCATTGGCACAGACATTTGGCGTGCGTTTGTCGAGTGAGAAGACCATTGGTCCGGTTCAGGTTTTGTCTTTCCTGGGTATTGAAATAGATATGATTGCAATGTTCTACCGTTTACCTAGTGAGAAGATTCAAAAGATGATTTTGTTATTCGAGGGTTTCATGGCAGTTCGGAAGGTTACGCTTGTACAGATGCAATCTTTGCTGGGCTTGCTGGTTTTTGCTAGTAGAGTCATGCCGGTTGGCAGGGTTTTTTCACGTCAGTTGTCATTGGCTATAAAAGGCATGTCTAGTCCGAATCACAGGCTTCGGATCACAAAGGTCATGAAGGTGGATTTGGAGGTGTGGTTGTCCTTTTTGCGCTCATTTAACAGTCATACTTGTTTCATGTTACCTCATCGGATGACTTAGGAGTTGGAATTGTTTACATTTGGGAATACTACTACGGGTTTCGTTGCAGTTTTTGGTAATCACACGGGCTGATGACTGGATCATGCAGCTTTATATGAAAATCCCTATTATAATTGCCAGACCTGAATTAACAAGCATTTCTCACCTACTGTGTCCCCCCATTTCCTTGTAGATTGTAAGCTTGCGAGCAGGGACCTCACTCCTAATGTCACTGTTTGAATTGTCTTAACTTGTATTGAATTTATTGTCTGTACATGTCCCCGCTTAATTTGTAAAGTGCTGCGGAATATGTTGGCGCTATATAAATAAAAATTATTATTATTATTATTATTATTAATCATTGGTGCCGTGAGTCTTGGCCGGAGTCGTGGTGCAGAACGGGCTTGTCTTGACAGAAACTTGTGCGAGATATTCCCTATTGTTGTTGCTTTCGAACTTTGGGGTGGACTGTTGTGCAGACAACTAGTTTGAGTGTTTCACATTGTATCAACCACAGGTCGTCCAAGTCCTTGCCGGTTTTGAGCCTTCTGCGGAGATTAGCACTGCTGTGTCTAAAGTTCAATATTTGGCTTCAGGCTCAACTCGTTCTGGAGACTGATAATGCATCACCTAACTCACTGATCCATTTTGATTGGCAGGTTTTCAGAGTTACTTTTCCCAATGCCCTCCCAGCGGGTTCACCTTCCCCTCTGCTCCTGAGGGATTTGGTCGCGAGCAGCTGATGCCTCTTGTCCGTTCTTCGGTGTCCTCTTCAACTTGGCAGGCATACGGTAAGGCTTGGGATGAATGGTGCCTTCTGGTCGGTCGCAGACCGGTTCAGGTTTGCGATCATGCGAGATTGCAGGTCACAATGGAATATCTTAGTCAGCTTAACAATAAAGGTCTGTCAGGTACATCGGCGCAGCAGCGTTTGTCAGGTTTGGCTTTTCAGTTCCAGTTATTGGGTTGGGTGAATGTTACCAAGTCTTTTATTATCAGACAGGCCATGAAAGGGTGGAGGAGACTGCAGCCCAGCAATGAGTGTAGGCATCCCATTTCACTGGTTTTACTGGGCCGTCTTATAGCTGTTACTGAATCTGTATGTAGTTCTGTTTTTGAATCTGCCCTTTTATCTGCTACTTTTGGGTTGGCATTTTTCGGGGGCTTAAGGATCAGTGAATTAGTTCCGCGGTCGAAGTCCAGTGCTACGGGTGGTTTATTAGTCGGGGATGTGGTTTTTCTGGATTTGGGGGTTCGGGTTCGGATTCGAAAATCGAAAACTGATCCTTTGGGCCGGGGCACTTTTTTCCTGCACGCGGCGAACTCCCCAACGTGGCTCTGTTGACTGCATATTCGACCGTCAGGCAAGGGGGTGAATTTTTCTTAACACATGCAGATTTGTCACCTTTAACTATGTACCATACCAATTTCAGGCTGTATTTACTAAATGCTTAGCGGCAGTGGGGGCTTCGGCTGGGGATTATGGCACCCACTCATTTCGCATTGGGGCTGTCGCCGAGGCCGCTAAGGCGGGTTTGCCGGATGACGAGGTACAGAGAATAGGGAGGTGGTGTTCGGCATGCTTTGCTTGTTATATCCGGCCTGATTTGTTGTATTAATGCTTTGTTTTATCTACAGATGCTGTTAGACCAACGGTCTGGTTGTTAGGTCATTCGTACATCTTTTGGGCAGCACAACGGGCTAAATGTCGCCCAGGTGGGAAGCACCTGGGATTCCGCGAGGTGAACGTTATGTGGCAGTGTATCAGGGGTTTGCTGTGGACTCAAGTCTTACCAGAAGTAGTGAACATCGCAAGAGGATCTACAGGGCCGGTAATATTGGTCTTACATGCGGGGGGAAACGATCTGTGTTCACACAAGGTAGCGGAACTCATAACCATGATGAGGTCAGATATGGAGCGTTTTCCTACCTTTTTTTGGGAACTAGTCTTGGTTTGGTCCGAAATTATTCCAAGGGCAGTATGGCAAGGAGCCAGAGATGGGATGGCCGTCGAGCAGACCAGGAGGACAATTAATGCACGTATTTTGAAGTTCGTGCAGGAGAAGTTTGGAGTAGTCATCCGACACAGGCAGTTGAAGGGTGATAATGTGGGTCTGCTAAGGCCAGACGGAGTGGATTTGAATGATATCGGGCTCGATATCTTCCTATCCGGGCTTCAAGATGGTGTTGAGCAAGCATTGTTGTTGATGGGTGGGGGTCGGAGTCCTGTTTGAGAAACAGGATCCTCCGTGGCGGTGAAAGGAAGAAAGGCACAAAGTTAAGTCTTGCTGGCTGACTTGCCTGTGAATTAGCAGCAGGGCATTAGGTGGCGAGCACGTTTTAAGAAAGTTTAGTGCCATTTAAATGGTTGTTTTAAAAGCATTTAATAAAAGCTGTGACTGACCTTCACACATCAATCTGGTTTTCGTGTTTTATTTTTGTTATCAGGAGTGGGGATTGGGAAGCGCTCAAGTGGGGTTTTGGTTACAGGTCATCACAGTCTGGCAGGCACTGCACTGGTTAAGGAGAGTGCCTCTGACTGTGGTGCTTCCTCCTCCCCCTTGTTTACTCTTATGTTTAGGAGCGCGCTTTTGCCTGCCCCCTTACTAGTTGGCGGGTGGGGGTTAATTTTTGCTGGCATGCCAGGGAGCCAATAGGGCCAGGAAGGGGTTATCCCAGGCCCTTCCTGTATGTATAAATTACAGGTACACGGGCAGCTTTCCCTCTTCCCCTGTATATCTAGGTCCTGGAAGCGCTTTTCCCACCCTCCCTCCTTCTCTTTTGTTTTATATGTTCATTGATTTTCAATGTGTTTGTTTTTTGTAGAATTCAAGTCACAGTGCTGAAAGGAAGAAAGGCACAAAGTTACGGCTCGCTGGCTGACTTGCCTGTGAATTGGCAGCAGGGCATTAGGCGACGAGCACGTTTTAAGAAAGTTAAGTGCCATTTAAATGGTTGTTTTAAAAGCATTTAATAAAAGCTGTGACCGACCTTCACCCATCAATCTGGTTTTCGTGTTTTATTTTTGTTATCAGGAGTGGGGATTGGGAAGCGCGCCAGCGGGGTTTGGGTTACAGGTCACCACAGTCATACCCCTGATGGTGGTGGCCGCAGCTTATATGCCAAAAAATAGGTGACAGATTCCCTTTAATCTAATCTTAAAACATTCATAGCCCAAGATAAAAAATGGTATACTGTAAATTGTCTCTATTAAAAACAAAAGGCCTACAATATTTAATATCTCAGATTGTTTAAACTACAATACAAAGTTCATAGTAAGCAGTAGCAATGAAGAACTAATAAAACTCATAAATTCACAGCCCCTGACTTACTATCATGTACAATGACCTATCTGACCATTAAGTTTATAATAAAGAAAATTACTATTACTATTGTTACCCTGCATTCAGTCAGTACAGTATATCTTCTAAATGTGGCTTCTCAGTGAGAAAATTTATAAATACTGTAAAATAACTTTTCTAAGAAAATAGGACAATTTGATAATGGCATAAGTTTTGTGCTTTAGTATCTATTTGGTAATAACTTTTTATTTAAAGATTTGTAACAGCATGGCTAATTGGTTTTCCAATTAGTTTGACAGATGAAGGGAAGTGTGACACATGTAATCCTGCCACATTTTTCCTTACCACACAATTCTAATATGTTTCCAGTAGAGTTGAGCGACTTTGCCTTTTTTTGGGTCGAGTCGGGTTTCATGAAACCCGACTTTCGCAAAAGTCGGGTCGAACGAAATCGGCCGATTTTTGTGAAAAGTCGAAGGCCGACTGAAACACGAAACCCTATGCAAGTCAATGGGGAAGCAAAGTCGGCAGGGAGTGGAGGCCAGGAAACACACCTACGGTGCCCTTTTGAATGCCAAAAACATCAAATCTTATTACTGAAGCTTTTCAACCTTAATTTACTTCATAACACTAATTAGGCACTGAAAAATGGGGGTTATTTGGCTAAATTTGTGGGGGGGTAGGGCTGGCTCCAGGTTTTCATGTGCCCTGGGCCAAAGAGCGCCCATTTAACACATACCACAACTCATGATGCTCCAATACGGCAGAGAAATAGCAGAATAGTACAATGAAAAATACTTCACTTTTTACATCTCATGACTGATATCCATTTTAAATTCTCCAATAGCTCCAAAAGCGGAAAGTATCTTACTCCATACAGTATTATGGCCACCGCATAGTGCGCTATACAGAGTAATGAGGCCCATATATTTCACCATACAGAATCATTGGTCCCATATAATGTTTGAAACAGTATATGATGAGCTCCACATAATGCTACAGTATATGTTGGTCCCCATGGATGAAGCTGCACTGGCTTATGGGCCCAAATAATGCTCTATATATAATGAGCCCCATTTCTAATGCTCTAGTGTATAATGGGCCCTGTAAATGCTGCTCCAGTGTCTGATGTCCACCTTTGTAATGCTCCAGTGTATGGTGTGCCCCATATATCATTCTCCAGAGTATAGTGCTCCCCAAAAATTGCTGTCCCAACATTGAAAACAATTAAATAAGTCTCCTCAAATAAGTCTCCTCACTAGGGAATCCCTGTTCTAGTCTGGGCGTACAGACGTGATGTCATTGCGCTCTCTGATCAGAATATCACTGTCAGGAAACGCGGAAGATGTCATGGCGGTGGAGCAGGGAGAGGTAAGTATTTCAAATTTGCAAGTGCTGTGATCCAGAGCAAGCAGGGGGGGCCCACTCGTTTGTGACGGCACTGGCACAGGACCCCTCATAGTATGGCGGTGTGTCTGACGGCGGGTGGGCCGAACCTGTACTTTCAGCTGCACCTTCCTTTTTGTCACCGTGTAAGGTGGTACAGTATATGGGAAGGGTAACCTGAGTTTCATCTGGGTCACATTCAGGCTGTGTAGAGTGCGAGGGGAATGTAGTGGTCTGGGTCAATGTACCAGCAAAATCATCTAGCAGTGGCTGGGCCTCAGTGCCCTTGTGGCGCCCCCAGGAGTACGGTTGCCACAGTGGCATTACCTTCCTCCTATGGAGTGTGATGTCATGCTTGGGAGCAATGAAGGATCTCTCTAGCAGTTAAACCAACACACAACACATTTCCCACTACAGGCCAGCAGGGAGACCTCTGAACCTGACAGCTGAGGAGCTGCTGTCTGTGGTCGGGAGGAGGTAAGTTAGGGCAGTCTGTGAAGGGAAAGGGAAGTGTGTGGACGTGAGAAGGGGAGCTGGAGGATGAGCAGAGTTAAGGCTCACTCCTAGCTTGAGCACATGGTCCGGATTCCGGTCTCCGAGTTTGTAAGGACACTGACGTTCCTTCGGCAGAAACCGGAGGAAGTAGCAGCTGTAAATGCTCTGTACCCAACTAAGGCTCGGAGGCCCCAGCAGCGACGTGTGGGAGCCAGAAGGAAAAGGCTATGGCTGCCTGCCATACGAGAAAGTTCCAAGAGAGAGTCAACAGGGGGAACTTCATTGAACTCAGCACTGCGAGTACCTCAGATAAGCGCTAGAACGGAGGCCACACTACCTATCTGCAGAGAGAGAATTCCAAATTGGCTTCAAGAATGACCAACTCCTTCTCCATCTGTACTCTGGGTCCTGGACGGCACTTACCAAGTACAGGTAAAGGAACTGCACGACTGTGTCTGTCCTCTTTCTCCTGCGCCTGGCGCACGGCTCTGCTACATCCTGCACTGCACACCATCTACCAACTCTTTCATGTGCCCTGCAACAATGGCCATACCTGTGCAGGGCTTCTACATCTTAGCTGCACCACAACTTCTGTCCCAGAGAAGCGCCACTGCAGCGCTGGTCAATCTACTCAGAAACTACAGGTGGCGTCACGTATCATTCACCTATAAACGTAATTCACCCCTTGCATGGATGCCCAGGGCCATGAAACGGGTCACCACCACTGTGACACATCCCAGGCAGACACCGTCCCGGTACTGATTAACCCCACTGCCCTGCCTGGCCACCCACACTCCATTTCAGATTCATCTTGGACTGGGGAATTCACGATTTGACTTGATAACCCATGCGTGGTATGATAGAAAGAGCTACATGGACTAATGTGAAGTGTGGCCTGCTGCATCGTTCACTTTGGGTGGGGGTGCAGGAGACAAGGAAAGGGGTTCTTCCTGACCATGAGCCAGCACTTGATGACTCAGTGCTTGCATTTTTTGAAACTTCAGAAGAGGAGGGCATATTTGCTGGAGTCTGTTTCGGCAATGTAAGCCCAAACCAGTTCCTCATGCTCCGGCTTTAAATACGGTTAACCTACTCCCAGAAAAGGTAGCCTTCCAGGCGTTCCGTAGACAGACCATGACGCAGGCTCAACACCTCCTGCCTTAGCTGCTATTGTGCTTTTGCCACTTCCAGCAGATGCACCACCACCATCGACACCAGCTGGCCCCCCCACGCCCTTGTCCGCGGCCTCTTCCACCAAACTTCCAAATTTAGCACAAAATAGACACAAAATAACATCACATATATGGTACTGTATCAGAAGCGTACAGCTCTATTCAGTCAAAGGATAATTGTCAATCTCCATAAATATTCCATCAGTCACACAGAGACACTCCCAGGCTCAGTATGGATTAGACAAGAATATAAAAAGTAGACAAAGTGTACAGTATCATTAGATAACAGGTATATATAGCATAGTTTAAACATTTACAATGAATGTCTATATATCATGAGTAGTGTTGAGCCACCCCGCTAGGGTTTTGGTTCGTCGCACAGGAGGCAAGTTCGTCGAATGTTCGTCGAACCACACTGAAAACAATGGCAGGCAAACACAAACACATACTAACACATACAAAACACCTTAAAAGGTGTCCCAAAGCCGACAAAATGCTCAGAAGCCAAAAATAACATATGGAAAAGGGCAACTACATTTACAAAAGAGGTAGAGGAGTAAAAGGAGGAGGTGGAGGAGACACAGATCTATGTTTATCATGCCCTTATGAAGTCAAGAAAGTCTGGACTAAAATTGTAAAAACCAAACCCAAAAAAACAAAATCTGAAAACGAACACGATCATATACCGTCGTACTTCCCACCAATAAATTATGGCAACTGGCGATCGGCCGGCGTTATTCCCATGAACCTCCAAACAGCGTCCATGAAGCCAAAGTGTTTGCTTTCCGGGGGCAGTATGATTGCAAAGCTGAACCTTAAAGTAATGTCCAAAAGGGCACCACCAGGAGTGCAGCCTGCGGCTTAATTGGACTCCACCCGGGAAACCACAACCATGACACCTCAAAAAAAGATACACACATTGAAAGCTTTGTCGATTGTGTGTGTGTGGTGTGGTATGTCCGTTTGTAGTTGTGCTAGCGATTTGTCAGCTTTATTCCGTTAACGAACGAGACTCCAGCATGCCCATGCGGTATGCGTAAAGCTTACTAGAGGGATACGCGAGGCTCTGGCACTCGCAATCGAGCAATAACAGGGCTATCATGGCCTTCCATGTCCGGGGCTACATGCGCGCTACACTGAAAGGACCATCTTTTGTCGCTTACAGGTGCAGATAACCCGCTAAACACCGTTAATGATTGGGATCTGGGATTCCAATAATTCGCCGTGAACGATGATTTCCCAGTAAGTGCAGGTCAACAGCAATTCCTGATTTCGGCCTAACCGCCATTCCAGAAAAAATGCAAAACATTACGTGTCCAAACCACAGGTGCTGTAGCTTGCTTAACAGCTCTGCAGCCATTCTCAGGCCCAGTATGGATTCTACAAGATTCGAGAAAGTTGATAAAGGGTACAGTTTCACCGGATAACACGTATATATGTTGCATAGTTTACACATTAAAAACCTATGTGTATCGATCAGGAGGCAGGCTCAGACAGTCTCAGGCCCAGTAAGGATTATACCAGATTGTACAAAGTTGAGATAGCGTACATTATCACTGGATAGCAGGTATATAGAGCATAGTTTAAACATTTAAAATCTCCGTGTTCTCTGCATGGATTACACAACAATCTAAAAACTAGAAAAAAGGAAATGTATTTCAAGCGTACACCATGATACACTTTTGGTGGTATTTTTAAATCTTCATTTATATTTCTGTCTCAGTAAGACAGCCCAGACTCTCTGCAATAGGAAATTAGATGCATACAATTATTTACCTAAAGTCTAGTGATTGCAGAAATCTACGAATTACTATTCACAGGAACAACTTCTGTCACAATTCTCAGAGGCGATGCTGACCCTCAATTAATTAGTGTGTGGACACAGCAAAAACCTTTCTTTGTGAAGAAAGTGTTGCTGTATCGCAGTACCGTTGATCCCATCGCCGTTACTCATATCCATCCAATTTTGATCACAGGGAGAGATGTAAACATGGTGCTCACTGCCTATCATGATCTGTCACGTAACTTTGGAGTGCAAAACACAGAAGCCACAGGCTGTAGGTGATTCAATTGGATTGGCATGAGAGGGAGGGCACATTTAAAAATGTGCGCTGGAATGTCACATGTCTGTGGGTAGGAAAACTGTTAAAGCTGATGAGAAACCACCACTTCATCTCATTGTGAGTCGACGTCCATAAGAAATGGAAGCCATTGATCATCTGAAGCTGGATCCCGGCCAGTGGGACAGGGCATAGCTACGTCTTAACCATCATCTTCTATCAGTTCACCAAATTTGAAGTGCCAGGGAGAGGTAAGCATTGCAAATGCTGGGGCCCTGCCCAAGCAAGGGGGGCCCACTCGTGGGCGTCGACACTGGCACTGGGCCCCTCATAGTACGGCGGTGTGTCTGACGGCGGGTGTGCACCGCCACCATCAGAGACACTTGATTGCACTATGAGGGACCCTGTGCCAGTGCCCGCGCCCACAAGTCGGCCCACTCACCTGTCCAGGGCAATGGCACTCGCACGGTTGCGTGCGCTCGGTGGTGACCTCGGCCATTGGGGGGAGGAGGCTGCCCAGTTAGGGAGGTTTACAAAATGGCATATGTTGATGTGGGACATTCACCTTCTGCTAAAGACGAAATTGGTCAAGTCCCAGGAACAGGCGGACCAAAGAAAACAATTTTTCTGGCAACCTATGTGTCATCAGGGTAAGGTGGGACAAAATCCTTGGAAACCCATGTATGGTTCATTTTAATGAAGGTTAGATCATCCACATTTTGGGTCGACAGACGGGTCCTTTTTTCTGTCAGTATTGATCCAGCAGCACTGAAGACTCTCCGATAGCACACTTGCAGCTGGGCATGCGAGCTCCTGTAAGGCATATTGTGCCAATTCAGGCCAGGTGTCCAGATAAGCTGCCCAATAGTCAAATGGGAATGACCTGTGAGGGAGAACATGACCAGACAATGGCTGACTGTCATCAAGGCTTCCCTCCTCCTCTTCCTCCTCATCAACCTCGGCTGCAGACGCCTGCTCCTTAATGTGCGTCAAAGTTTGCATGAGCAGATGCATAAGTGGGATGCTCATGCTTATGATGGCGTCGTCTGCGCTTACCAGTCATGTGCATTCCTCAAAACACTGAAGGACTTTACAGAGGTCTTTCAGCTTCGACCACTGCACACCTGTCAACTCCATGTCTGCCCTCAAAGTGCCTGCCCGTGTAGCCTCCCACAAATGCATTATGGCCTGCTTTTGTTCGCACAGCTACTCAATCATGTGCAGGGTGGAGTTCCACCTTGTTGCAACGTCGATAATTAGGCGGTGCTTGGGAAGGTGGAGCAATCGCTGCAGCTTCTGCATACGACTGGAGTGTACCGGCGACCGGCGGATGTGCGAGCACAGTCTTCGAACCTTAAGGAGCAGGCCTGTTAAATCCGGATAATTAGTGAGGAAGCACTGCACCACCAGGTTCAAGGTGTGAGCCAAGCAAGGTATGTGTCTGAGTTTTGAAAGGGCTATGGCTGCCACAAAATTCCGGTCGTTATCACTAACTACCTTGCCTGCCTCAAGATGTAGACTGCCCAGCCATGACTCAGTTTGTCGCTGAAAGTAGTCGGCCAGTACCTCTGCGGTATGTCTGTCGCCCAAACACATCATCTGCAGCACAGCCTGCTGACTCTTTCCACTAGCTGATCGATAGGGGGACACCTCGTTTGCAACACTGTCAACTGCGGATGCTGTGCTCGTGCGACTGCGCTCTGTGGACCAGCTTTCGCTTCAGGAGGAGGAGGAGGAGGGTCGAACGCCTACAGCCAACTGTTTCCTATACCGTGGGCTAGGCAGCACTGTGCCACCACCGCTGTCCACTGTGGACCCTGCATCCACCACATTAACCCAGTGTGCAGTGATGGACACGTAACGGCCCTGGTCATGCCTACTGGACCATGCATCAGTTGTGAGGTGCACCTTTCCACTCACTCACAGCTTGAGTGCATGGACAATGCGGTCTTTCACATGAAGGTGGAGGGCTGGGATGGCTTTGCGAGAAAAGAAGTGGCAACTGGGTAGTTCATAGCGTGGAACTGCGTAGGCCATTAGTTTGCGGAAAGCTGCAATTTCAACCAACCGATAGGACATCATCTCTAACGAGATTAGTTTGGCAATGTGGGTGTTCAAAGCCAGAGTACGCGGATGAGAGGATGAGTCCTTTTTTGTCCTACTCATAGTCTTTGGTAGGGTGAGCTGGACTTGAGAGCTAGATATGGTGGAAGTAGCGGTGGACATGACGGACTGAGAGAGGGTTGATGATGGTGATGGAGTTGGTGTTCTTTTTGATGGCCTAGATTCAGTCTTTCGTTGCAATAACAGTGTGATTCCCTGAATGATTTGCCCTTGCGACGACAACTCAACATTTGCTGCTGGTGGTGTGCTAACCGGTGGACTTACAGTGGGGGAAACAATGCTGCGTTGCTGACTACCTTCTTTGGGAGCAGTAGCACATGTGGTACGTGAGTTTTGGTAGTCCATCCACGCTTGCAAGTGCATGGTGGTTAAATGTCTTAGCATCCAACTGGTATTCAAATTTCTCAGATTTTTCCCTCGGCTAAAGGTCTGTGCGCACTTCTTACAGATTACCTTTGCCTGACCATTAGGATTTTGTTTAAAAAAGTGCCACACTGCACTCTTCCTACTAGGGAAGACAGTTTGAGGCCTTGCACGCTGTGTTTTTTTGACCGTCTGGCCAAGCTGTCCTGCAATTTTTTGGGTTTTTGTAACCCGTTTTTGGACTGCTCCGGGCGTGCCAGGTAACAACTGTTGCGATGTCGATGCCCGCTGCGGATGCTCCTCCTCCTCTTCTGAGCTATTGGCAGCGGCACACTCTACCCCCAATGGATGCCAATCTGGGTCAACAACTGGGTCATCCATCACCTCCTCTTCAATGTCATGTGCACCTTCCTCTGTGTCACCGTGTATGGTGGTATAGTATGCGGGAGGAGGCAACTGAGTTTCATCAGGGTCAGATTCTGGCTCAGTACACTGCGAGGACAATGTAGTGCTCTGAGTGAATGTACCAGCAGATAAATCTAGCAGTGGCTGTGCATCAGTGCACTCCATGTCAGATTCATCTTGGCCTGGGTAATTCACGATTTGACTTGATAACCCAGGCATGGTATGTGAAAACAGCTCCATGGAGTAATCTGTAGTGTGGCCTACTGCATCCTTCAATTTTGGTAGGGGTGAAGGACACAAGGAAAGGTGTGGTTCATGACCATGAGCCTCCAATGATGACTTAGTGCTTTTATTTTATAAAACTTCAGAAGAGGAGGCGATAGAGCTGGAGGCTGAGTCAGCAATGTAAGCCAAAACTTGTTCTTGAAGCTCCGGCTTTAGAAGCGGTTTACCTACTCCCAGAAAAGGGAGCCTTCGAGGCCTTGTGGAGCCAGACAATGACGCAGCCTCAACACCTCCAGTATTAGGTGCTATTTTGCTTTTGCCACTACCAGCAGATCCACCACCAACACCATCATTACCAGCTGCCAACCCCCACCCACTTCCACGGACTCTTCCATCACACTTCCTCATTTTTTGGAAAAATTTACCCAAATTTACACCAACTCTCTGGTACTGTAAAACAAGGTACAAGGTGTATATAGTACTGTGTAGAATTGGAATGTCTCTACACTTCAGGACACTGTGGGATTCAGTCAGGCCCTGTTTTGTTTAGCACCGCAATATGACAGGCAGATTTTCTATGCTGTTAGAAGGGTGTATAGAGGACTGTGGAGAATTGGAATGTCTCTACACTTCAGGACACTGTGGGATTCAGTCAGGCCCTGTTTATTTAACACCGCAATGTGACCGGCAGAAATTGCCTAGTGTATGACAAACTACAAGGTGTATATAGAATTGGGCAGAACTGGAATCTCCCTACAGTGAAGGCCTGTAAGAACGGAACAACTCCTCTACTTATCCTTACAGAGTCACATACAGATAGCTTCACTGTGGCCGTGATAACAGCCGTTACATGGTACTGAGAGAGGAGCGTGCACGTACACCGCTGTCCAGTGTATGTAAAATTGTCAAGCTCCGTGTTTTAGTATACGGACTGACACACGCTGTCTCTCTATAGTTTTGAATGTAATCAATCAGCAAATATACTAAACTGTTTGAAAACCAGACAAAACTATAAGGTGGAGGTCTGTAAGAACGGAACAACTCCTCGACTTATCCTTACAGAGTCACACACAGATAGCTTCACTGTAGCCGTGATAACAGCCGTTACACGGTACTGAGAGAGGAGCGTGCACGTACACCGCTGTCCAGTGTATGTAAAATTGTCAAGCTCCGTGTTTTAGTATACGGACTGACACACACTGTCTCTCTATAGTTTTGAATGTAATCAAACAGCAAATATACTAAACTGTTTGAAAACCTGACAAAACTATAAGGTGGAGGTCTGTGAGAATGGAACAACTCCTTGACTTATCCTTACAGAGTCACACACAGATAGCTTCACTGTGGCCGTGATAACATCCGTTACACGGTACTGAGAGAGGAGCGTGCACGTACACCGCTGTCCAGTGTATGTAAAATTGTCAAGCTCCGTGTTTTAGTATACGAACTGACACACGCTGTCTCTCTATAGTTTTGAATGTAATCAAACAGCAAATATACTAAATTGTTTGAAAACAAGACAAAACTATAAGGTGGAGGTCTGTAAGAACGGAACAGCTCCTTGACTTATCCTTACAGAGTCACACACAGATAGCATCACTGTGGCCGTGATAACAGCCGTTACACGGTACTGAGAGAGGAGCGTGTACGTACACAGATGTCCAGTGTATGTAAAATTGTCAAGCTCCGTGTTTTAGTTTACGGACTGACACACGCTGTCTCTCTATAGTTTTGAATGTAATCAAACAGCAAATATACTAAACTGTTTGAAAACCAGACAAAACTATAAGGTGGAGGTCTGTAAGAACGGAACAACTCCTCGACTTATCCTTACAGAGTCACACACAGATAGCTTCACTGTGGCCATGATAACAGCACGGTACTGAGAGAGGAGCGTACACCGCTGTACGGTGTGTGAAAAATGAGTGCTCAGTAACTCACAAGGACAAAACAATAAAATCTGGATTGCTTTGAAAAAAGCAGTTTGCTCAGCAGTGGGCACACAGCAATGCAGCTACCAGGTAGCCTTAAAAGGCAGCCTAATAACCAACAGAGCTGATGCACCAAAATATAGCCTCCCCTTGCACTGCACAGTGACTGGTGTGTTGTACAGGCAAAATCGCTATCAGCAGAATCAGTTTTTGGTATCTTCTTCCCTGTCTAACACTCTCCCTACAGAATCAGCAGCAGCTCTCCCTATTCTGAGATCAGCATGAGTAGCATGGCGGTCGGCGTCCCAGCCCTTTTATACCCCCTGTGACGCCCCACAAAGCAAGCCAATCACTTGCATGCCCTTCTCCAAGATGGTGGTGACCGCTGCCTATGGCATCACGTTGCCCACAGTGTCCGTTCTTCTTGATTTGCTGCAAAAAGGGCGCTCAAGCATCTTTTGAAACTCGACTTTGGCGCTAAAGACGCCGACCTCGTGGCCGACCTCACGCTAAGGTCGGGTTTCGTTTCATGAAGCCCGACTTTGGCGAAAGTCGGCGACTTTTAAATTTTTTCGACCCGTTTCGCTCAACTCTAGTTTCCAGGCAACTGCAAACAAACTGCAATAGTGGAGAACACAATATGCTATTATAAAGGGCATCATGGCAATATATGACAGGTAGCTTATGAGGGGTAGTTTCTATCTGTAGCAGATCAGGTCTGATAACAAAGTCACACAAATTATATCCCATTTACCAGCACCAATGCATGTTATTTATGGAAACTTTATGCCCACCTACGCCAGTACGGGCATGCTGGCGTATCTTACGCATGTTTCATAAATATCATAAAAAATAAACCATGACATAAAGAAATTTAACAAATAAAAAAGTAACAAGCGGAAACACATAAATTACTTTAAATTCCTAAATATTTTGGGTAAATATTTACAACAGTTAAAATTGTGTGAAAGAACGTGTATATCAGTAATGTAAGACAGTGAGTGCTGACCCATACAGCTACAAAAGCTTACAGAGTACATAAATTCAGAAAAGACAATGTGTACAATGGAACTTAGAAAGGATGGGCAAACATATTAGTGACATATGACCGGACAAATGCGCTGTGATTCAGCGATGAAGCTTGAAAGACCAGAAAATAGATGTAAGTGGAGCTAAGCCTTGGGCAAGTGCTACTGAAATTCACTGCACGCTTATCTTAGTCACTCATGATTAGTACTGTGAAGGACAAACCGCAGGAATATATCGAAGAGCATCATAAAGATGATGATAGCTATTACATTTTGAGGAGTAGGCTGGGACACGGGGAGCAAGTAGGATCATGATATATGAACTTAAAATTAACCAATACAGCGTTGTACATTCCAGCTGCCCATAATGTGAATAATCATAAATATATCAGGGGTGTACCATCCCATGGCAGCAGATCATGGGGCCTGTGAATTGTGGAGGGTCCCGTGCTGACATCTGTATTTTAGTGGTATCCCTGCATTCTCAGAATACAGATACCTTTGAATACAATGGTGGAGAAGAGAGTGGAGTGCTCGCACATTTGCCACTCAGCCTGTGCATTTGAGACTCAACAGCAGCAGGTGCAGTGATATCACGAGATCGCGCCTGCTGTGACGAGGCTCATTACCCCTGTTGCATAAAGCAAAGCAGTGCATTGGGGTAACATCACTAAATGATTTTTTTTTTTTTATTATATTGTCAGCCAGTACTTGTGGCGTGTGTGGAGGTCCCATATTCAAGCACAATATAATGTTCCCACTGACCTCTTTACACAGTATGCTAGCCTCATAGCCCTACTACAGGAGACTTAATAGCTGTCTACAAATATCTCAAGGGCTGACACATTGCAGAAGGATCATCTTCATTCTCATTTGCACAAGGAAAGACTAGAAACAATGGGATGAAACTGAATGGGAGGAGACACAGATTAGATATTAGAAAAAACTTTTATGACAGAGTGATCAATGAGTGGAACAGGATGCCACAAGATGTGGTGAGCTCTCCTTCAATAGAAGTCTCCAAACAGAGGCTGGACAGACATCTGTCTGGGATGATTTAGTGAATCTTGCTTTGAGCAGGGGGTTGGACCTGATGGCCCAGGAGGTCCCTTCCAACTCTACGATTCTATGATTATATAACTCATGAAAGAATAAAGCTATATTAAAACCAAGCACACCATTGTTTTTCTTGTGAAATTCTCAATAAGTTTGATGTGTCACATGACCCTCTTCCCATTGAAAAAAATAAAGTTGGCTCCAAAATGGCTGACTTCAAAATGGCCGCCATGGTCACCACCCATCTTGAAAAGTTTCCCCCCTCACATATACTAATGTGCAAAAAACAGGAAGTTGATATCACCAACCATTCCCATTTTATTTAGGTGTATCCATATAAAAGGCCCACCCCGTATATTTAATATACAGTATAAAGCTCAATGTGGGTGTGTACAGTATGTGTGTGTGTATATATGTATGTCCGGGATTGGCATCCACACCGTCGAAACTACAGCCACAAAATTTGGCACAGTCACACGTCTGGACCTCGAGAGCGTCATAGGCTATGTTGTGAGGCAAAATTTTAACCCAGCGCGTTCCAATTCACCAAACAATTTTGCCCCTATCTACCGTCATGGCCAAAAGTTTAGAGAATGACACAAATATTAATTTTTACAAAGTCTACTGCTTCATTTTTTCTAATGGCAATTTGCATATACTCCAGAATGTTATAAAGAGTGATCAGCTTAACAGCAATTACTTGCAAAGTCAATATTTGCCTAGAAAATTAACTTTATCCCCCAAAACACATTTCAACATCATTGCAGCCCTGCCTTAAAAGGACCAGCTAACATCGTTTCAGTGATTGCTCCATTAACACAGGTGTGGGTGTTGATGAGGACAGGGCTGGAGATCAATCTGTCATGATTAAGTAAGAATGACACCACTGGACACTTTAAAAGGAGGCTGGTGCTTGGCATCATTGTTTCTCTTCTGTTAACCATGGTTATCTCTAAAGAAACACGTGCAGTCATCATTGCACTGCACAAAAATGGCCTAGCAGGGAAGAGTATCGCAGCAAGAAAGATTGCACCTCAGTCAACAATCTATCGCATCATCAAGAACTTCAAGGAGAGAGGTTCCCTTGTTGCCAAAAAGGCTCCAGGGCGGCCAAGAAAGACCAGCAAGCGCCAGGACCATCTCTTAAAAGTGTTTCAGCTATGGTATCGGGCTACCAGCAGTGCAGAGCTTGCTCAGGAATGGCAGCAGGCAGGTGTGAGTGCATCTGCACGCACTGTGAGGCGGAGACTCTTGGAGCAAGGCCTGGTCTCAAGGAGGGCAGCAAAGAAGCCACTTCTCTCCAGTAAAAAACATCATGGACAGACTGATATTCTGCAAGAGGTACAGGGAGTGGACTGCTGAGGACTGGGGTAAAGTCATTTTCTCTGATGAATCCCCTTTTCGATTGTTTGGACATCTGGAAAAGGGCTTATTCGGAGAAGACCAGGTGAGCGCTACCACCAGTCTTGTCTCATGCCAACTGTCAAGCATCCTGAAACCATTCATGTGTGGGGTGGCTTCTCAGCCAAGGGAATGGGCTCTCTCTCAGTCTTGCCTAAAAACACAGCCATGAATAAAGAATGGTACCAGAATGTCCTCCAAGAGCAACTTCTCCCAACCGTCCAAGAGCTGTTTGGCGATCAACAATGCCTTTTTCAACATGATGGAGCACCTTGCCATAAAGCAAAGATGATAACTAAATGGCTCAGGGAACAAAACATAGAGATTTTGGGACCATGGCCTGGAATCTCCCCAGATCTTAATCCCATTGAGAACTTGTGGTCAATCATCAAGAGACGGGTGGACAAACAAAAACCTTCAAATTCAGACAAAATAAAAGCATTGATTTTGCAAGAATGGACTGCTATCAATCAGGATTTGATCCAGAAGTTGATTGAGAGCATGCCAGGGAGAATTGCTGAGGTCCTGAAGAAGAAGGGTCAACACTGCAAATATTGACTTGCTGCATTAACTCATTCTGTCAATATAACCTTTTGTTACTCATAATATGATTGCAATTATATTTCTGTATGTGATAAAAACATCTGACAAACACACATAAAAACCAGAGGGCAGCAGATCATGTGAAAATATAATATTTGTGTCATTCTCTAAACTTTTGGCCATGACTGTACATAATGGGGAAAAAGTGTATGTATTGGAATCATAGAATCATAGAATCGTAGAGTTGGAAGGGACCTCCTGGGCCATCTGGTCCAACCCCCTGCTCAAAGCAGGATTCGCTAAATCATCCCAGTCAGATGTCTGTCCAGCCTCTGTTTGAAGACTTCCATTGAAGGAGAACTCACCACTTCTCGTGGCAGCCTGTTCCACTCATTGATCACTCTAACTGTCAAAAAGTTTTTTCTAATATCTAATCTGTGTCTCCTCCCATTCAGTTTCATCCCATTGCTTCTAGTCTTTCCTCGTGCAAATGAGAATAAAGTTGATCCTTCTACAATGTGACAGCCCTTTAGATATTTGTAGACAGCTATTAAGTCTCCTCTCAGTCTTCTCTTTTGCAAACTAATCCCAAATCCTGCAACCTTTCCTCATAAGACAGGGTTTTCAGGCCGGTCACCATTCTGGTCGCTCTTTTCTGAACTTGCTCCAGTTTGTTGATGTCTTTTTTAAAATGTGGTGCCCAAAACAGGACACAATATTCCAGATGAGGTCTGACCAAAGAGGAGTAGAAGGAAATAATGACTTCACGTGATCTAGACTGTATGCTTCTCTTAATACATCCTAGAATTGCATTTGCCTTTTTTGCTGCTGCATCACACTGTTGACTCATATTCAGTCTGTGATCTATTAGTATACCCAAGTCTTTTTCACATGTGCTGTCACTTAGCCGTATTCCTCCCATTCTGTATATGCTTTTTTCATTTTTATTGCCCAGATGTAGTACTTTGCATTTCTTCCTGTTAAAAACCATTCTACATATCTACATAATGGGGAAAAAGTGTATGTATTGGCATCTGCACCGTCGCAGCTACAGCCACAAAATTTTGCACAGTCACACATCTGGACCCCGAGAGCATCATAGGCTATGTTGGGAGGCAAAATTTTAACCCTGCGCGTTCCAATTCACCAAACAATTTTGCCCCTATCTACATAATGGAGGAAAAGTGTATGTATTGGCATCTGCACCGTCGTAGCTACATAATGACAAAAATGGGAAAGCAAACCTAGCCATCAGGAAACCAGTAAAATAGCTATATATAAACCTGAGGCTCAAAATTTTTATTTTGGACTTGCAAAAAATGTTTTATTAGAACAATTTGTTACACAGAATCCCAACGTTTCGGCCTAATCTGGTCTTTATCAAGGGTTTTTATCTAAATGAAAACAATAATACCCAATTAGAAATAGCTCATGAATATCAAAGAAAATAAAATGAAAATAAATCGTGTAACATAGCCATTCACATAATAATGAACATAATGATGAATAAAACATAAGGATTCCAATTCATGAGAATTACAATCTAATAAATAATCGGGATTCCATCCAAAGAATATATAATTTCTGTTGAAAGAGAAAAAAACATCTCTTACTCATAAAGAGAGGCACATATCTGTATATATGCATAAAAATGTAGGTGCCTTCCGCCATGCACACTTGGCAAACAGACGGCGGCGTGGTCCCCAGAACTCAGTGTCTTAATCAGTACAGGTTGGTTTACGTTACTTATACATTACTTCTGGTGAATATGTGTTTCCTTTGCCTTCCTGGGCTATATCTTATCCTGTATTCACAATTTTTTCCCATTTTTTCTCTTTTTCTATTGTTCCTTCAGAATTTTGAGATTGGAAAATTTGATCACACAGGTATTTATTCTATGGCTATTCTGTTCACTATTTTTTCTCGTGATGCCTGAAAGCTGCTCCAGGTCATATTCTTTTATGGATCTAATCATTCGATAACTATTTCCTGATATATTAGTTATTACACCTACATTTTTATGCATATATACAGATATGTGCCTCTCTTTATGAGTAAGAGATGTTTTTTTCTCTTTCAACAGAAATTATATATTCTTTGGTTGGAATGCCGATTATTTATTACATTGTAATTCTCATGAATTGGAATCCTTATGTTTTATTCATCATTATGTTCATTATTATGTGAATGGCTATGTTACACGTTTTATTTTCATTGATATTCATGAGCTATTTCTAATCGGATATTATTGTTTTCATTTAGATAAAAACCCTTGATAAAGGCCAAATTAGGCCGAAATGTTGGGATTCTGTGTAACAAATTGTTCTAATAAAAAATTTTTTGCAAGTCCAAAATAAAAATTTTGAGCCTCAGGTTTATATATAGCCGTCATAGCTACAGCCACAAAATTTTGCAAAGTCACACGTCTAGACCCCGAGAGCGTCATAGGCTATGTTGGGAGGCAAAATTTTAGCCCCGTGCGTTCCAATTCGCCAAACAATTTTACCCCTATCTACATAATGGGGAAAAAGTGAAAGGAAAAGTGTTGGAGGCAAGCTGACAGTTGCCTGATGTGAACAAGGAGGACTTAAAGAATGAGAGCGATGGCGCCAAAGAGTATATACCGTACAGTTGCTAAGGTGGGGCCCTGACATGGGATACTCACCACACACGGGGATATGAACACACACACAAAATGCGCCACACACCACCATGTGCTTCTACACATATACCACCCTCAGCACACATTTCACCACACATACACCAACCTCGCCACATAACAGTCGAAACACAAAAGTCGCCACTCAATACTCGCCACACTGTCCCAGAGCTGTTTAAAAAATGAAAAATGAGCTGTGATTGGTTGATATCAGCAACAGTTTTATTTGTAGACAGTTGTGGTAATTGAGGCCTATTCTTATCTTTTCTATGGTGTTATCGTCTTTCTGTAAAGCTGGAAATAACACAATTTATTACCGTGCCAACACAGACCACCCTCTGACACAGACTGCAGGGGGAGCCCAGTATCACACAGGATAGGATTAGATACACGGCTCAGCAGGCAGTATCACACAGGATAGGATTAGATACACAGCTCAGCAGTCAGTATCACACAGGATAGGATTAGATACACAGCTCAACGGTCAGTTTCACACAGGCAGGGGCGTAACTACCGGGGTAGCAGCCGAAGCGGTTGCTTTGGGGCCCGACCCATATAGGGGCCTGCCGCCCGGGTCCCCGGCTCCGATCGGCGCTACCCGGTAGCAGGGCTACACCTATAATGAGGCGATTTGCTCAAGCGGCAGGCAGCAGGGGGCGGCATTATGCGCTCCTCTACCCACAGCACCTACAATTTAGCCTCTGCACGCTGGTGCTGCGGTCGTGCAAGAGGCTGTAATTGATGCGGTCACAGGAGGGAAGGTGTCAGGGCCCCCTGATCATGTGACCCATGACTCCTCCCCTCCTGTGACTTCATCACAGGTCCTGTGCGCATCATTCCTTGGTCTGTGCAGAACTGATGTCTGTCATCGTGAGTGAGCTACTTGTGTGTGTGAGCTGTGTGATACATGTGTGTCATGAACTCATTTTCTGCTCCACCAGTTCCCCTTCCGTTCTCCCTCTGGTGGTGACAGGAGGTAGTGCGGTTGGTTTAAGTGGTAGTGATCTCCCACCTGATGAGGAAGATAACGATTGGATCTCTGGAGTATCAGACTGGATATAAGACAGCCGACGCCCTATCCGGGTGCAGGTGATTCAGCCTGCTTCTCAGGTCCTGGACTTCAGTTCTCTTCCAGTCTTCTCAAGTTAAGTTTGTTTTTTGCTAATGTTCACACTTGCGCTTGCTGGTCAATTCAATTTTTTGTGTAATCAGCCTGCCCCTGCTGGGGCTATGCTAAAATTCCAATCCTATTGATCAGTATTTGCCAATCTGCTTTTTGTCCCTTATTAGATTGGCCTCTTTTTTGCTCTGTCTCAGAGTGCTGATATAGGTTTAGAAGTCTAGTGACTTCAGGGTTAATTTTGCTATCAGAAGTGTTGGACAATATTTTTGTTGTTTTTTTTTGGCAGATTGCAGACAGTGTCTTTCCTTTTCTGTCATTTCTAGTTAGCCAGGCCCCATCGTTTGCTCAGCCTATTTTCCTGCCTTTGTTTGTATTTTCATCTTGTTTCACCGTCAATACATGTGGGGGGCTGTCTTTCCTTTGGGGTCTGCTCTGGGGCTGTTAGTTTTCCTCTTTTCCTGCTTTAGGCTTATGTAGTTCTCCGGTTGTGATGAGGCGTCTAGGACCAACGTAGGAACGCTCCACGACTGCTGTTAGTTGTGCGGTTAAGATCAGGCATCTGCAATCTGCATAGTTACCAACTTCTCTGGTTTTCTGAGACTTAGCTTGTTGTCTTTTTTTCCTCCTCGGTTTCCAAATCATAACAGGGAACCACACATACATTTTCTGATGATTAGAAAATAATCAGCATGTACAGTACTCCAGTACAATTTTTCTTAAGTGCTCAATGCTCCATTTCCTTGTAGGTTCCAATCATCATTAGCAGTGACGGTCATCAGTAGAAGTAGCCCAGTGCTCCCACTGAAACAGAGAAACAAACAAGCCAAGTGCTCCCACTCATTCAAAACCTATGGTGAGTTGAGTCACATTCTAAATGTTATAATTAAATGATAAGTATGCACTGCTAAGCTACAACCGCATCCATAGCCCGCCCCCTTATGACCAAAGCCCCGCCCCTGTCAGCTCCATCCCCGCCCTGCCGGGCCATGGAAGAAGGGTCTTGCTTGAAGCCTGTCCCTGGTTCAAAAAAGGTTGGGGACCACTGGTGTAGGGGATCCAGGGCCTCGGCAGAAAAAAATCTACACTATGATTTCGCAGCCTACGCTGCATTTCTGTGCCTGCTGTGCGGAGCGAAGCACATATTGGGCCCGCCTCCCTGCCTGCAGCCAGTCACAGAGTGTATTGCTTCAGACTAGTTCAGTCCCGCCCCTTCCCTGAGCCCTCGCTGTCTATTAGCTCTCTGCAGAGCTGCCTGCCGCATGGACCTCTGGGAAATGTAGTTCCTGGAGGGGTGTGTCTTTGAGGGGGTGAGTCTTTGAGGGGGCCTCGTTTAAAAGTTTGCTATGGGGCCCAATCAGTTCTAGTTACGTCCCTGCACACAGGATAGGATTAGATACACAGCTCAGCACGCAGTATCACACAGAATAGTATTAGATACACGGCTCAGCAGTCAGTATGACACAGGATAGGATTAGATGCACAGCTTTTATGTGCAATATAATCATTATAATTTGTTACAATTAACCACAGTTGGTTACTATGCCCAGGCAACGCCGGACTCTTCAGCTAGTATATATACTTGAACCTGTGATTTTCTGATCACTTGTACTATATACTGTGATAGAACTGTATACTGCTAAATTAATGTTCTCATATGAAATTAAGTCAGACTGGTCTTAACAGAAGGAGAAATCTGAAAGACAGGGGCTTTCAGCATGTCCAGGTAGTCATTTCAAACAATAGACGCCCTGCAGCTGTGTCCTGGGGGAGGGGTAATGGCTGCTGGTGCACACAAATCAGCATTGACTTCATTTAAATACCACTGTCAGCTTTGAAATGGTTAAGCCGCAGTAATCGGGGAACGCTCTGGTGGCTGCAGTTATAGGCATGTGGCAGCTATGTATACAGCAGGCATTGGTACGATGCATGCTCAGCTACTGAGCCCGCTCCATACATCTGCTGAACAACATGACAACCATTTCCATTATGAATTCGCTAAAGGGTTAATAAATCTTGTATCATCTCAGCAGATGGAATGGATAAGATGTCCCACGACACAATGGACATGCCGGCACAAGACCTTGGAGATGCCAGTGTACAGATATCTCCACAAAGAGGACTGGTCCACACAGACCAACCTATGGACCTTTTCAGTCTTGAGTTCCTGAAAGATCTTGGAAAAGGAAACTATGGAAAAGTAAGTGTCAATTTATATTTGTCCGTGACCCTCAATGTATCCTGCACAGATACACAGGAGGGATGGACTTATTCATTACAGGATGTTCATATGTAATGATACTTGGGATAAATTAGTGACATATTACACAGTAATAGATGGGAGTTTGGTCTGATCTGTTGTGATTTTTCTCCAGGTCAGCTTGGCTTCAGATCCGGTCAATGAAGGACTGCTGGCCATTAAATCATGGACAAGAGATCTTGTGAGGACATAATCTCTACAGAGGTAGAAGTCCTGAGAATGGCTGCTGGGTGCCCCTACCTAATATCTATGCGGGAGTTTATGGAGACACCTACGGAGTATGCAATAGCCATGGACTATATGGCCGGAGGAGACCTGTTGCACCACATGAAAGATTCAATGCTGTTTAACACAAAGACAATAAGGTAAAATGTCTTATACTGAATCTTAATAATCTGCTGCCCGCACATTGTAGTCCTAGAGCAATGGAGAATGACAACAAGAACAAATAATGAGGTGGAAAGGACACATGTGTGACTCCTTATGTTCTCTGTATGATTGTGTATATAAACACTGATCCACCCTTTACTTTCTACTCCACTGACTCTTTGCGGCAGAGATGGTGTGCGGACTCCAATTCTTGCATGAACACGGCATCATACATAGGTAATCATTTCACCTCCATAAATCTGTCACCTGTGACTCTCTGTTGTCTCCTTACATATCTATTGTAGAAAGTTCTTTTCATTAAAAATTCTCACAATCAGTGAGAATTCTGCTCCTTCTCCCTGCAGTGACCTGAAGCCAGAGAACATCCTCATCCAAGACACCGGACACATCAAAATCTCTGACTTTGGCGCATCAGCCATGAATGTGTCTGAGGGTGACATAGTGGAATACGTTGTTGGTACTCAGGGTTACATAGCGCTTGAGGTAAGGAACATCTCTGTGTGATTGGTGTCGATAGCAGAATTGAGTGATAATCTGATCCCAATGTATCCTGCTCACATCTAATCACAGACCGCTCCTCATAGTATGTGTGTAATTCCCCTTCCCGGTGTATTCAACTTCTCTCCAATCTCATGTTCCCACAGATAATGGATGAAGAAGGATACAACCATCTGGCAGACTCCTTTTCCTTTGGAGTCATCCTATATATGAAGAGCATGGGGGACTGGCCATTTTACAGCAAAGGCTCAATGGACGAATACCACCAGTCTCTGCGTGAGCACATCCCTTATTTTCCACCAAGGATATGCATTAATACCATTGACATCATAAAAGGGGTGAGTAGTATCAGATGGATAAAGATGACGATAGATTACAAGAATAGATAGAAGATAAGATGTGCACAGTCCATAGACATTGTGTAATAACGTATCAGTAATAATATATAATCTAATGACTAGAGTTGAGCGATACCGTCCGATACTTCAAAGTATCGGATCGGAATGGATCGGCCGATCTTTAAAAAAAGTATCGGTATCGCCGATTCCGATACCGGAAGTCCCATTCAAGTCTATGGGACTTCCGGTATCGGAATAAGAAAAACCCTGTTTTTGCCTTGTACAGCCTCTCTGGGGTCTGTACGGGCCTTTCGGGGGGTCTGTGCAGGCTCCGGTGGTCTGTGCCGGCCTGCCGGTGGTCTGTGCAGGCTCCGGTGGGCTGTGCCGGCCTGCCGGGGGGCTGTGCCGGCCTGCCGGGGGGCTGTGCCGGCCTGCCGGTGGTCTGTGCAGGCTTCGGGGGTCTGTGCAGGCATCGTCCGATGGGACTACAAGTCCCATCGGGCGATGCCTGCTACCATGACAGTGATTGACACATTAGCCAATGATGGGACAGTAGTAGTCCCATCATCCGGCTAATGTGTTAAATGTAAAAAAAAAAAAAAATACTACATACATACTACATGCATGCTACATACATACTACATGCTACATACATACTACATGCTACATACATACTACATGCTACATACATACTACATATATACTACATGCATGCTACATACATACTACATGCTACATACATACTACATGCTACATACATACTACATATATACTACATACATACTACATACATGCTACATACATACTGCATGCTACATACATACTACATACATACTGCATGCTACCTACATACATACTACATACATACTACATGCATGCTACATACATACTGCATGCTACATACATACCACATACATACTACATACATACTACATACATACTACATGCATGCTACATACATACTACATGCTACATACATACCACATACATACTACATACATACTACATACATACTACATGCATGCTACATACATACTACATACATACTACATACATACTACATACATGCTACATACATACTACATGCATGCTACATGCATGCTACATACATACTACATGCTACATACATACCACATACATACTACATACATACTACATGCTACATACATACTACATATATACTACATGCATGCTACATACATACTGCATGCTACATGCATGCTACATACATACTACATACATACCACATATATACTACATACATACAATACATTCATACAATACATACATAGACATACAGTACATATAACATAGAGTAACATACTTACCAATACTTGTCACATTGTTCCCCGAAGCCATTGTCTTTTCCGGAATAAATATTAACATAACAAACCACAAAAATACTCACCCACGATCCGAAGCAGTCCACGAGTGTGTCCCACGACGATCTTGGGTAGAGAACTGCAGCATCAGATGATGCTGCCGTTCTCTACGGGCTGCAGGAATCCAATGACGGAAGGTAGGTATCCTTCCACACTGTATTCCTCCGCCACTTAAAAAAAAAAAAGTCCCTAGTCTCACTTTATGCCATTGCTGTGTGGGAATTTCAGCCCCCCGGCAGGCCGGTACCGACCCCGGGCAGTCCACACAGCCCCCCGGCAGGCCGGCAGAGACCCCCGGAAGGCCCGAAATGACGGCGCATCATGATGCGCACACACCGCGCATCATGATGACGTCAGGCCGTCAATCAACTTTGAACTTCCGATTCCGATGCCGAATTCCGATATTGAAAAAATATCGGAAGTCGGTATCGGAATTCCGATACAGCAAGTATCGGCCGATACCCGATACTTGCGGTATCGGAATGCTCAACACTACTAATGACTAGTGTTGAGCATTCCGATACCGCAAGTATCGGGTATCGGCCGATACTTGCTGTATCGGAATTCCGATACCGACTTCCGATATTTTTTCAATATCGGAATTCGGCATCGGAATCGGAATTCAAAGTTGATTGACAGACTGACGTCATCATGATGCGCGGTGTGTGCGCATCATGATGCGCCGTCATTTCGGGCCTTCCGGGGGTCTCTGCCGGCCTGCCGGGGGGCTGTGCCGGCCTGCCGGGGGGCTGTGCCGGCCTGCCGGGGGGCTGTGTGGACTGCCCGGGGTCTGTACCGGCCTGCCGGGGGGCTGTGCCGGCCTGCCGGTGGTCTGTGCACCCTGTGGGGGTCTGTACCGGCCTGCCGGGGGGCTGTGCCGGCCTGCCGGTGGTCTGTGCACCCTGTGGGGGTCTGTACCGGCCTGCCGGGGGGCTGTGCCGGCCTGCCGGGGGGCTGTGCTGATGTCCGGGGGTCTGTGCAAGCATCGTCCGATGGGACTACAAGTCCCATCGGGCGATGCCTGCTACCATGACAGTGATTGACACATTAGCCAATGATGGGACAGTAGTAGTCCCATCATCCGGCTAATGTGTTAAATGTTACAAAAAAAAAAAAAAAAAATAAATACTACATACATACTACATGCATGCTACATACATACTACATACTACATACATACTACATATATACTACATACATACTACATGCTACATACATGCTACATACATACTACATACATACTACATACATGCTACATACATACTACATGCATGCTACATACATACATGCTACATACATACTACATGCATGCTACATACATACTACATATATACTACATACATACTACATATATACTACATACATACTACATACATGCTACATACATGCTACATGCATGCTACATACATACTACATACATGCTACATACATGCTACATGCATGCTACATGCATGCTACATACATGCTACATGCATGCTACATGCTACATACATACCACATACATACTACATACATACTACATACATACTACATGCTACATACATACCACATACATACTACATACATGCTACATACTACATACATACTACATACATACTACATGCATGCTACATACATACTACATGCATGCTACATACATACTACATGCCACATACATACCACATACATACTACATACATACTACATACATACTACATGCTACATACATACTACATATATACTACATGCATGCTACATACATACTACATGCTACATACATACCACATACATACTACATACATGCTACATATATACTACATGCATGCTACATACATACTACATGCTACATACATACTACATACATGCTACATACATACTACATACATACTACATGCTACATACATACCACATATATACTACATACATACTACATACAATACATTCATACAATACATACATAGACATACAGTACATATAACATAGAGTAACATACTTACCAATACTTGTCACATTGTTCCCCGAAGCCATTGTCGTCTACGGAATAAATATTAACATAACAAACCACAAAAATACTCACCCACGATCCGAAGCAGTCCACGAGTGTGTCCCACGACGATCTTGGGTAGAGAACTGCAGCATCAGATGATGCTGCCGTTCTCTACGGGCTGCAGGAATCCAATGACGGAAGGTAGGTATCCTTCCGCACTGTATTCCTCCGCCACTTAAAAAAAAAAAGTCCCTAGTCTCACTTTATGCCATTGCTGCGTGGGAAATTCCCACACAGCAATGGCATAAAGTGAGACTAGGGACTTTTTTTTTTTTTAAGTGGCGGAGGAATACAGTGCGGAAGGATACCTACCTTCCGTCATTGGATTCCTGCAGCCCGTAGAGAACGGCAGCAACAGCTGATGCTGCAGTTCTCTACCCAAGATCGTCGTGGGACACACTCGTGGACTGCTTCGGATCGTGGGTGAGTATTTTTGTGGTTTGTTATGTTAATATTTATTCCGGAAAAGACAATGGCTTCGGGGAACAATGTGACAAGTATTGGTAAGTATGTTACTCTATGTTATATGTACTGTATGTCTATGTATGTATTGTATGAATGTATTGTATGTATGTAGTATATATGTGGTATGTATGTAGCATGTAGTATGTATGTAGTATGTATGTAGCATGCATGTAGCATGCAGTATGTATGTAGCATGCATGTAGTATATATGTAGTATGTATGTGGTATGTATGTAGCATGTAGTATGTATGTAGCATGCATGTAGTATATATGTAGTATGTATGTAGCATGCATGTAGTATATATGTAGTATGTATGTAGCATGTAGTATGTAGCATGCATGTAGTATATATGTAGTATGTATGTAGCATGTAGTATGTATGTAGCATGCATGTAGTATATATGTAGTATGTATGTAGCATGTAGTATGTATGTAGCATGTATGTAGCATGCATGTAGTATGTATGTAGTATGTATGTAGCATGTAGTATGTATGTAGCATGCATGTAGTATGTATGTAGCATGCATGTAGTATGTATGTAGCATGCATGTAGTATGTATATGGTATGTATGTAGCATGTAGTATGTATGTAGCATGCATGTAGTATATATGTAGTATGTAGCATGTAGTATGTATGTAGCATGCATGTAGTATATATGTAGTATGTAGCATGTAGTATGTATGTAGCATGCATGTAGTATATATGTGTTATGTATGTAGCATGTAGCATGCATGTAGTATGTATGTAGTATATATGTAGTATGTATGTAGCATGTAGTATGTATGTAGCATGCATGTAGTATATATGTAGTATGTAGCATGTAGTATGTATGTAGCATGCATGTAGTATATATGTAGTATGTAGCATGTAGTATGTATGTAGCATGCATGTAGTATATATGTGTTATGTATGTAGCATGTAGCATGCATGTAGTATGTATGTAGTATATATGTGGTATGTATGTAGCATGCAGTATGTATGTAGCATGCATGTAGTATATATGTAGTATGTATGTTGCATGTAGTATTTATGTAGTATGAATGTAGCATGTATGTAGTATGTAGTATGAATGTAGCATGTATGTAGTATGCATGTTGTATGTATGTAGCATGTAATTTTTTTTTATTTTTTTTTTACATTTAACACATTAGCCGGATGATGGGACTACTACTGTCCCATCATTGGCTAATGTGTCAATCACAGTCATGGTAGCAGGCATCGCCCGATGGGACTTGTAGTCCCATCGGACGATGCCTGCACAGCCCCCCGGCAGGCCGGCACAGCCCCCCGGAGCCTGCACAGCCCCCCGGCAGGCCGGCACAGCCCCCCGGAGCCTGCACAGACCACCGGCAGGCCGGCACAGCCCCCCGGCAGGCCGGCACAGCCCCCCGGCAGGCCGGCAAAGACCACCGGAGCCTGCACAGACCCCCTGGCAGGCCGGCACAGCCCCCCGAAAGGCCCGTACAGACCCCAGAGAGGCTGTACAAGGGCAGGAAAGGGTTTTTCTTATTCCGATACCGGAAGTCCCATAGACTTGAATGGGACTTCCGGTATCGGAATCGGCGATACCGATACTTTTTTAAAAGATCGGCCGATACCATCCGATACGATACTTTGAAGTATCGGACGGTATCGCTCAACTCTACTAATGACTAATGGTCTCTTTAGTTTTTTAGCTTCTCAGCAAAACTCCATCTGCCCAATTGGCTATAATGTCATCCATCTGGTCCCACCCGTTCTTCCACTCCATAGACTGGAGCGATGTGGAGTGCGGCAGATCCGACCCACCATTCCCATATTACTATGTAAGTACAACACATACAGACATCCATAATGTTATCACTACCCAGTAATGCACTTACCCACTATATCCTTTATTGTTATATCCCTCAGTACACTGTATATACTGAATGTGAGGAGCTGATTCTGAGACGTGTATATTTCTCTCCTTACAGCAGGACTATTAGGCTGATAACAATCAGCCCCATTCCAGTAACATCCAGGAATGAAGATTTATATTAATCAGATGAGACATCGAAACTGGACTTTCTCATTCACCGAACTGTGACAAACCTACCGAGCTTCCACCACATAACATCTACGTAGATTTGAGCACCAAACATCCAGGGATTTATTCCGATCGCCATACTTGGGGTCAGGAAGGAATTTTTTTTCCGTGGTATGAGGATAATCCAACAACGAGTCCTCAGGGTTATTTTTCGCCACTCTCTGGATCAACATAGCAAGTAATTAAAGGCTGAAATTGAAGGCTATGTCACCATCTGGACGACTCATCTACAATTTGGTGGAAAGGAGAAGACTACCGTATATGGACAGATAGAAGGCAGCGGCTGCTCCTTCACCTACCGGATATTTACAGAAAGAAGGCAGCGGCTGCTCCTTCACCTACTAGATATGGACTGAAAGAAGGAAGTGGATGCTCCTTCTCCTACTTGGTCATGTACAGACAGAAGGAAGCGGCTGCACCTTCTCCTACTTGGCCATGTACAGACAGAAGGAAGTGGCCGCTCCTTCACCTACAAGGCCATGGACAGACGGAAGGAAGCAGCTGCTCCTACACCTTCCTGCCCATGGTAAGACAAAAGGCCATATGGTTAATCACGATGCTGTAGGAATCCAGGAAAACTCCAACTACTCAGATCACATGTCACACATTCCAGAAACCACTGGAGCCATAGGCGGAGGAGGACATGACTTGGGGATGGGTGGACCTTTACTCCTGCAGCTTTATGGTATAGTGTAGATTTTAAGCTAGAGTGATGTTGCTTTCAGAGTAAGAAGCACAGTATGTCTGTGCCTGGTGAGTTACTGTGTGGAGGGTGGGGCTTATATAGAGCAGGAAATCTGTGTCTCTTCCCTCTTTCTTGGACAGGATGAACAGGAGGAAGCATGTCTGCAGTTTCAGGGAGTATAATACTGGGCTTATCACCTCACACGGCAGATGATAGGAGCACATTCACCTTAGACATCATTTACTAGTGTAGTATCAGCACCTACATTATGTATGGGACCAATATTACCTCAGCGATTCATGTAGCTGCCATGTCCCTCATGTGCATGCTGCTTTTTTCCTCACAGACTGTGAGATAACTTCTGGGTGATCTCCCTGCAGACATGTTTGATATACTACTCTGCACTCACCTCAGACATTGTGTAGTGTGTACTAGTGTAGTATCCGCTCCTACATCTTATCTGGGATCAAGATTACCTCAGAAATTCATGTAGCTGCCATGTTCCCTCACTTATTGCAGAGGCAGCTTTTGTGTGACCTCCCTGCAGACATTTCTGATATACCACATTACTGCTGTATTATACAGAGTCTTCATGAGTTCTGGGTTTATGTATGATAGGACAGGGCAGGGACGCATACAGTGTCTGCCATTACTATGGTGGAGCTGGGCAGTCACATGTATTAGAGACACTGGTGAGAGGGGCAGTCGGGGGATGGTATATGTATGATGGTGAGAGGAGCAGTCGGGGGATGGTATATGTATGATGGTGAGAGGAGCAGTCGGGGGATGGTATATGTATGATGATGAGAGGCTGCACTTCATGTCAGTGCACTGTATACTGACCCTGCTGTGTGCTGATTACCCCCCTTCCCAGTTATGGAGTCTGATGAGCTGTATGTGACCTCATCTCTGTTACATACTGTGATGCTGGGTGTGCAGATCCAGTGTAACCAGGTTACTCACTATATGTGGTGTATGTGTAATGGCTCTATTCCTGTGCTGTATACTTAACCTGTACCACAGGCCTGTATACATGATATCACTCCTCACTCTGCTATATACTGATCATGCTGTGTGAGGATTATCCCCCCATCCCAGTTATGGAGTCTGATGATCTGTATGTGACCTCATCTCTGTTACATACTGTGATGCTGGGTGTGCAGATCCAGTGTAACCAGGTTACTCACTATATGTGGTGTATATGTAAAGGCTCTATTCCTGTGCTGTATACTTAACCTGTACCACAGGTCTGTATACATGATATCACTCCTCACTCTGCTATATACGGATCATGCTGGGTATAGACATCCTGTGTCTCCAGGTCATTTTCCTGGCTGTACATATAACCTGGACATGACTTCCAGCTTAGTGCTTGATTTCTGTAGCTATTGCTGCCTTTAGTCCTCCCCCTCATATATTGCATGATCAGAGTGTACCCACCAAGAGCTTATTTTATATTACCTAAGATGGTGGATGGAACGGGCCTGAATGGTTTATGTTTTATCATGTGTAAAATAAATAATCGGTGAGTGACTCGGCACATTTGAGTGTGCACTAATAACTCAGCACATGGCGGGCAGTGAGTGGGCACTCCTAGTGTGAGGCTGCACATTGCTCTGGAAAACACATCATGGGCCCAGTTTTCATCCTGTCTCCTGTCTATTGTAATTGTATGTAGTAGAGTGACTGGCTGGGATACAGAACTTGCAGTTTTCTGCTCACACACCTATGGCTGCAGGCAGCTTATATTAGACCTACATGTTTCTTACCATTTATGTGCAGCTGGCGATTAGAGTCTGTAACTGCTGTAGAGGAGCAGGCGGCTTCTCATATAACACAGCATTGCCCATCTCTGTCTATTTATGGACCTTACGATGGGATATTTTCCATTATTAACCTGTTGTATACCTTGGTTGTAAACCTGTGAGTTTTTCACCCTCACTTATCCCACATTTTGTGCGGTTGGAGGGGTCCTTGAAGTTGGTTAAATATGGTCTGGGGGATCCATTGGGATATGGTTTCCTCCTTTTGGAATTCAATATGGTTCTGGATCTGGTGAAAGGTGGGGGGGAGTTTCGGCAAGGGTTTGTCGGATCCCCAGGAAATTCAAGTGAACATCGGAACCCTTGTGGTTATGGTGCTCCCAAGCTGGTGGGGTAACGACTGGGAGTAATTGTTGGTACATTTTATGTTCACTTTATGTTTGGTAATCACTGGATTTTGGGAGCTTCAAGGACTCCTACCAGCGTGTTAATATTATTTATGTTTTGATGTTTTATGGTATGTTTGTTTTAATAAAGGTGTGAATAATAACTTAAAAAAAAAAAAAAAAAAAGGGTATCAGTGTATACTCACCAAGTGCTTATTTTATATTACTTAAGATGGCACAGGCCTGAGTGGATTACCTGGAGCCTGGTGGTTAGGGGGGTCCTAGAAGTTGGTTAGAAATTGGTCTGGGGGATTCTTTGGGATATGGATTCCTCTTTTTGGAAGTTAATATGGTTCTGGACCTGGTGAAAGGTGGAGGAAATTCAAGTGAACGTTGGAACCCTTGTGGCTATGTGCTCCCGATCTAGTGGGGGGTAACAGCTGGGTGTAATTGTTGGTACATTTTATGTTTGGGAATCACCAGATTTGGGAGCTTCAAGGACTCCCCCCAGCGTATTAATGTGATTTATGCTTTAAAGTTTATTTTATGTTTATTTTAATAAGAACATGAATTTAAAAAACAAAAAAAACAAAAAAAAAAAAATAAAAAAAAATTTGTTTTCCTTTTAGTGGGTCCTTGACGCTATTTATAAATTGGTCAGTAGGGGTAACCATATTAAGTATGGACCTCTGGGTGGGGTTCTTGGAGTTGATGCTGAATCAGCAAAAAGGAATTGGAAGTCAAAATTCTGGATCTGGCTTTTGGTTACGGCTCTGGACGGGTAACTCTGGACGGGGTGTTACCCGGGAGCTTTTGGTGGTTGGACTTCCCGGAATGGGATGTTTGGTGCCCTCGAGCTGGTGGTTTACGGCTGTGGGTAACGTGGATTTTTTAAGTTCTTGTGTGTTTGCCAAAATATTTAGCCAGTATTTTTTGGGGCTCCAAGAACCCTCCCCTCATGTCATATATGATTGTGTATTTAATACTTATTGTAAATGTTTGTTATTTGTTAATAAACTGGCCGCGGACCCCCCCCTGGGTTTGGAAGGATAACCAATTCAGGTATGGCACCCTGGTTTTGAGGGGTAATCATCTCGTGTATGGCCCCCTGGTGTGGAGGGTAACCATCTCGTGTATGGCCCCCTGGTGTGGAGGGTAACCATCTCGTGTATGGCCCCCTGGAGTGGAGGGGGTAACCATCTCGGGTATGGCCCCCTGGTATGGAGGGGTGACCATCAAGGTATGGCCCCCTGGTCTCCAGAAGCATTTATATTTTATAGGACCCTGTTAGGGTAATGTCCCTGGGGTCAGGGCAATCATATTTTGCATGCCTACAGAAGAAATTGGCTCCTCTGTGCCAGGGACGGCGGCTGGAGGGGTGAAGAAAACAAGGTTGTCGTCTGGACAATGCAGTTATCTAGTGCACAAAACTGAAGAGCACTGCACCTGATCTGTGTGCCCTTGAGTCAGTGGGAGTGACTAAGGGTAAAGTAATCAAGTGCATTAACATGAAGGGCGATATGCCTATTCCTGATGCCCTTGAGCTGGTGTGAGCGGCTAAGGGTATCATCAAGTGCATTAACACAAAGGGCAGTATGCCTACTCCCGGTGCCCTTGAGCCAGTGGGAGCCGCTAAGGGTAAAGTAATCAAGTGCATTAACAAAAAGGGCAATATGCCTATTCCCAATGCCTTTGACCCAGTTGGAGAGGTCAACAGTAAATGTTATCAAGTGCATAAAAAACAATTAACAATGGCGTGGCGGGGTTATTAATAATGCCTTTGTAGACTTTTTTCTGCTTTAGGTTTATTTAAATTGCTGCTTCCAGATATTCTGAATGTTATTTTATGGTCGGTTATAATGTTGATGTTATATTGTGTATAGTTTTAATTACTCCCTATTTATAATATCTTTCTATTGATATGTTCATCACTTTTCGGGTAGTGATAGTAAGTGGGTTTAAGACATTTTACTGCACAGCTACTGTAAATAATGGTGGTTTCTAGAACTAAAATCTGTGATTTGGTGAATTATTAGAGCTGGCTACAATACATGCGGTATAATAGTTTTTTGAGGCATGACAGATGTCATTATGCAGGTATTCAGATTTTGGCTATGACCTTAATTATGGCTTACTTTCCACATTCCCCATTATGGGATCCTCATTGCAGGATGTTTAACAACTGCTATTTTGCTGTAGTTACCGTATTATCGATTATAACTTGGTAGCATGGCATCGATAAAATTAATCTGTCGGAGCTCTGGAATTTTAATTTTATTACTTGTGTGCACAGACTTTCCATAGCATGTAGAAATGGTTGATGGCTTTATTAGGCATGGTTGGTGGGGGCAAGTCCATTTAAGGTGTCAAATGGCCTCTCTGGTGGCGGTTTAGGTGTCAGGTGGAAGTTGCAGGCAAGTTAAGGTGGACTCATTTTAACTAATAGAGGATGTAAAACCTCATGGTGGTGAACAGGCTCGGCTTTGGTGGCCAGCCTCAAGGTCGTTGTAATGGTAACGTCAATCAGGGGCGGCCACAGTGGTTAAGCACAGGAGTGAGGATAATGGGGTCATTGGTGCCCTGAAAGTTTACTGGCTCTGCTTGAATGGCAAGCCAGTGTGTGCCGCCCCTTTATGGCTGTCTGGCCTGGTTCTGTATGTCAGACAGCTGGGATATCACAGTACTTGTCAATCCCAATGTACTAGCACTTCACCTGACTCCTACTGTGATTGTGTTAATCCTGTGATTTAAATAAAGCTGTGGCCATTTTGACAACCAAAAATAATGTGTTGTGTATTTATTCTAGTGCCTAGGTTTACTGTAGTTATGGTGGTTTTAACATGGAGTGGGGGTCCGTCCAATATCCATAAGTCAAGAAACCACTGGAGCCATAGGCGGAGGAGGACATGACTTGGGGATGGGTGGACCTTTACTCCTGCAGCTTTTTGGTATAGTGTAGATTTTAAGCTAGAGTGATGTTGCTTTCAGAGTAAGAAGCACAGTATGTCTGTGCCTGGTGAGTTACTGTGTGGAGGGTGGGGCTTATATAGAGCAGGAAATCTGTGTCTCTTCCCTCTTTCTTGGACAGGATGAACAGGAGGAAGCATTTCCCGCCCACCCGCCCTGTTTACAATCATTGTCCTAAAACGTTTTGATTATTGCTTGTATGATGAATGCTTTATTGTATTTTTGAAATTACCATGTATATCTTGTTCCTGGCTCAATTTTATCATGGCTATAAAGAGTTAACAGCATTAACCTTCTAAGCCCAAGGGAAGGGCCATCCTTCAGCCATGGTTCCCTAGAGGTTTCCTCCACAGGGGGTTTTTCCTCTCCTGAGTGCTGTAGGATGACTCTTTGTGAGTCGGAGGTTTGCCAAGCTAGTCCCCATAATGCTTTTGCAGGGACTTCTAGCTTATAAGTTTACTAAAGTGATTTATTAAAAAAAAAAAAAAAAAAAGGTGTCAAATGTGAATTTATAACCCGTCACAGCTTTGCGGTTTAGGAGTCAGGTGGAAGTTGCAGGCAAGTTAAGGTGGACTCATTTTAACTAATAGAGGATGTAAAACCTCATGGTGGTGAACAGGCTCGGCTTTGGTGGCCAGCCTCAAGGACGTTGTAATGGTAACGTCAATCAGGGGCGGCCACAGTGGTTAAGCACAGGAGTGAGGATAATGGGGTCATTGGTGCCCTGAAAGTTTACTGGCTCTGCTTGAATGGCAAGCCAGTGTGTGCCGCCCCTTTATGGCTGTCTGGCCTGGTTCTGTATGTCAGACAGCTGGGATATCACAGTACTTGTCAATCCCAATGTACTAGCACTTCACCTGACTCCTACTGTGATTGTGTTAATCCTGTGATTTAAATAAAGCTGTGGCCATTTTGACAACCAAAAATAATGTGTTGTGTATTTATTCTAGTGCCTAGGTTTACTGTAGTTATGGTGGTTTTAACATGGAGTGGGGGTCCGTCCAATATCCATAAGTCATACTCTTTTCCTCTCTGTCATGTGTGATCCAGACCTGGATGTCCAAAAACGGCACAAGTGCAAACCAAGGTCCAGGGAGCGGAATCATCATCATCTGCTCCTTTCTACAGCAAGTGACAGGACACTTTCTTTTATCATCATTGCAAATTATTAACAACTTTTTATTGCATAAAAAAAATTATAAAACATCTATGTTGCTTTTGGCTAGATTACTCTCATATACAGACATGTATTTCAGTATTTTTATAAATATCATGATAAGTTATTTTGGTGTCTTAGGCAGATAGAGCCAATGGTGCCCCCCAGCAAAGGAATGGGTTGCAAACTATGGTAACAGGAGCCCTAACGCAGCAACTCCCACCTCTGATTGGTCAGGTAACATCCTCTGAAGACCATTTCTGCTACAATTATTACTTTTGTCAGAAAAAATACCAGCAAAAGTAAAAAAAAAACTATTTTATATTAGGGGTGAGCAGCGTCGGACTGGAAGACCTTGGGCACACCAGAGAAAAATCGTTCTTGGGGCCCCCACCATGCAGATATGTAAAAATATCACACAGGACAGATCCTATATACTACACCACACAGGAGAGCTGACAGATCCACTGTATACTACACCACACAGGAGAGCTGACAGATCCTCTATATACTACACCACACAGGACACATCCTCTATATACTACACTACACAGGAGAGCTGACAGATCCCCTATATACTACACCACACAGGAGAGCTGACAGATCCTCTATAATACTACTCCACACAGGAAAGCTGACAGGTCCTCTATATACTACTCCACACAGGAGAGCTGACAGATCCTCTGTATACTACACCAAACAGGACACATCCTCTATATACTACACCACACAGGAAAGCTGACAGGTCCTTTATATACTACACCACACAGGAAAGCTGACAGGTCCTCTATATACTACACCACACAGGAGAGTTGACAGATCCACTATATACTACACCACACAGGACACATCCTCTATATACTACACCACACAGGAAAGCTGACAGGCCCTCTATATACTACACCACAGAGGAGAGCTGACATATCCTCTATACACTACTCCACACAGGAGAGCTGACAGATCCTCTATATACTACACCACACAGGAGAGCTGACAGATCCACTATATACTACACCACACAGTAGAGCTGACAGATCCTCTATATACTACACCACACAGGACACATCCTCTATATACTACACCACACAGGAAATCTGACAGGTCCTCTATATACTACACCACACAGGAGAGCTGACAGATCCACTATATACTACACCACACATGAGAGCTGACAGATCCTCTATATACTACTCCACACAGGAGAGCTGACAGATCCTCTATATACTACACCACACAGGAGAGCTGACAGATCCTCTATATACTACTCCACACAGGAGAGCTGACAGATCCTCTGTATACTACACCAAACAGGACACATCCTCTATATACTACAACACACAGGAAAGCTGACAGGTCCTTTATATACTACACCACACAGGAAAGCTGGCAGGTCCTCTATATACTACACCACACAGGAAAGCTGACAGGTCCTCTATATACTACACCACACAGGAGAGCTGACAGTTCCTCTATATACTACACCACACAGGAGAGCTTACAGATCCACTATATACTACACCACACAGGACACATCCTCTATATACTACACCACACAGGAAAGCTGACAGGCCCTCTATATACTACACCACACAGGAGAGCTGACAGATCCTCTATACACTACACCACACAGAACACATCCTCTATATATAACCACACAGGAAAGCTGACAGGTCCTCTATATACTACTCCACACAGGAGAGCTGACAGATCCACTGTATACTACACCAAACAGGACACATCCTCTATATACTACACCACACAGGAAAGCTGACAGATCCTCTATATACTACACCATACAGGACACATCCTCTATATACTACACCACACAGGAGAGCTGACATCCTCTATATACTACACCACATAGAGAGCTGACAGATACTCTATATACTACACCACACAGGAGAGCTGACAGATCCACTATATACTACACCACACAGGACACATCCTCTATATACTACACCACACAGGAGAGCTGACAGATCCTCTATATACTACACCACACAGGAGAGCTGACAGATCCTCTATATACTACACCACACAGGAGAGCTGACAGATCCTCTATATACTACACCACACAGGAGAGCTGACAGATCCTCTATATACTACACCACACAGGAGAGCTGACAGACCCACTATATACTACACCACACAGGAGAGCTGACAGATCCTCTATATACTACACCACACAGGAGAGCTGACAGATTCTCTATATACTACTCCACACAGGAAAGCTGACAGGTCCTCTATATACTACTCCACACAGGAGAGCTGACAGATCCTCTGTATACTACACCAAACAGGACACATCCTCTATATACTACACCACACAGGAAAGCTGACAGGTCCTTTATATACTATACCACACAGGAAAGCTATCAGATCCTCTGCATACTACACCAAACAGGACACATCCTCTATATACTACACCACACAGGAGGGCTGACAGATCCTCTATGTACTACACCACACAGGAGAGCTGACAGATCCACTATATACTACACCACACAGGAGAGCTGACAGATCCTCTATATACTACACCACACAGGACACATCCTCTATATACTACACTACACAGGAGAGCTGACAGATCCCCTATATACTACACCACACAGGAGAGCTGACAGATCCTCTATATACTACTCCACACAGGAAAGCTGACAGGTTCTCTATATACTACTCCACACAGTAGAGCTGACAGATCCTGTGTATACTACACCAAACAGGACACATCCTCTATATACTACACCACACAGGAAAGCTGACAGATCCTCTATATACTACACCAAACAGGACACATCCTCTATATACTACACCACACAGGAAAGCTGACAGGTCCTTTATATACTACACCACACAGGAAAGCTGACAGGTCCTCTATATACTACACCACACAGGAAAGCTGACAGGTCCTCTATATACTACACCACACAGGAGAGTTGACAGATCCACTATATACTACACCACACAGGACACATCCTCTATATACTACACCACACAGGAAAGCTGACAGGCCCTCTATATACTACACCACAGAGGAGAGCTGACATATCCTCTATACACTACACCCCACAGGACACATCCTCTATATACTACACCACACAGGAAAGCTGACAGGTCCTCTATATACTACTCCACACAGGAAAGCTGACAGGTCCTCTATATACTACTCCACACAGGAGAGCTGACAGATCCTGTGTATACTACACCAAACAGGACACATCCTCTATATACTACACCACACAGGAAAGCTGACAGATCCTTATATACTACACCATACAGGACACATCCTCTATATACTACACCACACAGGAGAGCTGACAGATCCTCTATATACTACACCACACAGGAGAGCTGACAGATCCACTATATACTACACCACAGAGGACACATCCTCTATATACTACACCACACAGGAGAGCTGACAGATCCTCTATATACTACACCACACAGGAGAGCTGACAGATCCACTATATACTACACCACACAGGAGAGCTGACAGATCCTCTATATACTACACCACACAGGAGAGCTGACAGATCCTCTATATACTACACCACACAGGAAAGCTGACAGGTCCTCTATATACTACTCCACACAGGAGAGCTGACAGATCCTCTATATACTACACCACACAGGACACATCCTCTATATACTACACCACACAGGAGAGCTGACAGGTCCTCTATATACTACACCACAGAGGAGAGCTGACATATCCTCTATACACTACACCCCACAGGACACATCCTCTATATACTACACCACACAGGAAAGCTGACAGGTCCTCTATATACTACTCCACACAGGAAAGCTGACAGGTCCTCTATATACTACTCCACACAGGAAAGCTGACAGGTCCTCTATATACTACTCCACACAGGAGAGCTGACAGATCCTGTGTATACTACACCAAACAGGACACATCCTCTATATACTACACCACACAGGAAAGCTGACAGATCCTTATATACTACACCATACAGGACACATCCTCTATATACTACACCACACAGGAGAGCTGACAGATCCTCTATATACTACACCACACAGGAGAGCTGACAGATCCACTATATACTACACCACAGAGGACACATCCTCTATATACTACACCACACAGGAGAGCTGACAGATCCTCTATATACTACACCACACAGGAGAGCTGACAGATCCACTATATACTACACCACACAGGAGAGCTGACAGATCCTCTATATACTACACCACACAGGAGAGCTGACAGATCCTCTATATACTACACCACACAGGAAAGCTGACAGGTCCTCTATATACTACTCCACACAGGAGAGCTGACAGATCCTCTATATACTACACCACACAGGACACATCCTCTATATACTACACCACACAGGAGAGCTGACAGGTCCTCTATATACTACACCACAGAGGAGAGCTGACATATCCTCTATACACTACACCCCACAGGACACATCCTCTATATACTACACCACACAGGAAAGCTGACAGGTCCTCTATATACTACTCCACACAGGAAAGCTGACAGGTCCTCTATATACTACTCCACACAGGAGAGCTGACAGATCCTGTGTATACTACACCAAACAGGACACATCCTCTATATACTACACCACACAGGAAAGCTGACAGATCCTCTATATACTACACCATACAGGACACATCCTCTATATACTACACCACACAGGAGAGCTGACAGATCCTCTATATACTACACCACATAGAGAGCTGACATCCTCTATATACTACACCACACAGGAGAGCTTACAGATCCACTATATACTACACCACAGAGGACACATCCTCTATATACTACACCACACAGGAGAGCTGACAGATCCTCTATATACTACACCACACAAGAGAGCTGACAGATCCACTATATACTACACCACACAGGAGAGCTGACAGATCCTCTATATACTACACCACACAGGAGAGCTGACAGATCCTCTATATACTACACCACACAGGAAAGCTGACAGGTCCTCTATATACTACTCCACACAGGAGAGCTGACAGATCCTCTACATACTACACCACACAGGACACATCCTCTATATACTACACCACACAGGAGAGCTGACAGGTCCTCTATATACTACACCACACAGGAGAGCTGACAGGTCCTCTATATACTACACCACACAGGAAAGCTGACAGGTCCTCTATATACTACACCACACAGGAGAGCTGACAGATCCACTATATACTACACCACACAGGACACATCCTCTATATACTACACCACACAGGAAACCTGACAGGTCCTCTATATACTACTCCACACAGGAAAGCTGACAGGTCCTCTATATACTACTCCACACAGGAGAGCTGACAGATCCTGTGTATACTACACCAAACAGGACACATCCTCTATATACTACACCACACAGGAAAGCTGACAGATCCTCTATATACTACACCATACAGGACACATTCTCTATATACTACACCACACAGGAAAGCTGACAGGTCCTCTATATATTACACCACACAGGACACATCCTCTATATACTACACCACATAGAGAGCTGACAGATCCTCTATATACTACACCACACAGGACACATACTCTATATACTACACCACATAGAGAGCTGACAGATCCTCTATATACTGCACCACACAGGACACATCCTCTATATACTACACCACACAAGAGAGCTGACAGATCCTCTATATACTACACCACACAGGAGAGCTGACAGATCCTCTATATACTACACCACACAGGAGAGCTGACAGATCCCCTATATACTACACCACACAGGAGAGCTGACAGATCCTCTATATACTACACCACACAGGAGAGCTGACAGATCCTCTATATACTACACCACACAGGAGAGCTGACAGATCCTCTATATACTACCCCACACAGGAAAGCTGACAGGTCCTCTATATACTACTCCACACAGGAGAGCTGACAGATCCTCTATATACTACACCACACAGGACACATACTCTATATACTACACCACACAGGAGAGCTGACAGGTCCTCTATATACTACACCACACAGGAAAGCTGACAGGTCCTCTATATACTACACCACACAGGAAAGCTGACAGGTACTCTATATACTACACCACACAGGAGAGCTGACAGATCCACTATATACTACACCACACAAGACACGTCCTCTATATACTACACCACACAGGAAAGCTGACAGGTCCTCTATATACTACACCACACAGGAGAGCTGACAGATCCTCTATACGCTACACCACACAGGACACATCCTCTATATACTACACCACACAGGAAAGCTGACAGGTCCTCTATATACTACACACAGGAGAGCTGACAGATCCTCTATACACTACACCACACAGGACACATCCTCTATATACTACACCACACAGGAAAGCTGACAGGTCCTCTATAGACTACACCACACAGGAGAGCTGACAGATCCTCTATATACTACACCATACAGGACACATCCTCTATATACTACACCACATAGAGAGCTGACAGATCCTCTATATACTACACCACACAGGAGAGCTGACAGATCCACTATATACTACACCACACAGGACACATCCTCTATATACTACACCACACAGGAGAGCTGAGAGATCCTCTATATACTATACCACACAGGAGAGCTGACAGATCCTCTATATACTACACCACACAGGAGAGCTGACAGGTCCTCTATATACTACACCACACAGGACACATCCTCTATATACTACACCACACAGGAGAGCTGACAGATCCTCTATTTACTACACCACACAGGACACATCCTCTATATACTACACCACACAGGAGAGCTGACAGATCCTCTATATACTACACCACACAGGAGAGTTGACAGATCCACTATATACTACACCACACAGGACACATCCTCTATATACTACACCACACATGAGAGCTGACAGATCCACTATACACTACACCCCACAGGACACATCCTCTATATACTACACCACACAGGAAAGCTGACAGGTCCTTTATATACTACACCACACAGGAGAGCTGACAGATCCTCTATTTACTACACCACACAGGAGAGCTGACAGATCCTATATATCAGGGGTCTCAAACACGCGGCCCGCAGGCTGCATGCGGCCCCTGAGGCAGGCATCTGCGGCCCGCGTTGCCCCACATGTCTCATGCTAGAGAGGAGTGCGCTGCTCCATAGTGAGTGACTAGACTAGGAAAACCTCTTCACAACATAAACATCCCATCTCGTGACTCCTCCCTCCCATGTGACTGATCACATGACCGTCATCACTGCAGGTCCTGTGGGAGCAGTTTGTAGCTTTCTCCCAGCGCGTGTGTGTGAAAGGACTCAGGTACATTTTATACAGCGCTATGCTCTGGCGTCGGCCGTGGACTACTCCATGTTATACAGCGGGGGCGGCTAATAACTGCACGCTTGTGTTACCCGCGCTGCACTGTGTCACGTGTGCTGCTCCTGCAGAGCTGTGCTGCCGCTCACTGTCTGGATTAGTGACTGGGTATAAAATTCTGGCTGTGGACGGAGCAGGAGCAAATCAGCCTCTCATCAAAGCAGGCTCACTGCAGGGGTTGTCGCACCGCTCTATAGGCGATGACTGTCCGATCAGTGGGGTCTGTCGGCATTGTGTTTGTGTGTGCTGTGGTCAGAAAGCTACAGAGCCCCAATACCTGTGCTGTAACCGCCGAGTACATACAGGTACTGAGCCCCCATATCTGTGCTGTAACTGCCCCTACATACAGATGCACAGCCCCCATACCTGTGCTGTAACTGCCCCTACATACAGATACAGAGCCCCCATACCTGTGCTGTAACTGCCCCTACATACAGATACAGAGCCCCAATACCTGTGCTGTAACTGCCCCTACATACAGGTACAGAGCCCCCATACCTGTGCTGTAACTGCCCCTACATACAGGAGCACAGCCCCCATACCTGTGCTGTAACATAGGTGCACAGCCCCCATACCTGCGCTGTAACTGCCCCTACATACAGGAGCACAGCCCCCATACCTGTGCTGTAACTGTCCCTACATACAGATGCACAGCCCCCATACCTGTGCTGTAACTGCCCCTACATACAGGTGCACAGCCCCCATACCTGTGCTGTAACTGCCCCTACATACAGGTACAGAGCCCCCATACCTGTGCTGTAACTGCCCCATACATACAGGTGCACAGCCCCCATATCTGTGCTGTAACTGCCCCTACATACAGGTGCACTGCCCCCATACCTACACTTTAACTGCCCCTACATACAGGTGCACAGCCCCTATACCTGTGCTGTAACTGCCCCTACATACAGGTGCACTGCCCCCATAACTACACTGTAGCTGCCCCTACATACAGGTGCACAGCCCCATACCTGTGCTGTAACTGCCCCTACATACAGGTACAGAGCCCCCATACCTGTGCTGTAACTGCCCCTACATACAGATACAGAGCCCCAATACCTGTGCTGTAACTGCCCCTACATACAGGTACAGAGCCCCCCATACCTGTGCTGTAACTGCCCCTACATACAGGAGCACAGCCCCCATACCTGTGTTGTAACTGCCCCTACATACAGGAGCACAGCCCCCATACCTGTGCTGTAACTGCCCCTACATACAGGAGCACAGCCCCCATACCTGTGCTATAACTGCCCCTACATACAGGTACAGAGCCCCCATACCTGTGCTGTAGCTGCCCCGTACATACAGGTATAGAGCCCCCATACCTGTGCTGTAACTGCCCCTACATACAGGTACAGAGCCCCCATACCTGTCCTGTAACTGCCCCATACATACAGGAGCACAGCCCCCATATCTGTGCTGTAACTGCCCCTACATACAGGTGCACTGCCCCCATACCTACACTTTAACTGCCCCTACATACAGGTGCACAGCCCCTCTACCTGTGCTGTAACTGCCCCTACATACAGGTGCACTGCCCCCATAACTACACTGTAGCTGCCCCTACATACAGGTGCACAGCCCCATACCTGTGCTGTAACTGCCCCTACATACAGATACAGAGCCCCAATACCTGTGCTGTAACTGCCCCTACATACAGGTACAGAGCCCCTCATACCTGTGCTGTAACTGCCCCTACATACAGGAGCACAGCCCTCATACCTGTGCTGTAACTGCCCCTACATACAGGAGCACAGCCCCCATACCTGTGCTGTAATTGCCCCTACATACAGGAGCACAGCCCCCATACCTGTGCTGTAACTGCCCCTACATACAGGTGCACAGCCCCCATACCTGTGCTGTAACTGTCCCTACATACAGGTGCACAGCCCCCATACCTATGCTGTAACTGCCCCTACATACAGGTGCACAGCCCCCATACCTGTGCTGTAACTGCCCCTACATACAGGTACAGAGCCCCCATACCTGTGCTGTAACTGCCCCTACATACAGGAGCACAGCCCCCATACCTGTGCTGTAACTGCCCCTACATACAGGAGCACAGCCCCCATACCTGTGCTGTAACTGCCCCTACATACAGGAGCACAGCCCCCATACCTGTGCTGTAACTGCCCCTACATACAGGAGCACAGCCCCCATACCTGTGCTGTAACTGCCCCTACATACAGGTGCACAGCCCTCATACCTGTGCTGTAACTGTCCCTACATACAGGTACAGAGCCCCCATACCTGTGCTGTAACTGCCCCTACATACAGGAGCACAGCCCCCATACCTGTGCTGTAACATACAGGTGCACAGCCCCCATACCTGTGCTGTAACTGCCCCTACATACAGGAGCACAGCCCCCATACCTGTGCTGTAACTGCCCCTACATACAGGTGCACAGCCCCCATACCTGTGCTGTAACTGTCCCTACATACAGGTGCACAGCCCCCATACCTGTGCTGTAACTGCCCCTACATACAGGTGCACAGCCCCCATACCTATGCTGTAACTGCCCCTACATACAGGTACAGAGCCCTCATACCTGTGCTGTAACTGCCCCTACATACAGATACAGAGCCCCCATACCTGTCCTGTAACTGCCCCTACATAGAGGTGCACAGCCCCCATACCTGTGCTGTAGCTGCCCCTACATACAGGTGCACAGCCCCCATACCTGTGCTGTAACTGCCCCTACATACAGGTACAGAGCCCCCATACCTGTGCTGTAACTGCCCCTACATACAGGAGCACAGCCCCCATACCTATGCTGTAACTGCCCCTACATACAGGTGCACAGCCCCCATACCTGTGCTGTAACTGCCCCTACATACAGGTACAGAGCCCCCATACCTGTGCTGTAACTGCCCCTACATACAGGAGCACAGCCCCCATACCTGTGCTGTAACTGCCCCTACATACAGATACAGAGCCCCCATACCTGTGCTGTAACTGCCCCTACATACAGGTGCACAGCCCCCATACCTGTGCTGTAGCTGCCCCTACATACAGGTGCACAGCCCCCATACCTGTGCTGTAACTGCCCCTACATACAGGTACAGAGCCCCCATACCTGTCCTGTAACTGCCCCATACATACAGGTGCACAGCCCCCATATCTGTGCTGTAACTGCCCCTACATACAGGTGCACTGCCCCCATACCTACACTTTAACTGCCCCTACATACAGGTGCACAGCCCCTATACCTGTGCTGTAACTGCCCCTACATACAGGTGCACTGCCCCCATAACTACACTGTAGCTGCCCCTACATACAGGTGCACAGCCCCATACCTGTGCTGTAACTGCCCCTACATACAGGTACAGAGCCCCCATACCTGTGCTGTAACTGCCCCTACATACAGATACAGAGCCCCAATACCTGTGCTGTAACTGCCCCTACATACAAGTACAGAGCCCCCCATACCTGTGCTGTAACTGCCCCTACATACAGGAGCACAGCCCCCATACCTGTGTTGTAACTGCCCCTACATACAGGAGCACAGCCCCCATACCTGTGCTGTAACTGCCCCTACATACAGGAGCAGGCCCCCATACCTGTGCTGTAACTGCCCCTACATACAGGTACAGAGCCCCCATACCTGTGCTGTAGCTGCCCCGTACATACAGGTATAGAGCCCCCATACCTGTGCTGTAACTGCCCCTACATACAGGTACAGAGCCCCCATACCTGTCCTGTAACTGCCCCATACATACAGGAGCACAGCCCCCATATCTGTGCTGTAACTGCCCCTACATACAGGTGCACTGCCCCCATACCTACACTGTAGCTGCCCCTACATACAGGTGCACAGCCCTATACCTGTGCTGTAACTGCCCCTACATACAGGTGCACTGCCCCCATAACTACACTGTAGCTGCCCCTACATACAGGTGCACAGCCCTATACCTGTGCTGTAACTGCCCCTACATACAGATACAGAGCCCCAATACCTGTGCTGTAACTGCCCCTACATACAGGTACAGAGCCCCTCATACCTGTGCTGTAACTGCCCCTACATACAGGAGCACAGCCCTCATACCTGTGCTGTAACTGCCCCTACATACAGGGGCACAGCCCCCATACCTGTGCTGTAATTGCCCCTACATACAGGAGCACAGCCCCCATACCTACGCTGTAACTGCCCCTACATACAGGTGCAAAGCCCCCATACCTGTGCTGTAACTGTCCCTACATACAGGTGCACAGCCCCCATACCTATGCTGTAACTGCCCCTACATACAGGTGCACAGCCCCCATACCTGTGCTGTAACTGCCCCTACATACAGGTACAGAGCCCCCATACCTGTGCTGTAACTGCCCCTACATACAGGAGCACAGCCCCCATACCTGTGCTGTAACTGCCCCTACATACAGGAGCACAGCCCCCATACCTGTGCTGTAACTGCCCCTACATACAGGAGCACAGCCCCCATACCTGTGCTGTAACTGCCCCTACATACAGGTGCACAGCCCCCATACCTGTGCTGTAACTGCCCCTACATACAGGAGCACAGCCCCCATACCTGTGCTGTAACTGCCCCTACATACAGGAGCACAGCCCCCATACCTGTGCTGTAACTGCCCCTACATACAGGTGCACAGCCCCCATACCTGTGCTGTAACTGTCCCTACATACAGGTGCACAGCCCCCATACCTATGCTGTAACTGCCCCTACATACAGGTGCACAGCCCCCATACCTGTGCTGTAACTGCCCCTACATACAGGTACAGAGCCCCCATACCTGTGCTGTAACTGCCCCTACATACAGGAGCACAGCCCCCATACCTGTGCTGTAACTGCCCCTACATACAGGAGCACAGCCCCCATACCTGTGCTGTAACTGCCCCTACATACAGGAGCACAGCCCCCATACCTGTGCTGTAACTGCCCCTACATACAGCTACAGAGCCCCCATACCTGTGCTGTAACTGCCCCTACATACAGGTACAGAGCCCCCATACCTGTCCTGTAACTGCCCCATACATACAGGTGCACAGCCCCCATATCTGTGCTGTAACTGTCCCTACATACAGGTGCACTGCCCCCATACCTACACTTTAACTGCCCCTACATACAGGTGCACAGCCCCCATACCTGTGCTGTAACTGCCCCTACATACAGGTACAGAGCCCCCATACCTGTGCTGTAACTGCCCCTACATACAGGAGCACAGCCCCCATACCTGTGCTGTAACTGCCCCTACATACAGGAGCACAGCCCCTCTACCTGTGCTGTAACTGCCCCTACATACAGGTGCACTGCCCCCATAACTACACTGTAGCTGCCCCTACATACAGGTGCACAGCCCCATACCTGTGCTGTAACTGCCCCTACATACAGATACAGAGCCCCAATACCTGTGCTGTAACTGCCCCTACATACAGGTACAGAGTCCCTCATACCTGTGCTGTAACTGCCCCTACATACAGGAGCACAGCCCTCATACCTGTGCTGTAACTGCCCCTACATACAGAAGCACAGCCCCCATACCTGTGCTGTAATTGCCCCTACATACAGGAGCACAGCCCCCATACCTGTGCTGTAACTGCCCCTACATACAGGTGCACAGCCCCCATACCTGTGCTGTAATTGTCCCTACATACAGTTGCACAGCCCCCATACCTATGCTGTAACTGCCCCTACATACAGGTGCACAACCCCCATACCTGTGCTGTAACTGCCCCTACATACAGGTACAGAGCCCCCATACCTGTGCTGTAACTGCCCCTACATACAGGAGCACAGCCCCCATACCTGTGCTGTAACTGCCCCTACATACAGGAGCACAGCCCCCATACCTGTGCTGTAACTGCCCCTACATACAGGAGCACAGCCCCCATACCTGTGCTGTAACTGCCCCTACATACAGGTGCACAGCCCCCATACCTGTGCTGTAACTGTCCCTACATACAGGTACAGAGCCCCCATACCTGTGCTGTAACTGCCCCTACATACAGGAGCACAGCCCCCATACCTGTGCTGTAACATACAGGTGCACAGCCCCCATACCTGTGCTGTAACTGCCCCTACATAAAGGAGCACAGCCCCCATACCTGTGCTGTAACTGCCCCTACATACAGGTGCACAGCCCCCATACCTGTGCTGTAACTGTCCCTACATACAGGTGCACAGCCCCCATACCTGTGCTGTAACTGCCCCTACATACAGGTGCACAGCCCCCATACCTATGCTGTAACTGCCCCTACATACAGGTACAGAGCCCCCATACCTGTGCTGTAACTGCCCCTACATACAGATACAGAGCCCCCATACCTGTGCTGTAACTGCCCCTACATACAGGTGCACAGCCCCCATACCTGTGCTGTAGCTGCCCCTACATACAGGTGCACAGCCCCCATACCTGTGCTGTAACTGCCCCTACATACAGGTACAGAGCCCCCATACCTGTGCTGTAACTGCCCCTACATACAGGAGCACAGCCCCCATACCTATGCTGTAACTGCCCCTACATACAGGTGCACAGCCCCCATACCTGTGCTGTAACTGCCCCTACATACAGGTACAGAGCCCCCATACCTGTGCTGTAACTGCCCCTACATACAGGAGCACAGCCCCCATACCTGTGCTGTAACTGCCCCTACATACAGATACAGAGCCCCCATACCTGTGCTGTAACTGCCCCTACATACAGGTGCACAGCCCCCATACCTGTGCTGTAACTGCCCCTACATACAGGTACAGAGCCCCCACACCTGTGCTGTAACTGCCCCTACATACAGGTGCACAGCCCCCATACCTATGCTGTAACTGCCCCTACATACAGGTGCACAGCCCCCATACCTGTGCTGTAACTGCCCCTACATACAGGTACAGAGCCCCCATACCTGTGCTGTAACTGCCCCTACATACAGGAGCACAGCCCCCATACCTGTGCTGTAACTGCCCCTACATACAGGAGCACAGCCCCCATACCTGTGCTGTAACTGCCCCTACATACAGAAGCACAGCCCCCATACCTGTGCTGTAACTGCCCCTACATACAGGTGCACAGCCCCCATACCTGTGCTGTAACTGTCCCTACATACAGGTACAGAGCCCCCATACCTGTGCTGTAACTGCCCCTACATACAGGAGCACAGCCCCCATACCTGTGCTGTAACATACAGGTGCACAGCCCCCATACCTGTGCTGTAACTGCCCCTACATACAGGAGCACATCCCCCATACCTGTGCTGTAACTGCCCCTACATACAGGTGCACAGCCCCCATACCTGTGCTGTAACTGTCCCTACATACAGGTGCACAGCCCCCATACCTGTGCTGTAACTGCCCCTACATACAGGTGCACTGCCCCCATACCTATGCTGTAACTGCCCCTACATACAGGTACAGAGCCCCCATACCTGTGCTGTAACTGCCCCTACATACAGATACAGAGCCCCCATACCTGTGCTGTAACTGCCCCTACATACAGGTGCACAGCCCCCATACCTGTGCTGTAACTGCCCCTACATACAGGTGCACAGCCCCCATACCTGTGCTGTAGCTGCCCCTACATACAGGGGCACAGCCCCCATACCTGTGCTGTAACTGTCCCTACATACAGGTGCACAGCCCCCATACCTGTGCTGTAACTGCCCCTACATACAGGAGCACAGCCCCCATACCTGTGCTGTAACTGCCCCTACATACAGGTGCACAGCCCCCATACCTGTGCTGTAACTGTCCCTACATACAGGTGCACAGCCCCCATACCTGTGCTGTAACTGCCCCTACATACAGGTGCACTGCCCCCATACCTATGCTGTAACTGCCCCTACATACAGGTACAGAGCCCCCATACCTGTGCTGTAACTGCCCCTACATACAGATACAGAGCCCCCATACCTGTGCTGTAACTGCCCCTACATACAGGTGCACAGCCCCCATACCTGTGCTGTAGCTGCCCCTACATACAGGGGCACAGCCCCCATACCTGTGCTGTAACTGTCCCTACATACAGGTGCACAGCCCCCATACCTGTGCTGTAACTGCCCCTACATACAGGTGCACAGCCCCCATACCTGTGCTGTAACTGCCCCTACATACAGGTACAGAGCCCCCATATCTGTGCTGTAACTGCCCCTACATACAGGTACAGAGCCCCCATACCTGTCCTATAACTGCCCCATACATACAGGTGCACAGCCCCCATATCTGTGCTGTAACTGCCCCTACATACAGGTGCACTGCCCCCATACCTACACTTTAACTGCCCCTACATACAGGTGCACAGCCCCTATACCTTTGCTGTAACTGCCCCTACATACAGGTACAGAGCCCCCATACCTGTCCTGTAACTGCCCCATACATACAGGTGCACAGCCCCCATATCTGTGCTGTAACTGCCCCTACATACAGGTGCACTGCCCCCATACCTACACTTTAACTGCCCCTACATACAGGTGCACAGCCCCTATACCTGTGTTGTAACTGCCCCTATATACAGGTGCACTGCCCCCATAACTACACTGTAGCTGCCCCTACATACAGGTGCACAGCCCCATACCTGTGATGTAACTGCCCCTACATACAGGTACAGAGCCCCCATACCTGTGCTGTAACTGCCCCTACATACAGATACAGAGCCCCAATACCTGTGCTGTAACTGCCCCTACATACAGGTACAGAGCCCCCCATACCTGTGCTGTAACTGCCCCTACATACAGGAGCACAGCCCCCATACCTGTGCTGTAACTGCCCCTACATACAGGAGCACAGCCCCCATACCTGTGCTGTAATTGCCCCTACATACAGGAGCACAGCCCCCATACCTGTGCTGTAACTGCCCCTACATACAGGTGCACAGCCCCATACCTGTGCTGTAACTGTCCCTACATACAGGTGCACAGCCCCCATACCTGTGCTGTAACTGTCCCTACATACAGGTGCACAGCCCCCATACCTGTGCTGTAACTGCCCCTACATACAGGTGCACAGCCCCCATACCTATGCTGTAACTGCCCCTTCATACAGGTACAGAGCCCCCATACCTGTGCTGTAACTGCCCCTAGATACATAGCCCCCATACCTGTGCTGTAACTGCCCCTACATACAGGTGCACAGCCCCCATACCTGTGCTGTAACTGCCCCTACATACAGGTGCACAGCCCCCATACCTGTGCTGTAACTGCCCCTACATACAGGTGCACAGCCCCCATACCTGTGCTGTAACTGCCCCTACATACAGGTGCACAGCCCCCATACCTGTGCTGTAACTGCCCCTACATACAGGTACAGAGCCCCCATACCTGTGCTATAACTGCCCCTACATACAGGTACAGAGCCCCCATACCTGTCCTGTAACTGCCCCCTACATACAGGTGCACAGCCCCCATATCTGTGCTGTAACTGCCCCTACATACAGGAGCACTGCCCCCATACCTACACTTTAACTGCCACTACATACAGGTGCACAGCCCCCATACCTGTGCTGTAACTGCCCCTACATACAGGTGCACTGCCCCCATAACTACACTGTAACTGTCCCTACATACAGGTGCACAGCCCCCATACCTGTGCTGTAACTGCCCCTACATACAGGTACAGAGCCCCCATACCTGTGCTGTAACTGCCCCTACATACAGGTACAGAGCCCCCATACCTGTCCTGTAACTGCCCCCTACATACAGGTGCACAGCCCCCATATCTGTGCTGTAACTGCCCCTACATACAGGAGCACTGCCCCCATACCTACACTTTAACTGCCACTACATACAGGTGCACAGCCCCCATACCTGTGCTGTAACTGCCCCTACATACAGGTGCACTGCCCCCATAACTACACTGTAACTGTCCCTACATACAGGTGCACAGCCCCCATACCTGTGCTGTAACTGCCCCTACATACAGGTACAGAGCCCCCATACCTGTGCTGTAACTGCCCCTACATACAGGTACAGAGCCCCCATACCTGTCCTGTAACTGCCCCCTACATACAGGTGCACAGCCCCCATATCTGTGCTGTAACTGCCCCTACATACAGGAGCACTGCCCCCATACCTACACTTTAACTGCCACTACATACAGGTGCACAGCCCCCATACCTGTGCTGTAACTGCCCCTACATACAGGTGCACTGCCCCCATAACTACACTGTAACTGTCCCTACATACAGGTGCACAGCCCCTATACCTGAGCTGTAACTGCCCCTACATAAGGTTAAACCTAGTAGTATTATAGTACAGTAATATAGAATTGTTATAGAAGTTCAACTAAACAATTGTTTAACAATAATTTTGTACTGTATTAAGTTTGAAAGGAATGCGGCCCGTCAGCTTAATTTTTTTTTCGTGTGCAGCCCATTTACTCTACCGAGTTTGAGACCCCTGCTCTATACCATACTGCTGTGCTGCTTGGGCAGGACAGCCGACCAATCACAGCACAGCTCCTTGCCTTAGCTGTGCTGTGAGCTCACACAAAGAAAACTATTGGTGATTGGCTGTATTGCAGCCAATCAGCTTTAGACCACAGATGGCAATGTCCAGGGTGTTGTAGAAGAGGAGCTTTTGACTCAGCGCAGGAAACAGGTGACTGTGGTTTGCAGGTCAGCTGTTGCCTGTGCATGTCAACTCTCAGACTCAGCCTCACACAGTCACCTGTCCCTGTGACTGTGCAGTGTGAAGCGAGGGTTGGCATGCACTGCTCTTCAATAGAAGCCAGCAGGGATGGCAGGTGATGTGAAAGCGTTGCTGCTGCACTTCACATCACTTGTGCAGCCTACCCATTGATGCCAGCTGTAGAATAAAGTGTGCACCACTCGGTGCACGCTATTAGATTGCAAGGTAGGCACGGAACTAATGGAGGCAGGAGTTCGGGCTGGGGGCACCTGAGAACAGCATGAACTGTGCCAACTTTTCTCAGGCAGCGGTACATGTGATTCTGATGTGCATTGTGCTATGTGGAGGATTTTGGGGTGCTTTATACTAAATGGAGGAGTATGGGGAGTACATTATACTATATGGAGGACTGTAGGGAGTATATTATACTTTTTGGAGGACTATATGGAGTGCATTATACTGTATGGAGAATTATGGGGAGTGCATTATACAACATAGAGGACTATGGGGAGTGAATTATGCTGTGTGGAGGACTATGTAGGTGCAATATACTGTATGGAAGATAATGGGGAGTGCATTATACAATGCACTCCCCACTATCAGTTTTGTTGCAAGTTGCATCTGTCACATGACCTTAATTGAAGCCAACCAGCCCCCATTATAGTTAAGTATATTAGTTTCCATGACCATTCTTGGTCTGACATTTAAAATATAGTCTGTCAGCGATGACATTTTCAATTGTAATGTTTAACTAATCCACAAACAATGAATGATTCTGCATATAATTGTGCTCCCTGGTATAGGGTCGGTCTGGGGCACTAGGCCCCTGCAAAATGACCTCCATGAGGATGGTCTGAGTGCCCAAAGTCCACAGATGGAGGTTGTGCTCACAGCCCGACACGGTGCAGGATGCTTGGCATTTGCCACAGAACACCAAGATTGGCAAATTCGCCACTGGTGCCCTGTGCTCTTCACAGATGATTCACACTGAACGCATGTGACAGACGTGACAGAGTCTGGAGACGCCATGGAGAGTGATCTGCTGCCTGCAACATCCTTCAGCATAGCCGGTTTGGCAGTGAGTCAGTAATGGTGTGGGGTGGCATTTATTTGGTGGGCCTCACGGTGTTGGGCTGTGAGCACAACCCCCATCTGTGGACGTTGGGAACTCAGACCATCCTCATGGAGTCGATTTCTAAACGTTTGTGCAGATACATGCACATTTGTGGCCTGCTGGAGGTCATTTTGCAGGGCTCTGGCAGTGCTCATCCTGTTCCTCCTTGCACAAAGGTGGAGGTAGCAGTCCTGCTGCTGGGTTGTTGCCCTCCTACGGCCCCCTCCATGTCTCCTGGTGTACTGGCCTGTCTCCTGGTAGCGCCTCCAGGCCTCTGGACAGACACAGCAAACCTTCTTGCCACAGTTCGCATTGATGTGCCATCCTGGATGAGCTGCACTACCTGAGCCACTTGTGTGGGTTGTAGAGTCCGTCTCATGCTACCACGAGTGTGAAAGCACAACCAACATTCAAAAGTGACCAAAACATCAGCCAGAAAGAATTGGTAGAAACTACAATAATTTGACTTCTACATGTATGAACCTTCACATGCGCAATCAACATGCTTTAGTTTGGGGATCCCACTGCACAAAAATGCAGACCAGCGGACATCAACCACCCTCAGCCACCCCATCAATCTCATCTGCTGCTTCTTCCTCCTCCTCTGTTACCGTGCCAACTATTGAGACTCAGGTCTTTGACCGTAGAACCTCAGATTTTTTACCCAATCGATTCACACTGACTGAGAGGCCGCCTTCAGCTGTAACAGAAGTGGACATGCCTGCTGTTTTTGACCGAACTCAGAGAAAGATCACACCACAAGTTTCTCAAACCACAGTAACATCTCCGCCTACAAGTCTCTCATGGTCCAGCAGTTTGTCCGGTTCACTGTACTCCACCTTCTCACAGCACTGCAGCCAGACCACGATTCTGCAGTTGTGGTCACGGAAAATATTGTTTCCTCCTATGCATGACAAAGCTAAGAGGTTGAACACCACCATCTCCAATTTGTTGGTCACGGAAATGCTGCCTTTCTACCTGGTAGATACCGACGATTTCCAAAAGCTGATGGCTGACGCAGTCCCCAATAGCAATTACCCTGACACCATTACTTTTCGAAGAAAGCTGTGCCTGCGCTACACCGGCATGTAGCAGACAACATCATCACCCATTCCTTGTCAAAATCTCTGTCTGCCAGGGTGCTTTTCACCACAGACGCTTGGATGAGTAAGCATGGCCAAGGAAGTTACATCTCGCCGACTGGGCACTGGGTGACTCTGGTGGCTGTGGGGACAGATGCTGCTCCACAAGTCTTGGAATCCCTAAGGTTTGAAGGCCAAACCTCTACATTTAACACTTCCTCCACTGCTTCTGCCTCCTCTGTCTCCTGTAGGGCCTCCACCTGTGCCATCAGCCTTTGCCTTCACGCATTCCAACAGTGCATAGCGAACCCCCACCACCTCCATATTGTGCAGCTAGGACTCAACGCAATCATGCAGTCTTAAAATTGATATGCCTTGGAGATCGCAGTCATACAGCTGAAGAGTTGTGATGTGAACACTCTCCAGGCTGAATTTGATCAATGGCTGTCTCCGCTGAACCTGCATCCAGGGAAGGCTATTTCCGATTATAGTACGAACCATGTGGCAGGCCCTACAGCAAAGCAAGCTCACACACGTGCCTTGCATGGCTCACGTCCTTAATCTGGTAGTGCAGCGTTTTCTCAACCACTCTTCCGGCCTGGGTGACCTTCTCCAGAAAGCACGTAAGCTGTATGCTCATTTTTGCTGTTCATTAACTTGCATCGATACAGAAGTCTTTGTCCACGCCAGTTAACAGGTTGATATGCGATGTGCCGACACGCTGGAATTCCACTCTGCATGTGTTGCTGCGACTGTGGCAGCAGCAATGAGCCCTAAAGCAGTATGTCATGTTGCATAGCCTGGGCCAAAGCAGGAGGTGGTGCATATCATGTTTACAGAATGGTCACAGATTAAGGACTTCTGCACCCTTCTGCACAGTTTTGAAATGGCTACTAAGATGGTTAGCACTGACGACGACATCATCAGCATCACTATTCCAGTCATTTATATGCTGGAGCAGACTTTGAATTGACTGCGGGAGGAGATGGTGGTCCCAGAAGAAGAGGAGGGAGGGGACGGAGGAAACGAGCCTCATTGTTACCCAGCCACCAACACAGCATGGGCTCGGATCTCATGGTAGAGCCCAACACATGACTACCTTATTGCTGCACTATCTGCAACATTATCCCCGTATAGTAATGATTAAGAATAACGCTGACTACTGGGTTGCCACTTTATTAGACCCACGTTATAAAACCAAACTTTGCCAGATGATTCCCACCCTAGAAAGGGACCCACAAATGCTGGAGTATCGAAACACGTTTATATACAACCTTAAGAGAACTTTTCCCCAAGACAGCAGTGAAGCGCACAGTTCGCATCACAGCTGTAGACTTCCAACCTCCGGCCCGTCAACTTGTAAATGCCAAAACATTAGCAGTAGTGGAAGAGGAAGAAGCAATTTCTGTGAGTCCTTTGACACTTTTTTTTAAACTAACTCGTGCACCAGCACAACAGAGTCCAAGTCTTACATATGGTAAACAAATGGAGAGGATGGTGCAGGAATATCTAGAAATAAATATCAATACCATCAGGGCGGGTTTGGAGTCTTTCACATTTTGGTCTTCCAAAATGGAGGAGTGGCCTGAGCTCGCCTCATATGCCTTGGAGGTTTAATCGTGCCTGGCACATTAAGCCCCGGCACACTGCGATCAAACATGATCGCAGTGTTCCGGTGGCATAGGGAGGCATCGTGCAGGGAGGGGACTCCCTGCGTGCTTCCTTGAGACCCTCACAACAACGCGATGTGATTGCATTGTTCCGAGGGCCTCCTCCCTGCAGGTGGCTTCTCAGGGGTTAAGGTTGGAAGAGACTTTCCCAGGATCCATACTGAGTCCAGTATCTGAGATAATGTAACCCAAGAAGGGAAGAGTGGATTGTTCAAAAACACATTTCTCATACTTGGCGTAGAGGCGATTCTAACATAGTAACATAGTAACATAGTTTTGAAGGCTGAAGGAAGACCTTATGTCCATCTAGTTCAGCCTATTTTTAGTGCAGCTGTTCTGCATTGTTGATCCTGGGGAAGGCAAAAAACCCACAGAGTAGAAGCCAATTTTCTCCATAGGGAAAAAAAATCCTTCCCCTAAGCTGGGTCAACCATCTACCTATAATATTATGTTATTCGTAAACTTCTATACTGTTACTCACAAGAAAAGCATCCATTCTCCCTAAGACGATGAAGAACTTGCCAAACTGCTCATCTCTGGGAGGCCAGATGCGAGGAAAATACCAAAATATTGTCCAGATACATGACAACAGAGGAATAAAGCAGGTCCCAGAAAATTTCGTTGACAAATTTTTGAAAAACTGCTGGTGCATTACTGAGACCGAAGGTTATCACTCTGTATTCAGTTCCGCACCCTCTCGTCTGAGTTATCCTGGAACAATGAGGCCTTGCTGGCTACCTTCTGGGAGGGCCTATCTGGAAAAATTAAGGATGAGCTGGCGGGACGGGACAGCCTACCATCTTGGATGACCTGATTTCCTTGGCGACCCGGATTGACCTGCGTTTTCAGGAGCGTTCCATGGAGATTAAGCATGACAGGAGGTCCTACCACCTGGACTCTAATTCTTCCAAGACGTCTACCTCATCCTCTTCTCCCGAAGCTATGGAGATAGATCGAGTAAGTCTGGCCAGCCGCCGCCAGGAGGCGCATCGCAAAGACGGAAGCTGTCTATACTGGTTGTTCCGAACACCTGATCCGCTCCTGTCCAAAGAAGTCAGAAAACTCCTGTGCCTAGGCTCGGTAGGAGAGGCCACCCTAGGTAAAGAACGTTCCTATCCTTTGTTGCAGATCTCAGTCTCCGTGACCTGTGGAGCAATAAAATTTTCTGGACTCTGTCTGTTGGACTCCAGAGCCGCCGGAAGCTTTATCCAGCAGATGCTTGTGAATCGCTACCACTTACCAGTTCAGGCTCTTCCCAATCCGTTGCGGGTAACCGCTGTCAATGGCCAGCCTCTGACCGAACCCGTCCAGTTCCAGACTGAGCCAGTGGAACTCCGGGTAGGTCTTATGCAATCTGAAAGAATCCGTTTTTATGTGTACCCTGGTTTGTCTCACCCCTTGCTTCTAGGTTTGCCTTGGTTTCAGAAACATGAACCAGTCCTTAATTGGAGAACAGGCGAAATTCTACGTTGGGGAGATTCCTTCTCGGACCGTTGTTTAACCCGGATTGAACCAGCTTCACCCCCAGTCCAACCTGCTACCCTGCCTGGATTACCATCCGCTTACTGGTCCTTCTCGGATGTTTTCGGGAAAAAGGAGGCGGAAAAGCTTCCTCCCCACAGGTCGTATGACTGTCCAATAGACCTTCTTTCTGGAACATCTCCTGCCCATTGGAGAGTTTACCCTCTTTCCCAGGCAGAGACTCAGGCTATGTCGGACTACATCCAGGAGAACTTGGCCAGAGGGTTTTTCTGAAAATCATCGTCACCGGCAGGAGCAGGCTTCTTCTTCGTGAAGAAAAAGGACAGATCCCTGCGGCCCTGTATCGACTCCCGAGGACTGAACCAGATCACGGTAAAAAACAGGTACCCTTTGCCTCTAATTTCAGAACTGTTTGACCGTCTCCGAGGGGCCAGGATCTTCACCAAGCTGGATCTCAGAGGGGCTTACAATTTGATCCAAATCAGAGATGGAGACGAATGGAAAACAGCCTTCAACACCCGTGATGGCCACTACGAGTACCTGGTAATGCCGTTTGGTCTAAGCAATGCTCCCGCTGTTTTCCAAGAGTTCGTCAATGATATTTTTAGGGATCTGCTTTACACCAGTGTTGTTGTCTACCTAGACGACATTCTGATTTTTTCTACTGACTTGGTCTCGCATCGCAGACAAGTGCGCCTGGTCTTACAGAGGCTCAGGGAGAACAGACTGTACGCCAAGTTTGAAAAGTGCCTCTTTGAACAATCCTCTTTGCCTTTCCTCGGTTACATTGTTTTCTCCACAGTATTAAAAATGGATCCAGAGAAGTTATCACCTGTACTCAAGTGGCCTCGTCCATCTGGGTTGAAGGCCATACAGCGATTTCTGGGCTTCGCCAACTACTACAGACAATTCATTCCTAACTTCTCCACCCAAGTGGCGCCCATCTCAGCTCTAACCCGGAAAGGTACAAATCCGAAGGATTGGCCTCATGAGGCTGAGGAGGCTTTTGTTTCTCTCAAAAAGGCCTTTGCTGTTGCACTTGTTCTTCATCATCCTAACTCCAATAAACAATTTTTTCTTGAGGTCGATGCCTCTTCAGTAGCTGCGGGAGCTGTACTAACCCAGAAATTGTCCTCCAGGCGAATGCATTCCTGTGTTTTTTTTTCCAAGGTTTTTTCTTCCGCAGAGAGGAATTATTCTGTTGGAGATCGGGAATTGTTGGCTATCAAATTGGCTATGCAGGAGTGGAGGCATCTTCTAGAAGGAGCTCTTCATCAGGTAGTCATATACACCAATCACAAAAACCTTGCTTACCTCCAAATGGCGCAAAGGCTGAATCCTTGTCAAGCCCGATAGGCTTTGTGTTGTGAGTTCATTTTCCCCTTCGTCACTGAGGTCTGGTGAACTCCCTATTCTGGTAAAGGAAGGTAATGAGCCTGACTATCAGGCACCTGAGCCTAATGATGATGACTGGCTGAGTGGAGTCACTGACTGGATATAAGGCTGCCGACGCCCTTCTGCCCTGCGGGTGATTTCTCTGTGGACTTCTAGGAGACCAGTCTGATTCCTGCTCCTCTAAAGCTAAGTTTTCTGCTTTGCCTTTTAGCATTTGTGTTTTGTTTTTGTTTGCCTTGCTTTTCTGGATTCTGCCATTCCCTGCTGGGGTGAGCTGAATCTCCTTTTGCCGGTTGCTCTGTCTTCAGAATATTCCTGAGTAGTGTTGAGCATTCCGATACCGCAAGTATCGGGTATCGGCCGATACTTGCTGTATCGGAATTCCGATACCGACTTCCGATATTTTTTCAATATCGGAAGTCGGCATCGGAATCGGAAGTTCAAAGTTGATTGACAGCCGAAATGACGTCATCATGATGCGCGGTGTGTGCGCATCATGATGCGCCGTCATTTCGGGCCTTCCGGGGGGTCTCTGCCGGCCTGCCGGGGGGCTGTGCCGGCCTGCCGGGGGGCTGTGTGGACTGCCCGGGGTCTGTACCGGCCTGCCGGGGGGCTGTGCCGGCCTGCCGGTGGTCTGTGCACCCTGTGGGGGTCTGTACCGGCCTGCCGGGGGGCTGTGCTGGCCTGCCGGGGGGCTGTGCTGATGTCCGGGGGTCTGTGCAAGCATCGTCCGATGAGACTACAAGTCCCATCTGGCGATGCCTGCTACCATGACAGTGATTGACACATTAGCCAATGATGGGACAGTAGTAGTCCCATCATCCGGCTAATGTGTTAAATGTTAAAAAAAAAAAATACTACATACATACTACATACATACTACATGCATGCTACATACATACTACATGCTACATACATACTACATATATACTACATGCATGCTACATACATACTACATGCTACATACATACTACATATATACTACATGCATGCTACATACATACTGCATGCTACATACATACTACATGCTACATACATACCACATATATACTACATACATACTACATGCATGCTACATACATACCACATACATACTACATACATACTACATGCATGCTACATACATAGTACATGCTACATATATACCACATATATACTACATACATACTACATGCATGCTACATACATACTACATGCTACATACATACCACATATATACTACATACATACTACATGCATGCTACATACATACCACATACATACTACATACATACTACATGCATGCTACATAAATACTACATACATACTACATGCTACATACATACCACATATATACTACATACATACTACATGCATGCTACATACATACTACATGCTACATACATACCACATATATACTACATGCATGCTACATACAATACATACATAGACATACAGTACATATAACATAGAGTAACATACTTACCAATACTTGTCACATTGTTCCCCGAAGCCATTGTCTTTTACGGAATAAATATTAACATAACAAACCACAAAAATACTCACCCACGATCCGAAGCAGTCCACGAGTGTGTCCCACGACGATCTTGGGTAGAGAACTGCAGCATCAGCTGATGCTGCCGTTCTCTACGGGCTGCAGGAATCCAATGACGGAAGGTAGGTATCCTTCCGCACTGTATTCCTCCACCACTTAAAAAAAAAAAGTCCCTAGTCTCACTTTATGCCATTGCAGCGTGGGAAATTCCCACACAGCAATGGCATAAAGTGAGACTAGGGACTTTTTTTTTTTTAAGTGGCGGAGGAATACAGTGTGGAAGGATACCTACCTTCCGTCATTGGATTCCTGCAGCCCGTAGAGAACAGCAGCATCAGCTGATGCTGCAGTTCTCTACCCAAGATCGTCATGGGACACACTCGTGGACTGCTTCGGATCGTGGGTGAGTATTTTTGTGGTTTGTTATGTTAATATTTATTCCGTAAAAGACAATGGCTTCGGAGAACAATGTGACAAGTATTGGTAAGTATGTTACTCTATGTTATATGTACTGTATGTCTATGTATGTATTGTATGAATGTATTGTATGTAGTATGTATGTAGTATATATGTGGTATGTATGTAGCATGTAGTATGTATGTAGTATGTATGTAGCATGCATGTAGCATGCAGTATGTATGTAGCATGCATGTAGTATATATGTAGTATGTATGTAGCATGTAGTATGTAGTATGTATGTGGTATGTATGTAGCATGTAGTATGTATGTAGTATGTATGTGGTATGTATGTAGCATGTAGTATGTATGTAGTATGTATGTAGTATGTATGTGGTATGTATGTAGCATGTAGTATGTATGTAGCATGCATGTAGTATATATGTAGTATGTATGTAGCATGTAGTATGTATGTAGCATGCATGTAGTATGTATGTAGTATGTATGTGGTATGTATGTAGCATGTAGTATGTATGTAGCATGCATGTAGTATATATGTGTTATGTATGTAGCATGTAGCATGCATGTAGTATGTATGTAGTATGTATGTAGTATGTATGTGGTATGTATGTAGCATGTAGCATGCATGTAGTATGTATGTAGTATATATGTGGTATGTATGTAGCATGTAGTACCGTATGTATGTAGCATGCAGTATGTATGTAGCATGCATGTAGTATATATGTAGTATGTATGTAGCATGCATGTAGTATATATGTAGTATGTATGTAGCATGTAGTATATATGTAGTATGCATGTTGCATGCATGTAGTATATATGTAGTATGTATGTTGCATGTAGTATATATGTAGTATGAATGTAGCATGTATGTAGTATGCATGTTGCATGTAGTATATATGTAGTATGTATGTTACATGTAGTATGCATGTTGTATGTATGTAGCATGTATGTAGCATGTAATTTTTTTTTTTTTTTTTTACATTCAACACATTAGCCGGATGATGGGACTACTACTGTCCCATCATTGGCTAATGTGTCAATCACTGTCATGGTAGCAGGCATCGCCCGATGGGACTTGTAGTCCCATCGGACGATGCCTGCACAGACCACCGGCAGGCCGGCACAGCCCCCCGGAGCCTGCACAGACCACCGGCAGGCCGGAACAGCCCCCCGGAGCCGGCACAGCCCCCCGGCAGGCCGGCACAGCCCACCGGAGCCTGCACAGACCACCGGCAGGCCGGCACAGCCCCCCGGCAGGCCGGCACAGACCACCGGAGCCTGCACAGACCCCCTGGCAGGCCGGCACAGCCCCCCGAAAGGCCCGTACAGACCCCAGAGAGGCTGTACAAGGCAAAAACAGGGTTTTTCTTATTCCGATACCGGAAGTCCCATAGACTTGAATGGGACTTCCGGTATCGGAATCGGCGATACCGATACTTTTTTTTAAGATCGGCCGATCCATTCCGATCCGATACTTTGAAGTATCGGACGGTATCGCTCAACTCTATTCCTGAGTACTGACATAGTCTTTTTGAAGCCTAGCGTCTTCAGGGCCTTTTTCACTGTCAGTCTGTTGGCTCTTATTTTCATAGGGTTTTTCACGGATTGCAGACAGCAGCCTTCCTGTCCTTTCCTATCTAGTTAGCTTGGGCCCCGTCTTTGCTCAGTCTATCTTTCTGTCTGTGTTGTGTTCTTTCTTCTTGCTTCACCGTCATTATATGTGGGGGGCTGCCTTTTGCTTTGGGGTCTGCTCTGGGGCAGTTTAGATTTCCCTTTCTGTCTTTAGGCTATTTAGTCCTCCGGCTGTGATCGAGGGGTCTAGGGCATCGTAGGAACCCCCCACGGCTACTGGTAGTTGTGTTGATAGGTTCAGGGGTCTGCAATCCGATAGCTGCCAACCTCTTTGGTTTTCTGGACTTAGCTAGCATTTCTGTTTTTGCCTCCTACGGTGACTCAATCATAGCAGCTTTGTTTTTTGCTCGTTTCAACTTTGTTCTTCATTTTCGCCCAGCTGACAAAAATGTCAAAGCAGACGCACTTTCCATAGCCTTTCTACCTCCTGATCAAGAAGAAGAACCGGAGCACGTCATTGAACCCTCAAGGTTAGTCGCGGTCGCTTCTACTGATCTTGCCCGGCTTCCTCCCGGGAAGTCTTTCGTCTCAGCTTCCGAGCGTACTCGTGTCCTTCGGTGGGGTCACTCGTCCAAGTTGACTGGTCACGCCGGCCAGAGAAAGACTCTGCAACTCATCTCCCGGTACTACTGGTGGCCTGCCATGGCTAAGGACATTCTGGAGTACGTCACAACCTATCCTTCCTGTGCTCGTAACAAGATGGCCAAGCATCTACCCGCAGGTAGGCTTCAGCCTCTTCCAATTCTGTCTTCTCTCTGGCAACATATCGCAATGGACTTCATCACAGATCTCCCGATCTCATCTGGCTGTTCTGTGGTGTAGGTAGTGGTGGATCGCTTCTCTAAAATTGTTCACTTCGTTCCACTAACCGGTCTTCCAACTGCTCCTGAGTTGGCGGGTCTGTTCATCCGGCACACCTTCCGTCTCCATGGTTTCCCTCTCCACATCATGTCTGACACAGGAGTCCAGTTCACCTCAAGATTCTGGAGAGCAGTTTGGAAACTGGTAAGAATTGAACTGGATTTTTCCTCAGCATACCATCCCCAGTCCAGTGGACAAGTGGAGAGGACAAATCAAATCCTGGCTGGATTCCTGCGTCACTTTGTCAACGCCCATCATGACGACTGGGTAGACTTACTGTCCTGGGCCGAATTTTCTTACAACAATCAAGTAAGTGAATCTTCTGGAAAGTCTCCCTTTCAGATTGTCTTCGGATTGCAACCCGGAATACCTCTTCCCATCTCCGGCGTTCCAGCTGCCGATACTTTCTCCGAAGATTTTTCTAAGGTCTGTAGGGATACCAAAACTGCTCTGGAGAAAGCCTCCCAGCGTATGAAAAGGCATTCGGACAAGAGACGTTTGGATGCGCCTATCTTTCGTCCCGGAGACAAGGTATGGCTCTCTTCTAAGTACATCCGTTTAAAGATGCCATCCTACAAATTGGGTGCCCGGTTCATCGGACCATTTGAGATCTTGAGACAGATCAATCCAGTCTCGTACAAGCTGAAGTTGCCCACTTCCCTACGTGCACCTAACTCCTTTCATGTTTCTCTCCTCAAACCAGCAGTTTTGAGTCCCTTCTTTAAGGATCCGGGAACCACTCCTGACCCTGTCTCAGAGGATGATGTTTTTGAGGTAAAACATATCCTGGCCATAAAAAAAGTAAGGGGTAAGACCTACTACCTGGTGGACTGGAAGGGTTTTTGTCCTGAGGAGAGATCTTGGGAGCCTAGGGAGAACATCCAGGCTCCTCTTCTCCTTAAACAGTTCTATGTAGGCTTGAAGAAAAGGGGGTGTAAAGAGGGGGATACTGTTATACCCGGTCCCCGTCCTGGTGCTGCGTCCAGGCCTGCCGCTGCTCTCCGTTCTGGGCACTCACCTCGAACCACTCATGCTGCTGCTCAGCGTTCTGTCCTCCCTGCTGCCTCCTCCTCCTGGCGTCCTGTGAGATCTGTAGCTAAGGCTATTAGGGCACGCCCGCCCGCTCTCTTGCCTTCTTAAAGGGGCGGCGTGCATTAATCAAAAAATACAATTAACCAATGGCAGCGCACTGGCTGCTATTTCTGGCCTCTCCTTCATAGGGAGAGTGCCGGAGCAACGAGTATCTATCATTGCTACATCCGGTTCTCATGCTAACCTGTGTGCGCTGCATCTGCAGTTTCTGTGCATTGTCTAATGCTCTCTGTCTCCACAGCATATCAGTATCCTGTGTTACCTGGTTATATCAGCAACCATCTGGGCCTAAGCCATCCCGTTCTGCCTACAGCCATCCGAGTCCAAGAACTGTGTGAAGGTCACTGGAACCGACTCCTTACCAACTAACCGGATCCAGGACCCAGCTCATTACGGACTCTGCTGTAACTTTTGTTATCCCTTTTGGTCCCACTGGGACAGCTGCCACGTGTTCGGGGTCTAACTGGAGGTAGCACTTGTGTCCTCTGGGTATTCCATTCTGGCCCTGCCTGAGGGGCTTTACTACGGGTACCTGGGGCTCACTAGTCACGCCCCCTTCGGAGCCCCCCAGACCGTGGTCCCGAGGTTCCACTTAAAAAATAAAAACGAATGTGAACTTCACCATCTCTGCCTCCGCTTCCATTCATTACACTGTGACATCACTGCAAAGCTGTAAATGCTGTCTCAGACCCCGATACCTCATGCCTGGCAGTTCCATGCTGCAATTTGTACTGTGGGTGAATTAAAGCCACTTTTCTGGTGTCTGTCCCTCATGTTATGTGTTTTGGCAGCATTTGGGGCCGTTCTAAGGTGTTGTGCATGCATTTGTTTTTGCCTCCGATTGACTATAATGGCGTTCGGTAATGTTCGGCGAATACTCGACAAATGAATTGGTGAATATTGCAAATTCAGCTAATGTAATTCGAATCAAACATTGAAATATTCGCTCATCTCTACTCTTCAGATTGTCCGTACCATGATGCCCTTTCTCCATACTGACCCACATACTGCCCCATTTCCATAAAGTTCTCCCCCACACTGCTCCAGCTCTATACACAGACAATCCTATAATGCTCTTTCTCCATACAGAGCTCAATCATGATACCCCATCTAAATACAGAGCCCTCATACTGCCCTATCTCTCTTCAATGACTCCTTATACTACCCCATCTCCATAGAGTTCCCCCATACTTCCTCATTTTTATAAGTGTAGTACTCGCAGGTACGCAGGATGCAGTGACGAGACGCGAGACAGTTTGAACTTTAAAGTGTAACTTTTATATATATAGATTCCTTAGAGGGGCTATCTTGAGCAACCAAACAAGTTAACGATAATTGTCCTCACAGGGATCAACACAAGAATACACTGGTAATGCAAACACGACTAACCCGGCAAAGACCGGTCACTATAGGGCCACGGTATGGCCGACTACGGGTCCTTAATTACAACGTGTCACTTATCCTCTCTGACGTCCGGCAGAGAACTGATCGGCGATGCTTCGGCATTTCAGCCACTGGGCCCAGCCGATGAGGATCTGGCGAAGACTTCGGGCGCTCCTAGGCCAAGGTGAGATGGGGGCACAGCAGGCCCCTGGAGAGTTCCTCGGCATAACGCCCCCCGGCGGAGGCAGTGCGGTGTCGCCTGGGGGCTGGAGAATGGAGGCCGTAGCCCCAAGATGGGAAGGGGTGGCCTCGAGTGGCTGCAGGCAAGCTGCAGTCGCAGCCCAGAGCTGCGTTATGGGGACCGCGGGCAGCAACGGACAGGCCGCAGCCGTGGGCTGGAGTGAGGCGGCAACCGCTGCGGGTGGTAGCAGGCAGGCCGCAACCATGGACTGGAGTGGAGTCCGACTTCAGCTGGAGTGGATCTGAAGTCGGGCGGTGGCGGCCGCTAGGAATGCGGGCGGACCGTTGGTGTTCCTCTGCTGGACAGCTCGGTGCCGTCCTCCTTCTGCCCACGGTGAGTCTCCCTTCTGTCTCTCCTGTCGCTGCTCTCGTCTCTGGTCTCTGGCGAAGGCCCTTACTCTGGCTCCCTGGCACTCTCTAGCTCCCGTGCCTCTTCTCTCCTGCTCCGTCTACTGACTGCTGCTGGCGTCCCCAGTCCCTTTTATATTAGCTCCTCTCCCCAACCTTTCTAGAAGTCTCTGTGATCCGTCCCCTAATTATGTCCCCCAGAAACAGTCCCCCTAGGAACTTTAGTGACGGCCCCCTTGGTTCCAGCCCGGACACACAGCGGGGACTCCTCCTCCTACACTCCTCCATCCTGTATGCTCGCCAGTCCTCGGGCGAGGGCTTGGGGTGGCATGGGTCGGCTTTTTGAGACCAAAGTTTCCTCTGCCATACGAACTGATCCTGTTCGTAGCGTTCAGGGGGTTTGCCAGCTGTTGACAGCTCGGAGCGTCTGGGTACGACTGGTGGAGTCTTCTGGGACGGTGGAAGGTGGCTGATCGGTCAGACCTGGCAGGTCGACTGGGTCTGCTGGGATATTATTCCTTGAAATGTTCGTTTGCACTGCTGGGAGGTCTTCTTCATCATCCTCATCCCAGATTGCTGGCAGAGGTTCCCGAGACCTGAGGAGTGGGTTCGGGTCGTACGGGGTCGGTGGAAGTACAGGATCGTAAAATATTATGGTGCACGGTATGGGTAGGGAGGCCTCCGTCTTTTTCAGGTTGTATTTTGTACACTGGCCCGTTGGGGTTTACTCAGCGCAACACTCGATATGGACTCTATTGCCAGCGGGGCTCCAGCTTGTTCTGCGGGCGCTGATCTTGTACGAGTACCCGATCCCCAGCCTGGAGGTCAAGGGGCCGAGGCAGAGTCCCCCCTGGATGGTCCAGGTCCTGGAGTTTTGTATGGACGATTCGGTGTAGGGTCTGTAGCCGATGCCGGTGGTTCCAGACGCCCGACGAAATCCCTGTCCATGGTTGTTGTTCTTCCGCATCCACCTCCGTGATCCCCTTGCCTTCCCGGCCGAATAGCAGCGAGTAGGGGGTGTAGCTGGTGACTCGGTGTACCCGGTTGTTATAGACCCACACTAGTTCAGGGATGTACTCAGGCCAATGGGCCTTCCGGTCGCTCTCCAGGGTGCGTAACATTTGGATTAGTGTCCGATTGAATTGTTCACAGTCCCCATTCCCTGTGGGTGGTACGTAGTGGTCTGCGACTTATCAATACCATAGAGACGGTGTAGTTCTTCCATGACTTTTCCCAGGAAACACGCCCCCTGATCTGAATGTATCCGTTGGGGGCAGCCGTATACTTATATAAAGTTTTTGCAAATCGTGTAGGCGGCTGACTCTGCACTTTTATCTCGGGTAGGGGTGACCACAGTGAATTTGGTGAAATGATCCACTATGACGAGATGTTCATAGCACTGGTGTGTGGGGCCAATGGTCAAATAGTCAATCATCAAAAGTTCGAGTGCTGATGTTACCATTGTTTGTACTGGGGCCCATTGTGCGGGTGGTTTAGCTAGCTCGCATAGGCGGCACGCCCGGCAAGCCTCTTCCACTGCGGGTTGCAAACGAGAATGGTAAGCCATTTGCTGTAACTACTGAAAAGTCTTTTGAGCCCCAAAATGAGCCCCTTTTTCATGGGCTTCTCGAGCTAGTTCACTAAGTTGGGCTCCAGGTGCGAAGACTTGCCATGCTCTAGCTGATGTCGTCCGTGATACTGTCTTGCGGTACAATAGTCCCTTCCTGATTACTAATTTCTCCCATTGGCGTAGCATTAACAACGTGTCCTGAGTCAAGGTCTGCCTCTGGGAGTTGCTAGGTATTTTGCTGGTGGTTAGCCATTGGCGCAGGGGTCCAATCTCTCCATCTTCTTGCTGTTGCCGGATCCACTTATCACGGGATTGTTCCAGCATGCCCCTTGGGAGTCCTATATGGGATTGTTCTTGCGTGGTGGCTGTGAGTCCGGTGGTGGCCAGGGCGAACAGCGTCTCCTCTCCCTCCAGGTTGTCGTCTCGGCTTTGCCCTGGGATTGTGCGCCGGATCCTGGAGAGGGCGTCAGCATGTACATTCTCCGCTCCCCTTTTGTAGATGACCTTGTACTTGAACGTGGCCATCCTGGCCACCCATCGTTGCTCCAGAGCCCCTAATTTGGCATTTTCGAGGTGGGCTAACGGGTTGTTGTCAGTCCTTACCACCACCTCAGAGCCCGCCAGGTACTCTGCGAACCGCTCCGTCATGGCCCACACTACTGCGAGGAGCTCGAGCTTAAAGGAGCTGTAATTGTCGGGATTCCGTTCGGAGTCATGGAGTGATCAACTGCCGTAAGCAATTACTTTCTCCCGGCCATCTTGGACTTGTGACAATACAGCTCCTAGCCCGTGGAGACTCCCGTCAGTGTGCAGTATGCATGGCTGCAAGAAATCCGCATAAGCTAACACCAGGGCGTCCGAGAGCGCGACTTTGAGATCTCAGAAGGCCTCTTCCTGCGGTTCTTGCCACTGAATCTTCCATCCTTTCGCTCCGGCAGGGGCCCCCTTCAGCAGGTCTTGCAGGGCTCGGGCTCGACGTGCAAAGTACTTTACGAAGCGACAGCAATATCTGGACAGCCCCAGGAAGGCTCGTACATCTTTTACCGTCTTAGGAGTAGGCCATCCCTAGATCGCTGCCACCTTTTTCATGGGTGGTCTAACGCCTTCGGCGGAGATGGTATGCCCCAGGTATTCGATCTGTGTACGAAATAGGTGGCATTTCTGGGGCTTTACCTTCAACTCGTACTTCTGCAGCCATCCGAGCACCTGCCCCAACCGCCACAGATGGTCCTCGAATGTGGGGGCATAGATGATGATGTCGTCCAGGTATATCTGCGTGGCCTCGAAGTTGAGATCTCCCAGACACCGCTCCATCAGCCGTTGAAAGGTCCCGGGGGCGTTGGCCAGCCCGAACGGCATACGATTGAATTCGAGCAGTCCCATGGGGAGAATGAACGCGGTCTTGGCACGGTCTTCTTCTGACTTTGGCACCTGCCAGTACCCGCTGGCCAGATCTAAAGTCGAGAAGTATGTTGCTTTTCCCAGGGTGGATAGGAACTCCTCTATGCGGGGCAGCGGGTACGAATCTTTGATGGTACAAGCGTCCAGTTTTCGATAATCCACACCGAACCGCAGGGTGCCATCCTTCTTGCAGACCAACACGATGGGGGCCGATCCAGGCTTTCTTGGATCACTCCTTTCCGCAGAATTTGACCCAGTAAAGTTTTCACCTCCTGGTTGTTAGGGCTGGCAGAATGCACCAAATAATAAAGATGGTAATAATGTGCGTTCGCAGCCCGGGGTCCACCGTGCAGGGGTGGTAAACTGCTGCTCAGTAATGGCGGACTCTATATGGTGGTATAATAGAGGAACACATGCAGGTTAATGTCACCCGGTGTGTACAGGGGCGGACTCTGTTGCTTCACAGAGCTGCATTACCGCTGAACATAAATGCCAAAGCCTGTTAAAGCTCACAGAGCTCGGCAAGGTAAACGTTCAGTATCAGGTCACAGAACTCAGCCCCAAGGACACAGGATCAGAGTCCCTCTAGACCTACTAAGCTTGCGGCATCCCAATTGCAGATGCCACTAAGTGACGCTGGCGACCGTGGAGTGTCGACCAAGTGAACCGTGGCGTACAGACCAAGCCACTACATGGCATTGATGCCAGTGTGGCGCCTCTGAGTCTCAGTCGACACAGAGGTACTGCACCTTCCTCTCTCTCTAAAGGTGTGGTACCCCACCATCCGGGTAAGGTGGGAACTCCTTTACACACTCCAACACTCGCACCCCACACAACAGGGTAGTTCTGCACAACCACATTGCGGCTCCTTGCTCAGAGGGTAGCAGAGCACCTTTGGTGGTTCCCTGCTTGGAACACTGGACGTGCTGGGAGGTGGGTGGAGTTAAGATACATAAAAGAGTGGGAAAGTGTAGGATGAGGGGTTCAGTCTGACAGAAGGTCAGTCGGGTAGGAAGTCACTGAGACAGGAGTGAGGATCCCTGGAAGAAGGGATGGAGGAAGGAGTGCTGCAGCTGCCTCAGTGATCTGAGCCAGCTGGCACAGAAAGGAAAAGCAGGAGAAAGATGTAGAACTGAAACCTAAGCTTCATAAGAAAGAAAGACAAGTACAGAACGAAGGAGTAGAGAGAACAGAGAGGAGTTGTGGGTTAGAAGAGAAACCCTGCCTATAGCTTCTCAGCGCAAGGCCGGGGCCCGGTCCCCAAGGTTGTATGGACACTTAAGGTTCTGCAGCAGACACCGGTGGAGTAGTTGGCTGTAAATGCACTACTCCCATCTAAGACTTGAGGCAAAACAGCAATTGGATAGAGAGCCGGGACTCAGGAGAAGGGAGACCCCGAAGCAGGCTACAGCTGTCTGCCGTACGAGTAGAGTTCTTGGGAACATCTGTCAGGAGGAACTCCAGCTTACCAGGGTACTGGAGATCTTCACACTTAAAGGCGCTATAGAGGAGATGTTCAGGAAAGGCACATAAGTTAGCGGAGTGTGGAGGGGAGCTTTCCATCTTGCCTGGGGGTTTGGCTGGGTCCCTGACCCGGAGGACACGGCACAGAAGCGGGCACTACTGACTGTGAGTAAAGCTTTGGAACTGCATGCCCTGGTGTCCTCCATTCCTTCCTGTGTCCGTCTGCCTGACACTGCTACATCCCCTGCGCCGGACACTACACCACCTAAGTGTCCCCACATCTACACTGCCCTGGGACAACAGCCCTGCCTGTGGAGGGCTATACCATCATTGCTGCACCACACCATCTGTCCCGGAGGATCTGTTTGCAGCGTCGGCTTAACACCTCCCTTGCCGAACACCACAGGTGGCATCACGAACTATTCCATTCCATTAACTACATCTCCCCATTACTTGGGTGCCCAGGGCCACGGACCGGGTCACCACTGCTGTGACACATCCCAATGACACCTGCCCAGTACCGAGTACCCCACGGCCCTGGGGGGGGTGACCCACCAGTCTCTGACTCTGCCTCCTACTTGCTCCTCAGCCTGGGCGCTAACATGCTAGACTACACAACACATGCGTACCAAGGGTAGGGGTTTCCAATGAGTCATTCACTAGAGACATTCATACATGCATACAACTCTCACTCCACATGGTCTAAATCTTTCTCTATATTAGCGCATGGCCGAGTGGCCATGGGAACCTTTTATAGCCGCGTCCTTCCGGGACCTTCCTGACCTTCCAGATGGTCCAATCCGAGCTGGATAAGGACCTGAGCATGTGACCTCCGATCTCCAATGAGAGATCGTCCCATGGGCATGCTCAGTGGACCGAAAGGAGGACTTTGTCCCTGTTGTAGCTCACTGCTGACCAGCATGCGTTGCTATAGCTGGACCAGAGGTGGCAGTAGCAACCAAACCTACAGAGCTGGTCTCAGCAGAGCGCCTGGATCGACGAGTCTGCTGAGCAGCCTCCTCTGCAGCCGGAGAGGAATGGGAGAGTGCCGAATGTAAGGATCGGGATTCCTGCTGTGCAGCGACAGGAACCTGACGCCTAATACTGGTATAGTTGTGGGGGAATCTGGCTATATCGTTCCCTGATGGGAGCCGTTCCTGCCGTGAGAATGCCTTGCGTAATGGCTGTGGTACATCCAAAATCATCCTCATGATTGGCAAATACCTCCTGGTACTGGCCCAGAAGCGTTTCCACCTGGAGCATTTGTGCCGGGGTAAGGCCAGAGAGTTCGACTCGCATTCTCTTCAGGATAGCTCGCCCTTCTCTTCGGTCGAGGGCCCGGTGGTCTGAAGAGACCGAATTGACACTGCCCAAGGGTCCCCTGCCTGTACTCTTAGTTGGAACGCAGGACCCGGTAGCACCTCTTCCAGAGGCCTCACCTGCTTTGCCATTTTGGCCCGAGGCTTCAGGACGATGTCTTGGTCTTCTAGGTTGACACAGCGCACCAGGACAGTCACCTAGTGGCCAGGGTGCGGGTCACCAGGACTCCAGGGGGTAGGCGCTTCGAGAAGCACGGCTCGACCTGCATCTCTACTCCCTCCAGGGGCACTGAGGCCCGTAGAGGTAAGGCTACTACTGTCTGTCCGGGCGGCAGCGTGATTGGAGGAACTGCCGGCGCAATCGCCTTCCCCAGTACCTCGTCCTTCTGACAGTCCTGGAGGACTCGCGCTCCCCGCACCAACTGCTGGAAGACCTGTCCTTGGGGCGTGCGGGAGCCCCACTGGTTCAGAGTCTCTTGCGTGGGGTCGTTGAGGATTAGATTGCCGAACTCCCGCAGTATGTTCATACCTAGGGTGACCGTATGTTTCTCGTTTGTGTCTCCCCGGGTTAGGATCACATAGTGCCACATAGTGAAATCTGCATCCAGACTACACCGACGACAGGAACCGGAGGCTTGTTGGCGGCTACCAACTTTATCATGGACCCCCACTGGGGCCTCACTGCCTCTGGGAAATGTTGCCGAAAATAAGTTTCTGGCATGGTCGTTACTTGCGACCCCATGTCCACTAGGCATCGTACGGCACGACCTTTGACCTCTGTCCATATCACAGGACACTTCGCAATCAGATCTTCGGGACTTCCACCACCCCATCTCGTGGTTTATGGCTCTGAGCGGCATCCCCCCAGCTCAGAGCCCTCTAGTTTAATGGCCGCCAGGGTGGGTATCTCCCACGCCGCGGACACTCTCGGGCTAAATGGCCAGGTTCTCCGCATTCATAGCACCCCCGGGGTCGTAAGGGCCGGCCGCCCCTGGGATTATGGGGCACCCAAGGGCTTGCAGGCCGCTCACAGGTGGCCTCAGCCCTCCTCTTCACCTTGGCCAACTCGCCCCTGATGTTCTTCAATTCCTGTTTCATTTCTTCCACCCATTGGGGCTCTCCTGTTATGAATGAGTCACCGTAGGAGGCAAAAACAGAAATACTAGCTAAGTCCAGAAAACCAGAGAAGTTGGCAGCTATCGGATTGCAGACCCCTGAACCTATCAACAACAACTAGCAGTAGCGGTGGGGGGTTCCTACGGTGCCCTAGAGCCCTCGATCACAGCCGGAGAACTACATAGCCTAAAGACAGAAAGGGAAATCTAAACTGCCCCAGAGCAGACCCCAAAGCAATAGGCAGCCCCGAACATATAATGACGGTGAAGTAAGATGAAAAAACACTCACACAGATAGAAAGATAGGCTGAGCAAATGATGGGGCCCAAGCTAACTAGATAGGACAGGATAGAAAAGCTGCTGTCTGTAATCCGCCAAAACCCTATCAAAACAAGAGCCAACAGCTGATAGGGAAAAAAGCCCTGAAGACTCTAGGCTTCAAAAAGACTATATCAGTACTCAGGTATTTTCTGAAGACAGAGCAAAAAGGAATTCAGCTCACCCCAGCAGGGAATGGCAGAAATCAAGGAAAACAATGCAAAACAAAACCAAAACACAAATGCAAAAAGTAGAGCAGAAAACTTTTGAGGAGCAGGAATCAGACTGGTCTCCTAGAATCCCTCAGAGAGATGACCAGCAAGGCAGAAGGGCATCGGCTGCCTTTTATCCAGTCCTCAATTCCAGCCACCCAGTCATCATCTAGCTGCCCAGGTGTTTGTAATCAGCCTCACTACCTTCCTTCACCAGAGGAGGGAGTTCATCAGACCTCAACGGTGAAGGGAAAAATGAACTCACAACAGTACCTCCCCCTTGAGGAGGGGTCACCGAACCCTCATCCATGCCACCAGGGCGATCCGGGTGAGCCCGATGAAAGGCACGCACCAATCTTTCGGCATGAATATCAGAGGCAGAGACCCAGGAATTATCCTCCTGACCATAACCCTTCCACTTAACCAAATACTGGAGTCTCCGTCTAGCCAGATGGGAATCCAGTATCTTCTCTACCTCATATTCCATGTTACCTTCAACCAATACAGGGTCAGGAGGTGCCACCACAGGAACTACTGGTTCAATAAACCTCTTCAACAAGGACTTATGAAACACATTATGAATTTTAAATGTGACAGGAAGAGCCAACCGAAAAGAGACCGGATTAATAATCTCCAAAATCTTGTAAGGTCCAATAAATCTAGGCTTAAACTTAGGAGAAGCCACCTTCATAGCGATATTTTTTGATGATAACCAAACCATATCACCAACCTTAAACTGGGGACCAATGGTCCTATGTCGGTTGGAAAACCGCTGGGCCTTTTCCTGGGAGAGAGATAACTTATCCACCAGTTGGACCCAGATCTGGTGCATTCTCTCCACCACAGTGTCAACACCTGGGCAGGCAGAAGGCTCCACCTGCCCTGAAGAAAATTGAGGATGAAACCCAAAGTTACAAAAAAAAGGTGACATCAAAGTGGCAGAACTAGCTCTATTATTTAAAGCAAATTCGGCCAAGGGCAAAAATGAAACCCAATCATCCTGATCAGCAGAAATAAAACATCTAAAATACGACTCCAAAGTCTGGTTTGTTCTCTCCGTCTGCCCATTGGTCTGAGGGTGAAACGCAGAGGAGAAGGACAACTGAATTCCCAGCTTGGAACAGAAAGTCCTCCAAAATCTAGACACAAACTAAACTCCTCTGTCAGATACAATGTTCTCAGGAATCCCGTGCAAGCGAACCACCTGTTGCAAAAACAGGGGCACCAACTCAGAGGAAGATGCAACTTAGGGAGTGGTACAAGATGAACCATCTTAGAGAACCTATCACAAATCACCCAAATAACAGTCATTCTCTGAGAGACAGGCATATCAGAGATGAAATCCATTGAAATATGGGTCCATGGCCTCCTGGGAACCGGCAAAGGCATCAACAACCCACTAGAGCGAGAACAAGGTTTAGACCGGGAGCAAGTCCCACAGGACTGCACAAAATTCCTGACATCACGAGACAAGGCGGGCCACCAAAAAGACCGACTCACCAGATCTCTAGTACCAAAAATACCTGGATGACCAGCCAATGCAGAGCAATGAACTTCAGACATCACTCTCTTCTTCCACTGGTCAGGAACATACAACTTTCCACTGGGACAACGCTCAGGTTTGTCCTCCTGGAACTCTTCCAGAGCACGTCTCAAATCGGGCGAGATGGCAGAAAGAACTACCCCCTCACCTAAGATGGTAGCAGGCTTGGTCACCACAGGAGAGTCAGCAAAGAAGCTCCTAGAGAGAGCGTCAGCCTTGACATTCTTAGTGCCAGGAAGAAAAGAGACCACAAGGTCAAAACGTGTAAAAAACAAGGCCCACCTAGCCTGTCTAGGGTTCAAGCGTTTGGCCGACTCCAGGTAAATCAAATTCTTGTGGTCAGTGAGGACCACGACTTGATGTTTAGCTCCCTCCAACAAATGTCTCCACTCCTCAAATGCCCATTTCATGGCTAACAGTTCCCGATTCCCCACATCATAGTTACGTTCAGATGGAGAGAACTTTCGGGAAAAGAAAGCACAGGGATTCATTTTAGATGTTACAGGATCCTTTTGGGACAAAACAGCTCCTGCACCAATCTCAGAAGCGTCCACCTCTACCTGAAATGGGAGTGAGACATCAGGTTGCCGCAAAACTGGGGCAGAAGTGAATCTTCGCTTCAGCTCCTGAAAGGAAGAAACAGCCTCCGGAGACCAATTCAACACATAAGCACCCTTTTTAGTCAGATCAGTCAATGGCTTGGCAATACTAGAAAATTTTGCTATAAATTTCCGATAAAAATTAGCAAAACCCAAAAACTTCTGGAGGGCCTTCAAAGAAGTGGGCTGAACCCAATCATAAATGGCCTGTACCTTGGCCGGGTCCATTTCAATAGTTGACGGAGACAAAATAAATCCCAAAAATGAAATCCTCTGTACCCCAAAAAGGCATTTCGATCCTTTGACATACAGGGAATTCTCCCTCAAGATCCGGAACACAGTCCGAACATGTTCCACATGAGAATCCCAATCTTTGGAGAAGATCAAAATATCATCCAGATAGATAATCAAAAATGTATCCACAAAGTCTCGGAAAATATCGTTCATGAAGCACTGGAAGACAGAAGAGGCATTAGTGAGCCCAAAAGGCATCACCAGGTACTCAAAATGTCCCTCCGGAGTATTAAACGCCGTCTTCCAGTCATCCCCATGCTTAATGCGGATAAGATTATACGCCCCCTGAGGTCAAGCTTGGTAAACCAGCAAGCACCTTTAACTCTGGAGAATAGATCCGAAATCAGGGGTAACAGATACTGATATTTAATAGTAATTTTGTTGAGGGCACGATAATCAATGCAAGGCCTTAATGAACCATCCTTTTTGGCCATGAAAAAAAACCCCAGCACCTAAGGGTGAAGAGGATGGTCTAATATGACCCTTCTCCAACGCCTCCTTAATATAGGATCGCATAGCCTCGTGCTCGGGTACAGATAAATTGAAGAGCCGACCCTTGGGAAATTTACACCCCGGGCTCAGTTCATTTGCACAGTCATAACTCCTATGAGGAGGCAAAGACGCAGACTCATTCTCACTAAATACATCATAAAAATCCGCCAAATAGTCAGGAACATCATGCGACTGAGGAGAGGTGGAAAAAACCGGAGCCTCACTAAGGGCACACCGACAACCCCAACTCACCACAGACACAGATTTCCAATCCAAAACTGGATTATGAATTTGCAACCAGGGAAACCCCAGAACAATGGTATCATGCAAATTATGCAACACCAAAAATCTGCAATTTTCTTGATGGTCTGGGGCGACCCGCATTACCACCTGGGTCCAAAACTGAGGTTTATTTTTCGCCAAAGGAGTAGCATCAATCCCCCTCAAAGGGATAGGCATCTGCAGAGGTGTCATAGGAAATCCACAACGTTTAGCAAAATCCAAGTCCATTAGGTTCAGGGCTGCTCCCGAATCCACAAAAGCCTTGGCGGAAAATGTGGACAGGGAGCAGATCAGAGTAATTGCCAGAAGAAACTTAGGTTGAACACCACCCACAGAAAACGTGTGTGCAAAACATTTCTCTCGTTTAGGACAGACAGAAATAATATGCGAGGCATCTCCACAAAAAAACACAGCTTATTACGCCTTCTGAACTCCTGACGTTGCTCCCTGGACAAAACTCTATCACATTGCATAGGTTCAGACATTTGTTCAACAGGTGGCAACACCTCTCGTGCAGTCCTGCGTTCACGTAAACTCCGATCAACCTGAATGGCTAATGACATAGAATCGTCAAGACCAGAGGGAACAGGAAATCCCACCATAGTATCTTTTACGGCTTCTGACAAACTCTTCCGAAAGAGAGCTGCCAAGGCATTATCATTCCAGGTAGTAAGGACCGCCCACTTTCTGAATTTTTGACAGTACAATTCTGCAGAATCTCGACCCTGGCTCAATGCCAACAGAGTCTTTTCAGCCTGATCAATAGCATTAGGTTCGTCATACAACAACCCCAAGGCTTGAAAAAATGCGTTCACATTAGTCAGAATAGGATCATCTGGTTTCAAAGAAAATGCCCAATCCTGGGGATTGCCACGCAGCAAAGAGATGACAATTTTAACCTGCTGCGCAGAGCTCCCTGACGAGTTAGGCTTCAAGGCAAAAAATAATTTACAAAAAACACATCAGGAGTAGGGATCTTTGGATCAGCAGCATGTGAATGAGCAAGGTAGGCGGAAATTCCCCGCACTTCTGCAGCGAGCTGCTCCACACGATCAGACAATTGCTTTATCTCCATTGAGAGAAAAAAAAATTCCCCCTACGGCCTCAGAGATATAAAGGAAAAAATATACACACCTTTTTTTTTTTTTACAATTCTTTCCTGCTATTGAGTACCCTAGGATCTGCGGTATGGCTGGTGATTCTGTTATGGATGAGTCACCGTAGGAGGCAAAAACAGAAATACTAGCTAAGTCCAGAAAACCAGAGACGTTGGCAGCTATCAGATTGCAGACCCCTGAACCTATCAACAACAGCTAGCAGTAGCGGTGGGGGGTTCCTACGGTGCCCTAGACCCCTCGATCACAGCCGGAGAACTACATAGCCTAAAGACAGAAAGGGAAATCTAAACTGCCCCAGAGCAGACCCCAAAGCAATAGGCAGCCCCGAACATATAATGACGGTGAAGTAAGATGAAAAAACACTCACACAGATAGAAAGATAGGCTGAGCAAATGATGGGGCCCAAGCTAACTAGATAGGACAGGATAGAAAACCTGCTGTCTGTAATCCGCCAAAACCCTATCAAAACAAGAGCCAACAGCTGATAGGGAAAAAAGCCCTGAAGACGCTAGGCTTCAAAAAGACTATATCAGTACTCAGGTATTTTCTGAAGACAGAGCAAAAAGGAATTCAGCTCACCCCAGCAGGGAATGGCAGAAATCAAGGAAAATAATGCAAAACAAAACCAAAACACAAATGCAAAAAGTAGAGCAGAAAACTTAGCTTTTGAGGAGTAGGAATCAGACTGGTCTCCTAGAATCCCTCAGAGAGATCACCAGCAAGGCAGAAGGGCGTCAGCTGCCTTATATCCAGTCCTCAATTCCAGCCACCCAGTCATCATCTAGCTGCCCTGGTGTTTGGTAATCAGCCTCACTACCTTCCTTCACCAGAGGAGGGAGTTCATCAGACCTCAACGGTGAAGGGAAAAATGAACTCACAACACTCTCCAATGGCATTCATGGAGACCTCTGTGCTCCGGACCTTTCACATGGGGACTGTCAGCCCCTGTTCCTGCTCCCGGGCGCGCGCCTGGCTCCCCACCTCTGAGAAAGCCATACGCAGATTTACCCGGACTTGCTCTTGTAATGCCTGCTTTGTCAGAGGGTCTCGGAGTCCGGTCACTAACAGGTCGTGTAGGGTCATGTTGATGGGTCCCACTCCTACGCCGTCCTTCCGCTCGATGGACGTGTATAATTCCTGAAGGAGGTTCATGTACTGGGTGACCGTCTCCCCCTCCCCTTGCATAAGACTGAACAACCGGGTTCTCAGCTCCCCCACATTTGTCGGATCCCCATGGGTCTCCTCCAATATCTGTAAGATCCTAACAAAGGTATTGCGGTGCCCGGGGGGTCTCAACATTACTGAATCCCGAGCCTCCCCGTCCAATGCCGTAAGGGCCACTTCTGCTTCTAAGTCAGGGGTCATCAGATGCATTCGAAAGAGCCCTCGCATCAGCTCTGTCCAGCTCCACAGCATGGTGTTGGTGCCAGAGAACCTGGGCAGGTTGCTCAGCATAGCCCCCAAGGATATACTAGACTGGGGGCTTTCGTTGCCTGTCGAGTCCATGGCCCCGCTTTGGTCTGTGGCACCTCCGTCCGTGCTCAGAGACCGCATCCTGCCGACTACACCTAATGTAGTACTCGCAGGTACGCAGGATGCAGTGATGAGACGCGAGACGGTTTGAACTTTAAAGTGTAACTATTATATATATAGATGCCTATAGGGGCTATCTTGAGCAACCAAACAAGCTAACAATAATTGTCCTTGCAGGGATCAACAAAAGAATACACTGGTAATGGAAACACGACTAACCTGGCAAAGACCAGTCACTATAGGGCCGCAGTATGGCCGACTACGGGTCCTTAATTACAACGTGTCACTTATCCTCTCTGACGTCCGGCAGAGTACTGATCGGCGATGCTTCAGTGCTTCAGCCGCTGGACCCAGCCGCTGAAGATCTGGCGAAGACTTCGGGTGCTCCTAGACCCAGGAGAGATGGGGGCACAGCAGGACCCTGGAGAGTTCCTCGGCGTAGCGACACCCGGCGGAGGCAGTGCGGTGTCACCTGGGGGCTGGAGAATGGAGGACGCAGCACCAAGATGGGAACGGGCGGCAGCGGCCTCGAGTGGCTGCAGGCAAGCCACAGTCGCAGCCCAGAGCTGCGTTATGGGGACCGCGGGCGGCAACGGACTGGCCGCAGCCGCGGACTGGAGTGAGGGGGAGTGACGGCGGCTGGGGGCGGCAGCAGACAGGCCGCAACTGAGGGCTGGAGTGGAGCGGCGATGGCCGCGGGCGGCAGCAGACAGGCTGCAAACGTGGGCTGGAGTGGAGCGGCGGCGGGCACGGGCAGCAGTGGACAGGCCGCAGCTGAAGTCGAGTGGTGGCGGCCGCTAGGAATGCAGGCGGACGGTCGGTGTTCCTCTGCTGGATGGCTTGGTGCCGTCCTCCTTCTGCCCACGGTGAGTCTCCATCGACTGACTGCTGCTGGCATCCCCAGCCCCTTTTATATTAGCTCCTCCCCCAACCTTTCTAGAAGTCTCTGCGGTCCGTCCCCTAATTATGTCCCCCGGAAAGAGTCCCCCTAGGAACTATAGTGATGCCCCCCTTGGTTCCGGCCCGGACACACAGCGGGGACTCCTCCTCCTACATAACGAACCCGTAGTACTTCCCCATCTCCATACAAAGTCAACCAATACTCCACCATCTCCATACGGAGCCACCTATACTCCCCCCATCACTATACAGAGACCTCCATATACTACCCTATCTCCATAGGGCCCATCATACTGCCCCATCTGCAAACAGACTGCCCCTTTTTGATTCTGATTCTCCATATGTAGGGGAGTAGGTCCAGGAAAGAGGACCGACCGTGCTTCCAGGCTGAAACTAAGGGGCTGTCACCCGTGTTCCAGGGTGGTTTCATTACAGGCTAGGACTGACCTTTGACCAGGCAAACAGGGGGCAGGTAAACTGTAAAACAAGTGGTGCAGGGAAACAAAGGAGACTGGGCAGGGAGAGAGACGAGACATAAGTGGGAGGAGCCTAGGGGACTTCCCCCCATCTGGAGTGAGTCAGCACTTCAGAGCAAGAGGAGACAGGACCCGAACAGACCAAGCAGAGGGCCCTGACTGCGTTCACGGTGCAGAAGTCTCTCCCCGAGCTACTACAGAACTTGGGCCCCGGCACCCCTCAGGCGCGGTACACCCCGTGCATTAGGCGGTCCTCCTCGACGGGCAGTCCACCCACTGGCTGTGGCCTACTCTCCAGGACCCGCGTTCGCCTCTGCTCTGCCACAGCCCGCGGCTGCGGCCTATTCTCCGACACCCGCGGTCGCCTCTGTTCCGCCACAGCCCACTGCTGTGGCCTACTCTCTGAGACCAGCGACTGTGGCCTCCTCTCTGGGACCCGCGGCCGCTTCTGCCCCGCTCCATACCGCGACTGCGTCCTTCTCACTGGGGCCCGAGGCCTCCTCCGCTCCGCTCCCCACTACGGAAGGCCCGGTGTCAGGGGAGCTGCGCGAGCGCAAGGACTTCCAGACTCTCCGGCACCGCTTCCTCAACTGGACACTTCGACTGAGGCACAGCCGGAACATTTCTCATCCACCAGCTCTTCAGGATGTCAGAGACCCATAAGTGACTCGTTGTTCATTCCCCGTTCAAGCCCCCAGGATCCTTAGTTGCCCAGTTCGTGGCCGCCTAACGGTCACTTCTCGCCCCGTATTGTTTATTCTGTTTGGCTACTGTGTATTTGTGTTTTGCCTCCCTGCGTGGAAAACTCGTTGTCAGCTTTAACCTATATTTCTATATACAAAAACTTGCCTTTAACTCTTATTCTGCCTCCTTCTCCTTACTGCATCCTCCGTACCTGCTAGTTACTTCACATATATGGCCCTATCTTCATACAGACTGCCCCTTTTGCATTCTGAGACCACTTATATTGCCCTATCTTCATACAGACCACCTCCCATACTGCTGTGAGCCTTGAATGGTGCCACTCCCTATTTTTAATCCATAGAACCTACTTTTAGCTGCCAGTTAGTTTCTTACTACCCTGGTCTTTTTTTTGTTTTTCCCTTGTATCTCATATCTCCTGGTGTTTGCTATCTAACCTTGGCTCATTTTTCTGTTTACTGGCTTCTTCCCAAATTTCAACATAACAGGTAACAACCCAGCTTCATGACTTTTTATTCTGGCAGCTGGCTTTACCAACATCCACTCTGTGGGCATAACCCATGGGGCCATGTGTAAGTCCTTATTCCTCTATAGGTGTTAAAGGATGATGGCCAAGGTTCTCCTGGGAATTGCATAATAGTATGACTTGTCTAAAGCCTGCCTGTGGAATATGCAGCGCCCGCTAGGGCCGAGGAACTCGGTACCAGGCCGGTCAGTTCTTCAGGGGATGTCACTGCAGCAGTGACCTAGTCCATGGCCCTGAGCGTGCAATAAAATGATTTCGGGGAGTGTTTATAGGGGATTGATTCGTGACGCAACTCATGGTGTTAAGGGACATGGCCAACGCTGCCTAAGGAGACCTCTGGGGCCGTTGGTGATGCTAGGCCCCAGGGCAGTTATAGTTCTTAAAAGGGATAGTAATGTTGGGGTGCAGTACTGAACGAATAATGAATAACTACAGACACATGAACTGTAGGTTCCTTTTCCTTTACTTGATGGTTTGGAATGCAAACCGGAGCACTGCTAACGGAAGGAAATGGAATTCCGGACAGCCTGGATGCAATCTAGGGTCCGCTAAGCCAGATGGAGTTGGATGCCTCCTTGCTGCTCTCTGAAGTCTTTGCTGCTTAAAGCTATGCTCGAGCCTCTGTTCCTTATGGTCACTGTACTTGCCCGTATGGCAGCCAGGTTGAACCTATTGCAGGTGTCGCTCCTTTGTGGCGGCGCTGGGCTCTGATATGCTGCTGTGCCCCGAGTGTCTGATGGGCCGTGGGACCTGCAGTTCCCTGCCCTCCGGATTTTAGCTGCTGGGACTGCTGTACCTGTGCAGCCACGGACTCTGGTGTCCGGTTCTAGCGCTCTGTTCTGGGGCAAGCTTGGTCACAGCTCCACTCCTCATTTTTTCCTAGACTTCTCTCTTCCTCTATAACTCTTCTGACTCAGACTGCAACTCTCATCTAGGGACGAGCTCCTCACTCTTCCAGTCCCCACCACTGACTGCCTAAGGCCTGTTTCACATTTCCGTTTTTTGTGATCAGTTGAAATACGCCAAAGATGCAAAAAACGGATCCGTTTCTGTTTTTGAACAAACGGATGTCAGCGGACCATTTATTGGACGGATCCACCGAAGTTGTAAAGGGCAGGAAATTTAAAGGAACCGAGTCTGGAGGAGAGAGAGAGAGAGGAGAGAGATATTACGCCGCTGCCAGAATGATATTCAGGGTTAAAATGCTTCTCTGAGGAAATATTCCGGTCTTGCGCATTTGAAAAAAGCGGACCATCACTGCAAAAAAACATTTCAGAGTCCATCTGCTCCGCCCGGGATCCGCTAAAAATCAAATGGATCCGTGGTATCACCGTGTCCAGAAAAGTCCAATCTATCAATATGTAAAAATAATTACCCTATATATTTGTGCATAAGCCAAGATTTTCAGCACATTTTTTTGTGCTGAAAACACCCTCCTCGGCTTATGAACAAGTTATTGTCCAGAAAGCTGGTGGGGGAGGGGGAGTGGTGGAGGAGCGGCAGGAGCTGGTGGCTGTGGCACAGTGACAGCTGCAGCCGCCGGCCTCAAAAAGACATCATACTCACCCTCCTTGTGCTGTTGCTGCATCTCCGTCCCAGAGCTGGCAGCTCTTCCCCTGTGCTGTGCGGTCATGTGGTGCCGCTCATTAAGGTAATGAATATGCACGCATCTCCACTCCCATAGGCGTGGAGTGCATATTCATTACCTTAATGAGCGGTACCACGTGACCGCTGAGCACAGGAAGAGCTGCCGGCACCGGGACATTGGAGATGCAGGGATGGCACAAGGAGGGTGAATAGGACGGGGGGTGTGAGCCATGCCAGACCGGGGGAGCCATGCCGAACTGGGGGAGACAGGCAGATCGGGGAGTCATGCGGGACCTGGGAGCCATGCAGAATCGGAGAGCCATGCATACAACAGGGGGAGCCATACATATGAGGATGAGGGGAGCCACACATAGCAGGACAGGACGGGGGGGAGCAGGGCTGGACTGGGACTAAAATTCAGCCCAGGCATTTGAAGTTACACAGGCCCATTAGTCACATGGTGACTATATAATATCTTTGTGCACTTGAAGGTTACAAGAAGTGAGAGGAGATTAACACAACTATATAACATGTAGTCAGAGCTGTGCCCAGTATTTCAGCTCAGTCCTATTTATTGCTTTTAGGTACAGTACTCCTCCCAAAGCTCTGTCCCCTTTTGTACGCATGGTGACAGAATTCCTGGCAGAACTGCTATCCATTGGGCCACCAGACCCCCTGGTCATAGGTGCCCCTATCATACCTCCCAACTTTTGAAAAAGGGAAAGAGGGACAAAGACTGCGGCATGCGCAGCGCGCCGCTGCAAATTTTAGGCCACGCCTGGCCACACCCATTTTGCAACTAGTCACACCCATGTCCACGCCTAATCGCACCCATTTAGCACTGCTGATCACACTGACTGGTACTGAGGGCACAGTGGCTGGTATTATGGCCACACTGACTGGCACTAAGGAAGAGAGAAAACAGAGAGAAAGAAAGGAGAGCGAGAGAGAAAGAAAGAACAGAGAAAGAGAGAAAGAAAGAAAGAACAGAGAGAGACAGAGAAAGAACAGAGCGAGAAAGAAAGAAGTAAAGAAAAGAAAGAAAGAACAGAGAGAGAGAAAGAAAAAAGAAAGATTAGAGAGAAAGAAAGAACAGAGAGAGAGAAAGAAAATGAGGGAAAGACAGAACAGAGAATGAGAAAGAAAGAACAGAGAAAGATAGAAAAAGAGAGAAAGAAATAAAGAAAGATTTTATAAAGATACTATAGCAGCCCGGCTCCCATTGTAGTGCCCACCTTAGCCTCCTGATGCAGGACATATCATGATACACTCACATGGCCGGCATCCCCGATTCCAAGGCGATCCTGCTGTCTGCGCTGTCGGAGGAGGACACGGTGATGGATTTGAAGCATTCCTGGCTCCGTCACAATCTCTTCAAGAAATTATCTAATTTCCGGTCAGCTTCCAGCACATGACTTCAGGTCATGTGTGTGTTTTAAAATGCTCCTCGGGGCTCCGCCATGTACTCCTGTGTCCGTGGGAAAAGCCCGCTTTGTATGCTTCGTACACACTTGGCTCCGCTCCGTACATCCCGTACACATATGGCTCCGCTCTGTTTACCCCATACACACATGCCTCCGCTCCGTACATCCCGTACACATATGGCTCCACCTCGTACACACGCGGCTCCGCTCCGTACACCAAGTACACACATGGCTCCGCTCCGTACACCTCATACACACATGGCTCCTCTCCATACATCTCGTACACACACGGCTCCGCTCCGTACACCTCGTACACACACGGCTCCGCTCCGTACACCTCGTACACACACGGCTTCGCTCCGTACACCTCGTACACACACGGCTCCGCTCCGTACACCTCGTAAACATACGGCTCCGCTCCGTACACCTCGTACACACACGGCTCCTCTCCGTACACCTCATACACAAACAGCTCTGCTACATCTACCCTGTAAACCCCTCCTGTCCCCACACATACGGTACTTACCTCATCCAGCACCATGACAACAGCACAACAGAGTCTTGCAGACACCAAGAGGCAAGGCTGAGCTCTGACAGCCAAAATGTAAAGCGTTATTGATCTTGAAAAATGGCATCACAATCAAAAAAAAATTTTTTTTTTCAAATTTCTGATTTTTTTCCCACTACTAAAATAATAACAAAAAAATGGACTAGTTTGGCATCTCCACAATCATTCTGATGAAGAGAATTATATTGCCAAGTCATTTTTAGCGCAAAATGTACGCCGTAAAAACAATTCCCAAAAAACTATGTCAGAACTGTTTTTTTCCCACAATTTCACTGCACTTTTTTCAAATTTTTTTCCCATTTTCGAGTGCACTGTGGGGTAAAATGCATTTTGTCAAAAGTATGACTCTTTCAGCAAAAACAAGCCCTTGTATGTTTATGTGGAAAAAAAAGATGGCTCTTGGAAGAATGGAAAGAAAAAATGAAGGGGTTAAATGAATTATTCTCCATGGTAAAGTAAAAATATAATCGCCTATAATTCCGCAATAATGGCACCAGGTCTGCCGGGGTTTGTGTGACATTATTATGCCATGTGAGCAGCCAATCAATGCTTCTTCTGCATGTCCAATATTTTTCCAGGGGAAGTAATAGTGCAGTAGCCCAATAGCGGAGATTGATTGACTGCAAGGCCGATGCTTGTGCGGGAGGTGAGCATATATGCGAGATGTAAGTATTCAAAAGTCTGCAGTCACATAGGAAATGTGAAAACACCAGACATCCCCTTTAAGAGCTGCCAGGCCACGAAGAACAGAGCTTCACCATCATTCCATACCCTACAGGAGCAATAAAGAGAATACCGTTGTCATTTACATTCTCTGCTTTATTAAAACTGAACAGGAAACAGAGATATTTAACCCCTTCACCCCCAAGGGTGGTTTGCACGTTCATGACCGGGCCAATTTTTACAATTCTGACCACTGTACCTTTATGAGGTCATAACTCTGGAACACTTCCATTGATCCCAGTGATTCTGACATTGTTTTCTCGTGACATATTGTACTTCATGTTAGTGGTAAAATTTCATTCAAATAACTTGCGTTTATTTGTGAAAAAAATGGAAATTTGGCAAAAATTTTGAAAATTTCGCAATTTTCCAACTTTGAATTTTTATGCCCTTAAATCACAGAGATACGGCACACAAAAAACTTGATAAGTAACATTTCCCACATGTTTACTTTACATCAGCACAATTTTGGAACCAAAATTTTTTTTTGTTAGGAAGTTATAAGGGTTAAAAGTTGACCAGCGATTTCTCATTTTACAACACCATTTTATTTTTAGGACCACATCACATTTGAAGCCACTTTGAGGGGTCTATATGATAGAAAATACCCAAAAGTGACACCATTCTAAAAACTGAACCCCTTAAGGTGCTCAAAACCACATTCAAGAAGTTTATTAACCCATTAGGTGCGTCACAGGAATTTTTTTGAATATTTAAAAAGAAATGAACATCTAACTTTTTTTCACAAAAAAAATACAAATTCAATTTTTTTTATTTTACCAAGGGTAACAGGAGAAATTAGACTGCAAAAGTTATTGTGCAATTTGTCCTGAGTACGCTGATACCTGATTTGTGGGGGGGAACGACTGTTTCAGCGCATGGCAGAGCTCAGAATGGAAGGAGCGCCGTTTGACTTTTTCAATGCAAAATTGGCTGGAATTCAGATCGGACGCCATGTCACGTTTGGAGAGTCCCTGATGTACCTAAACAGTGGAAACCCCCTACAAGTGACCCCATTTTGGAAACTAGACCCCCCAAGGAACTTATCTAGATATGTGGTGAGAACTTTGAACCCACAAGGGCTTTACAGAAGTTTATAACGTACAGCGGTACAATTAAAAAATCATATTTTTTCCACAAAAATGATCTTTTCACCCCAATTTTTATTTTCCCAAGGGTAACAGGACCCTAAAAGTTATTGTGCAATTTGTCCTGAGTACGCTGATACCCCACATGTGGGGGTAAACGACTATTTGGGCGCATGGCAGAGCTCGGAAGGGAAGCAATGCCATTTGACGTTTTTGCCTGGAATTGAGATCGGACACCATGTCGCGTTTGGAAAACCCCTGATGTACCAAAACAGTGGAAACCCCCCACAAATGACACCATTTTGGAAACTAGACCCCCTAAGGAACTTATCTAGATGTGTGGTGAGAACTTTGAACCCCCATGGGCTTCACAGAAGTTTATAACATACAGCCATACAATTAAAAAATCATATTTTTTCCACAAAAATGATCTTTTCACCTCAATTCTTATTTTTCCAAGGGTAACAGGACCCTAAAAATTATTGTGCAATTTGTCCTGAGTACGCTGATACCCCACATGTGGGGGTAAACCACTATTTGGGCGCATGGCAGAGCTCGGAAGGGAAGCAGCGCCATTTGACATTTTTGGCTGGAATTGAGATCGGACACCATGTCGCATTTGGAAAACCCCTGATGTACCAAAACAGTGGAAATCCCCCACAAATGACACCATTTTGGAAACTAGACCCCCTAAGGAACTTATCTAGATGTGTGGTGAGAACTTTAAACCCCCATGGGCTTCACAGACGTTTATAACATAAAGCCATACAGTTAAAAAATCATATTTTTTCCACAAAAATGATCTTTTCACCCTCAATTCTTATTTTTCCAAGGGTAACAGGACCGTAAAAGTTATTGTGCAATTTGTTCTGAGTACGCTGATACCCCACATGTGGGGGTAAACCACTATTTGGGCGCATGGCAGAGCTTGGAAGGGAAGCAGCGCCATTTGACGTTTTGGGCTGGAATTGAGATCGGACACCATGTCGCGTTTGGAAAACTCCTGATGTACCAAAACAGTGGAAACCCCCCACAAATGACACCATTTTGGAAACTAGACCCCCTAAGGAACTTATCTAGATGTGTGGTGAGCACTTTGACCCCCCCAGTGCTTCACAGAAGTTTATAATGCCCGGGCGTGAAAATAAATAATTCGTATTTATTCCACAAACATGATCTTTTAGTCACCATTTTTTTATTTTCCCAAGGGTACCAGGAGAAATTGGACCCCAAAAGTTGTTGTCCAATTTGTCCTGCGTATGCTGATACCCCATATGTGGGAGAAAACTACTGTATGGGCACACGTCGGGGCTCGGAAGGGAAGTAGTGACGTTTTGGAATGCAGACTTTGATGGAATGGTCTGCGGGTGTCATGTTGCCTTTGGAGAGCCCCTAATGTACCTAAACAGTGGAAACCCCCCACAAATGACACCATTTTGTAAACTAGACCCCCCAAGGAACTTATCTAGATGTGTGGTGAGCACTTTGACCCCCCCAGTGCTTCACAGAAGTTTATAACGCTCGGGTGTGAAAATAAAAAATTCGTATTTTTTCCACAAACATGATCTTTTAGTCACCATTTTTTTATTTTCCCAAGGGTACCAGGAGAAATTGAACCCCAAAAGTTGTTGTCCAATTTGTCCTGAGTATGCTGATACCCCATATGTGGGTGAAAACTACTGTATGGGCACACGTCGGGGCTCGGAAGGGAAGTAGTGACGTTTTGGTATGCAGACTTTGATGGAATGGTCTGCGGGTGTCATGTTGCCTTTGGAGAGCCCCTAATGTACCTAAACAGTGGAAACCCCCCACAAATGACCCCATTTTGAAAACTAGACCCACTAAGGAACTTATCTAGATGTGAGGTGAGCACTTTGAACCCCCAAGGTCTTCACAGAAGTTTATAATGCCAGGGCATGAAAATAAAAAAATCGCATTTTTTCCAGAAACATGATCAATTAGTCCGCAATTTTTTCATTTTCCCAAGGGTAACAGGAGAAATTGGACCCCAAAAGTTGTTGTCCAATTTGGCCTGAGTACGCTGACACCCCATATGTGGGAGAAAACTACTGTATGGACACACGTCGGGGCTCGGAAGGGAAGCAGTGACGTTTTGGAATGCAGACTTTGATGGAATGGTCTGCGGGTGTCATGTGCGTTTGGAGAGCCCCTGATGTACCTAAACTATTGAAACTCCCCACAAGTGACCCCATTTTGGACACTAGACCCCCCACGGAACTTATCTAGATGTGTGGTGAGCACTTTGAACCCCCAAGTGCTTCACAGAAGTTTATAACACTCGGACGTGAAAATAAAAAAATAATTTTTTTCCACAAAAATGATATTTTTGCCCCCAATTTTTTATTTTCCTAAGGGTAACAGGAGAAATTGGACCCCAAAAATTGTTTTGCAATTTGTCCTGAGTAGGCTGATACCCTACATGTGGGGGTAAAACACTGTTTGGGCGCATGGCAGAGCTTGGAAGGGAAGGAGCACCATTTGACTTTTTCAACTCAGAATTGGCTGAAATTGAGATCAGACGCCATGTTGCATTTGGAGAGCCCCTGATGTGCCCAAACAGTGGAAACCCCCAATTATAACTCCAACCCTAACCCCAACACACCCCTAACCCTAATCTGAGCCCTAACCCTAGCCCTAGCCCTAACCCTAGCCCTAACCCTAGCCCTAACCCTAACCCTAACCCTAGCCCTAACCCTAGCCCTAACCCTAACCCTAAGGCTGTATGCACACGCTGCGGATTTTGCTGCGGTTCCGCAGCGGTTTTGGCTGCTGCGGACCCCAGTACCATGATTCCCTGTGGGAATCAAAAACCGCAGTGCAGACGGTGCGGAATTTTCCGCGCGGATTATCTGCGGTTTTCAATCCGCAGAAAGAATTGACATGTCAATTCTTTCTGCGGATTCTCCTGCGGTTTGCCATCTCCTCTATTGAGGAGATGAAAAACCGCAGGACAAAACCGCAGAGCAATCCGCAGGTAAAACCGCAGGTCTTTTGACCTGCGGTTTCACCTGCGGATTTTACAAAATCCGCGCGGATGAATCCGCACCTAATCCGCAGCGTGTGCACACAGCCTTACCCTAACGGGAAAATGGAGATAAATACTTTTTTTTAGTTTTATTATTTTTCCCTAACTAAGGGGGTGATAACGGGGGGTTGATTTACTATTTATGGCGGTTTTTATTTTTGGCGGCTGTCACACGCTAAAAGACGCTTTTTATTGTAAAAATAGTTTTTGCATCACCACATTTTGAGAGCTATAATTTTTCCGTATTTTGACCCACTGAGTCATGTGAGGTCTTATTTTTTGCGGGACGAGTTGACGTTTTTATTGGTACCATTTTCGGGCACGTGACATTTTTTGATCGCTTTTTATTCCTATTTTTGGGACGCAGAATGAACAAAAACCAGCGTTTCATGAATTTCTTTTGGGGGGGTGCGTTTACACCGTTCCGCGTGCGGTAAAATTGATAAGGCGGTTTTATTCTTCGGGTCAGTACGGTTACAGCGATACCTCATTTAGGTCGTTTTTTTATGTTTTTGTCGGTTTTATGCAATGAAAACTATTTTATATAAAAAATAATTATTTTTGCATCGCTTTATTCTGTGAGCTATAACTTTTTTATTTTTTCGCTGATGATGCTGTGTGGTGGCTCGTTTTTTGCGGGACAAGATGACGTTTTCAGCGGTACCATGGATATTTATATGCGTCTTTTTGATCGCGAGTTATTACACTTTTTGTTTGGCGGTATGATAATAAATCATTATTTTTTGCTTCGTTTTTTATTTTTATTTTTTAAGGGGTTCGCTAAAAGGGTTAACTAATGGGACAGTTTTATAGGGCGGGTCATTACGGACGCGGCGATACCTAATATGTGTACTTTTATTGGTTTTTTTTTTTATTATTTTCAAAAAATGAATTTATTGGGGAATATTTTTTTTTTTTTTTACTAATTTATTTGGCGATTTTTTTTAATTTATTTTTACATTTTTTTTATTTTTTTTTTTACTTTATTACATAGTCCCAGGTGGGACATCACTGTCCTGTGACAGATCGCTGATCTGTCACATCACAGATCACTGTGACAGATCAGCAATCTGTCACAGGCATTGAAGCAGACTTCCTCTTGCCTGCGCTTTGCAGGCACTGAGGAAGCCAGCTTCCTCAGGTCCCCGAAGGCCCCCGTCGCCATCTTGGATTCGGGGGCCTGGAGGATAGGAGCCCCCCGCAGCAGCGCTGCACATTGCGCTGCCGTGGGGGGCTCAGGGAAGCACGGAGGGAGCCCCCTCCCTGCCGATGCTTCCCTTTAACTCCCGGTACACCGCGATCATGTTTGATCGCGGTGTGCAAGGGGTTAACGTGTCGGGGGCGGTCCGTGACCGCCCCTGACACATAGTGCCGGGTGTCAGCTGTGATAATCAGCTGACACCCGGCCGCGATCAGCGGCGCTCACCACGTGGGCGCCGCTGATCGCGGTAGACGTACTATCCCGTCCACGGTCATACGGGCCCGGGTACCGTGGACGGGATAGTACGTCGGATGTCAGGAAGGGGTTAAACATCGAACATGAGAATTCATTTGGTACAAATCCGAAAGGAAGATTAGAAGCATTGCAACTGCTGTTTTGTTTCGTAAAATACGGATGTTCTGCAAGTTTGGAACTGTACGACCTCTTTGTGTATAAATGATTCCCTGGAAAAGTGTAATAATACAGAAGATTATCTTTTTCTGCTAAGATCTATTACATTTAATATCTCCTGTTTACCGACAGCAGAGCTGTATTACTTGATGATTTCTTACTAAGCACTTTTTTTTAATGTTATGATTATTATATCTGAGAAAAAAAATGAATCACACATGCTAAGGCCATAATTTTATATAAATTGAATGTATATTTTACGTCTTTTTGAAAAACGTTCTGTTCTCTTTATTATCTCGCTCATTGTGGATGTAGTAATGGCACTCAGAGCAGCATTATGCAATATACAGCATACAATATTGATATGAGACCAATACTACTGGGATTAGCAATAACTCTCAAAATGTATTTCATAGTCGGATAAATTACAGTAATTCTCTAACATACCATTAATGTTCTCAATCAAAGATACACATGAAGTAAACATAACACTAGGGCATAACAGACTATTAAACAGGAAAGTCTCCATTTAAAGAAGCTACTTTAATACATTGTAATAGCAGCTTAGTAAAATATTAATAAATGACAACAAACTGGCACTTCCAAATCAGAAACTTGGTGTGTACAGGTGCGATCTACTGTAGGAGTAGCCATCTCAATATAATACAATTAAAGTTACACTATGTAATGCTAAATCATGTAATTAGTGCAATTACAGACTGCCCTCCAGTCTGTGGCAGTTTTAATTGCAGCAGGATCCTGCCTACCCATACATTCAGGCTTTCGGCTATGTGCACACGTGCAGAATTGCCGCTGAAATTTCCGCTGCAATTCCCTGCCGCGGGAAATATGTGGGTAATCTGCATGTGGAATTCCCGCGAAAAACTAGCTTTTTGCAAGCGTAATTAGCTTGCAGAATGCTAGCGTGACAGGTTGGTCACACTCGTCAAACATAGTGTGGGAAGGCTGCGGGGACACCGGAAGGTGAGAATATCATGATTTTTTATTTTAATTCTTTTTTTAACAGGTATATGTTACCCAGGGCCTGGAGGTACTTTCCGCATGGTAGGCATAGCCACATGCGGAAAGTAAGCTGATCAAGAGATTCCACACAAAGAATGAGCATTCCGCGTTGGAAAAATATGCATCATTAGCACAGCATGTGCGGAATGCCATTGAATTCAATGGGTTTTTGTATGCGATTTCGCAGAGAAAAAACGCGGCAAAAATGCATAAAATCTGCAACGTGTGCACACAGTCTTAGCCTTAGGACAGAGACACACTAGCGATTAAACAACAGTCCGATTTTGATGCAGGAGAGTCGGACGAGTGTAATGCAATTGTCATGTTAGTGTCATGCGTTTTTTGTGCGGGTACAATCAGATTTTTCACACATAGCATCTGATTTACATCCGAATGCAGTGCGATTGCTATCAGACTGCAATGCGATTTTATACTGAGCTTTTACATAGAGCACTTCTCTGTCATTGACACATCGTTTTAAAACGAAATGTTCTTCAAAGAACACACATACGGTATATACTGTATATAATATATATATATACTATATATATAAATAATATATAATAGATATATATATAATATCTATATATATACTGTATATATCTAATATATATATCTATAATATATATATATTTAATATATATAATATATATATATATACAGTATATATATACAGTGGGGAAAAAAAGTATTTAGTCAGTCAGCAATAGTGCAAGTTCCACCACTTAAAAAGATGAGAGGCGTCTGTAATTTACATCATAGGTAGACCTCAACTATGGGAGACAAACTGAGAAAAAAAAATCCAGAAAATCACATTGTCTGTTTTTTTTTCATTTTATTTGCATATTATGGTGGAAAATAAGTATTTGGTCAGAAACAAGCAATCAAGATTTCTGGCTCTCACAGACCTGTAACTTCTTCTTTAAGAGTCTCCTCTTTCCTCCACTCATTACCTGTAGTAATGGCACCTGTTTAAACTTGTTATCAGTATAAAAAGACACCTGTGCACACCCTCAAACAGTCTGACTCCAAACTCCACTATGGTGAAGACCAAAGAGCTGTCAAAGGACACCAGAAACAAAATTGTAGCCCTGCACCAGGCTGGGAAGACTGAATCTGCAATAGCCAACTAGCTTGGAGTGAAGAAATCAACTGTGGGAGCAATAATTAGAAAATGGAAGACATACAAGACCACTGATAATCTCCCTCGATCTGATGCTCCACGCAAAATCCCACCCAGTGGGGTCAGAATGATCACAAGAACAGTGAGCAAAAATCCCAGAACCACGCGGGGGGACCTAGTGAATGAACTGCAGAGAGCTGGGACCAATGTAACAAGGCCTACCATAAGTAACACACTACGCCACCATGGACTCAGATCCTGCAGTGCCAGACGTGTCCCACTGCTTAAGCCTGTACATGTCCGGGCCCGTCTGAAGTTTGCTAGAGAGCATTTGGATGATCCAGAGGAGTTTTGGGAGAATGTCCTATGGTCTGATGAAACCAAACTGGAACTGTTTGGTAGAAACACAACTTGTCGTGTTTGGAGGAAAAAGAATACTGAGTTGCATCCATCAAACACCATACCTACTGTAAAGCATGGTGGTGGAAACATCATGCTTTGGGGCTGTTTCTCTGCAAAGGGGCCAGGACGACTGATCCGGGTACATGAAAGAATGAATGGGGCCATGTATCGTGAGATTTTGAGTGCAAACCTCCTTCCATCAGCAAGGGCATTGAAGATGAAACGTGGTTGGGTCTTTCAACATGACAATGATCCAAAGCACACCGCCAGGGCAATGAAGGAGTGGCTTCGTAAGAAGCATTTCAAGGTCCTGGAGTGGCCTAGCCAGTCTCCAGATCTCAACCCTATAGAAAACCTTTGGAGGGAGTTGAAAGTCCGTGTTGCCAAGCGAAAAGCCAAAAACATCACTGCTCTAGAGGAGATCTGCATGGAGGAATGGGCCAACATACCAACAACAGTGTGTGGCAACCTTGTGAAGACTTACAGAAAACGTTTGACCTCTGTCATTGCCAACAAAGGATATATCACAAAGTATTGAGATGAAATTTTGTTTCTGACCAAATACTTATTTTCCACCATAATATGCAAATAAAATGAAAAAAAAACAGACAATGTGATTTTCTGGATTTTTTTTTCTCAGTTTGTCTCCCATAGTTGAGGTCTACCTATGATGTAAATTACAGACGCCTCTCATCTTTTTAAGTTGTGGAACTTGCACTATTGCTGACTGACTAAATACTTTTTTTCCCCACTGTATATATAATATCTAAATATACTGTATATATGTAATATATCTATAATATATATGTTATATATGTCTTTATATTTCATAGCGAGATAGATAGCAGAATAGCCGTTAATTCAATTGTCGGCTTCTGTAAAATAATTGCAAAGCCGACACATGGTTTACATACAGTTAACCATTGCATATCATTACGATTTATATACGTCCCTGACTACTAATGTTATTAGTGTATGTGTGTAAAAATTTGTATCTGTAGGTGATAAATTAAAGAATTAAATCATGGAAAAAAATTGTATGGGCTCCCGCACAATTTTCTCCACCAGAGAGGGAAAGCCAGTGACTGAGAGCAGATATTAATAGCCTAGAGAGGGACCATGGTTATTGGCCCCCCTGGCTAAAAACATCTGCCCCCAACCACCCGAGAAAAAGCGCATCTGTAAGATGTACCAATTCTGGCACTTAGCCTCTCTCTTCCCATTGCCCTCTAGCGGGTGGCATATGGGGTAATAAGGGGTTAATGTCACCTTGCTATTGTAAGGTGACATTAAGTCCGATTAATAATGGAGAGGTGTCAATATTAATCCAATAGTATGAAAGGGTTAAAAAAACCCACAGGCTGGGAGGCTGCGCTGACGTCACTGATGCTGCCGCCGGCAGCTTTTCATTCATTCCTCCATGGTTGAGATGGATTGCACCGTGGGACTTGACTGTACGGTGGATAGATATGGGATATTGTTGCTTTTTATTTTTTATTTTTTACAGGAGAACGATGGCTTCAATTGCATTGGGAGTTTAATAAAGATGTGAAACCAGTGTGTTTATTTCATTAAAAGAGTTTATTCTTAATGTGTGTGTTTTTTTACCTCTTTCATGCTATTTAATTAACTAGCTTGGCTCGTGCAAAATCTTTGCACATTGGTCATCTGGGGCGCAGGCAATTTCAGAAAAAGCAAGCTGGTCAAATGTAATTGTATTTCATGAGATGATGAACACAGACAGGTATTTATATATGTAGATTGGTAATACAATAAAATGGTTTGATAAGTAGAGGCCAAAAAATGTCTTCCAGTAGAGGTGGCACCTGCATTGTTTCCTTCTGCAGGTTTATGAAAATGAATCTTTAAACTGTATTTAGTGATAAAACTGTGGATGTGTGGTTTGTTTGGCTCTTTTCTTGCTGAAGGGGGCAAGTTTACCTTTCAAATGGTGTATCGTGTGTGTGGGGCAAAGTAATCAGCGAAAATAATGGATAGGTGTCTTATTGACAACTCTCCATTATTAACCAGGCTTAATGTCACCTTGCAATAGGAAGTTGACTTTAACCCCTTATTACCCCATATGACACCCGCTACAGGGCAATGGGAAGAGAGAGGCTAAGAGCCAGAATTGGTGCATCTTACAGATGCGCCTTTTCTGGGGTGGTTGGGGGCAGATGTTTTTAGCCGGGGGGGCAATAACAATGGTCCCTCTCTAGGCTATTAATATCTGCCCTCAGTCACTGGCTTTCCCTCTCTGGTGAAGAAAATTGCGCTGGAGCCCACGCAATTTTTTCCCGCGATTTAATTCTTTAATTTAACACCTACAGCTCCAATATTTTACACACACACTAATAATAATAGTAGTCAGGGACTTATATAAATCAAACTAATATGCAATAGTTTACTGTATGTAAACCATGCATCATAGAAGCCGACAATTGAATTATCAGCTATTCTGCTATCTATATCTCTATCAAATATAAAGATATATATATATATAAATATGGGTGTCACTGACATATATATATGTGAAAAATGAGGATGAATGAACTCATGGAGATCAACATCCAACACTGCGGAGACAGCATCACATGTTTCTCAATGCAGTGATTCTAGAGCAATGCCCCCATCCCTTATGGAAAATATGTAAAAGCATGCAAAACAAAAGCCGCGGAGACACGAACACATGTTTCCCAATGCAAGCAATGACTAGCCAGGTCTTTCCCCGGGAAGGAACAACCACGGGAAGGGCAGTTTCCAATGAAGGAAACCACCTATGCCAAAACATAGTATCCATCCACAGACAGCTGTTTCGGGGTATTGCCCCTCATCAGTGTGGAGTAGGAAACTGGCCAGTAGGAGCAATGCTTAGTAGAAGACTGTGAAAAATGAGGATGAATGAACTCATGGAGATCAACATCCAACACTGCGGAGACACCATCACATGTTTCCCATCGCAGTGATTCTAGAGCAATGCGACCATCCCTTATGGGAAATATGTAAAAACATGCAAAACACTAGCCGCGGAGACACCATCACATGTTTCTCAACGCAAGCAATGACTAGCCAGGTCTTTCCCCGGGAAGGAAAAACCACGGGAAGGGCAGTCTCCAATGAAGGAAACCACCTATGCCAAAACATGGTATCCATCCACAGACAGCTGTTTCGGGGTATTGCCCCTCATCAGTGTGGATTAGGAAACAGGCCAGTAGGAGCAATGCCTAGTAGAAGACTATGAAAAAGGAGGATGAATGAACTCATGGAGATCAACATCCAACACTGCGGAGACACCATCACATGTTTCTCAACGCAGTGATTCTAGAGCAATGCCCCCATCCCTTATGGGAAATATGTAAAAACATGCAAAACACCAGACGCGGAGACACCATCACATGTTTCTCAACGCAAGCAATGACTAGCCAGGTCTTTCCCCAGGAATGAACAACCACGGGAAGGGCAGTCTCCAATGAAGGAAACCACCTATGCCAAAACATGGTATCCATCCACAGACAGCTGTTTCGGGGTATTGCCCCTCATCAGTGTGGAGTAGGAACCTGGCCAGTAGGAGCAATGCCTAGTAGAAGACTGTGAAAAATGAGGATGAATGAACTCATGGAGATCAACATCCAACACTGCGGAGACACCATCACATGTTTCTCAACGCAGTGATTCTAGAGCAATGCCCCCATCCCTTATGGGAAATATGTAAAAACATGCAAAACACAAGCCGCGGAGACACCATCACATGTTTCTCAACGCAAGCAATGACTAGCCAGGTCTTTCCCCAGGAAGGAACAACCACGGGAAGGGCAGTCTCCACTGAAGGAAACCACCTATGCCAAAACATGGTATCCATCCACAGACAGCTTTATTTTTTATTTTTTTTAAACTATTCAGGTTAGTTATAAACAACTCAATATACAGTAAGCTCATCAACTTAAACGTCGTTGTTTCAACTCTCATCATCATGGTTCATATTTATTTTAGTATAACAAACCAAGGGTATACACAAAAGACATCCTGAACATCAATAAACATCACTAAAATTCACTGATATTTGATCAGGTGCTGCCATTTTTTAAATTTCCAGACACCCTCTGCATCAGAACCACCACCGCCTTCGCTATCTAATTTATAAATCAAGTATAATCTAGAAAGGATCAGCCCGACACACTTATTCACAGATACATGCTTCTCTTTGAAAATTCCTAAATTCCCCACATCCCACAAACTCTGCATCACACAAGTCATAATTAACCATAGGATTCTATTTTTCACACGACCACATGCACCAATTCCAAACATCGCAACACGCCAGTCAATAAAACTCACACCTGCTAACTCCTTACACAACCCACCTACACACTTCCACACACTGCACGCGTAATCACAGTCCCACATAGTATGCCACACAGTCTCACATCCACCACATCCTTCCCTCGGGCACACATCAGTTCTGGTCAGACCTCGTCTCTTCTGAACCTGTCGCACAGGCAAAATATTGTGCAAGGACATCCATACAATATTCCTTTGTCTATTAGACATCCCGTGCGTTTCCAAACTCTTCCATGCAACCGAAACTTCATTCCCTCTCAACCCCACAATATTACATTCCACATCATTTTTATGTATTATTTTCATCACATTCTTAGCCATTCTAAAATCATTCATCGGCACACTCAGCAAATCATGCTTCCTCACAAACTTCTTAGTCACCTCATACCAGACCGGACACTTGAAAGCAACAGGCACTCTAGCATCCCTCTTTCTCCAACATAAGCCATATAACATCCAACCAGCTGAATAACTTGCCATATACGCTCCCTTATTTCCTTTATTCAGCAAAATAACAACAGTTTTGATATACTGAAGCCCCAGAAAAATCTCAATGTTTGGAAAGGCCATGCCACCATGGTGACTCGCCTTAAAAAGACTCTCTCTCTTAAGTTTCTCTATTTTACTGCTCCAGAAAAAAGCAAAAACTAACTTTTCCACTCTTTTTATTTTCCTACATGATGGTGGAAAAACTGTTGCAATAAAAAGCAAAATCGGAAGAATCACCGCTTTTATGACCAAAATCTTACCACTCAAGGTCAAGTCTCTCAGTCGCCAAAAATTTAACTTACGCTCTATGCGCAATCCACACTCCTCCCAGCTCTCCTTACCTTCCAAGTCCTTATTAAATAATACTCCCAGAACTTTGATAGCACCCTCCTCACACTTTACCCCCTCCATTTTAACCCTGTCATCCCCAAAACATTTAAAACTACATTTATTCCAATTCACTCTAAAGCCAGATGCACCACAGAAAAACTCCAGAAGCAACTTAACCCTACTCATAGATGCAACACTTTCACTCACAGCTACAACATCATCCATATATCCAAGAACTTTCATATGCTTCCCACCACTCCCAGGTACCAACAAACCTTGCATCATTTTATCACGTCTCACCAAGCACAACAAAGGTTCAATCACACATACAAACAAGACAGAGGACATGGGACACCCCTGCCTTACACCAGACTTAATATTCACTTTCTCACTCAACCACCCTTTAACAAGAAACTCACTTGACACACAATCATACAAAGACATTATCCCATTCACAAATTTTTGAGGAAATCCCATTCTATCCAGAACTTTAAACAAAAACACAAGCGAGACCCTATCAAACGCTTTCTCAAAATCAATTGACAGAACCATACACTTCCGTTTCCTTCCCATGCAGTCTCCAATCAAATCCCTTAACAACAATAAGTTATCACTCATACTTCTTCTAGGCACAGCACACACTTGAGCCTCATCCACAACACTACCAATCACCTCACGCATACGATTCGCCAACAATTTGCTATAGATTTTGTAATCTGCGTTCAGCAATATTATAGGTCTCCAATTCTCTAAACACTTTCTCTCACCTTTCTTATGCACAAGCACAACCACCCCCTCTTTCATTGATTCACACAACTTACCACTCTGCCACATATACTTACATATCTCAGTCAAATCAGCACCCAGAAAATCCCACGCCTTCACATAGAATTCTACCGGCAATCCGTCTTTACCTGGAGTCTTATTCTTTTTAGCACTCTTCATCACATTTTCTACTTCTTCCATAATTACATCCTCATTCAAAATATCACATTCTCCACTATCCAACTTGTTCTCCAACCCATTCAGCACTTCTGAAACAAGACCAGAATCAATCCATTTTTTATCATATAACTTGCTATAGAACCTATTCACTTCCTTTATCACATTGTCACCTGACACACACAAACCATTCCTATCCAGGATTTTATCCATATCAGCCTTTCTCCCATTCATTTTCTTAAAAAAGAACCTCGTGCACTTTTCATCTTTCTCAAGATGTTCTATTTTGGTGCGATAGATGATTTCTTTCCCTTTTTCATCCATAACACTCTTTAATTCACTCATTGTCTCAGCCAGCAGATCAGACACATCCATGCCACTTTCTCCGCACTTCCTTAACCAGTCTAAGCACCTGTTTAAATCATTAAATCTACTCCGATAAATAGCAGCTTTTTTATAGCCCCACTTTTTGAAGAATTTTTTGCAACACACCTTAATCCAGTCCCACCATTCCAGTACACACGCAAAATCCCTCTTACATACTCTCCACTCTTTATACTTTATTTTTAATTCATTCATCACATCCTCATCTTCTAACAATCTTACATTCAGCTTCCAAACCCCACACCCATACACACGGTCATCAATCGCACTAAACACACCTCTCAAACACTCATGATCAGAAAAAGGTACAGCATTTTGTTCAAAATTCATACACAATATATTTTTGGAAAACAACATTTTATCTATCCTGGATGCAATACCACCCCTATCAGCATGGTACGTTGGCGGTGGTGGGATGCCAAATTTCAGAGCAGCAGCATCTAGAAGGGAAAAATCAGAAATAAGATTGGATAACTTTTTACCAGTTATGTCACAATTCCCTTCTGTGGTGCAATTAAAGTCTCCAACTAAAACTGTAGGCATTTTGCCCGGAAGAAACAAACTTAACTTTTCCAAAAGAGCCAGATGCTCCTTTTTCCTGTCGTGTCCTGATGGATAGTACACATTAATAATTCTAGCCCGCCACCCCCTATAGCTAACATGTGCAATTATACATCTACCCACCTCTACCACCGTGTAGCTATCTAAACTAATCTCCCTGTTACCCATTAATATCCCTACACCATCAATCCTATTAACACATGAGCCAGACCATACATGCTGTCCGTAAGGCCAGTCCTTATCGCTTGGAGCGTCCACAATCCCACATTCCTGAAGACAAAAGATGTGAGCATTCATCTGTTTAATATAATCTAGAATGATTGCCCTCCTGAATTTGGATCTAATTTGCCTGACATTCAGGGACGCAATGCCCCAACCAGCTTGGGGAGCCATAACATGACTGTGTTATTTACATAACGACAAACACGCCACTTCCTCTTCAGCTGTTTTCGTCTTCCATCTGGAACTGCAACTCCTTGAATCTGTTTACGTCTGCGGGAATGCCTAAAAAAGCATTGGTGTCAGGAGAGAAGACATTCTGAGGGTAACTACGTTCACTCACCGGACTTAAACCAACTTCACCGGGGTCTGCCCAATCCGTTCTGGGCTTCTTACAGGAATTTCCAGGCTCCTCATCCTCAGAGTACCTCGCAAGAGTGAAGTCACCTTGATCTCCACAACTGGCCAACTCCTCCTCAGTAGCAAACCAAGATACACTGGGGGTATTGCCAAGAGTACTCTCCAACTCCCCCTCCCCACAGACATCAGACTGAAGAGGGAGCTCACATTCAACATCAGTAGCTTCCAAAACTGCCACCTCTGGGCTGGGAGACTCCGTTTGGGGCAGGGCCTCCTCATGTGCATCCATGATTTCAGGTTCCTCAATAAGTTCCGGGTCTGAAACCTGTGGAATGTCAACAACAGCAGCAGGGGGTGCAGCTGCCCCACCTGAGACCTCAGTATAAGACCTAGGACTGATCCTGGCCTTACAGTCCCGATACTTATGGCCCTCCTCACCACAAGCATTACACATAACAGGATTTGTGCAGTCTTTTGCCATATGGCCAGAAGCATTGCAATTCCTGCAAGTTGGCATCTCCTTGCAACTATCCTGGGTATGCCCGAAATTTTTACACCTCCTGCAATACATCGGGGCATCTGGAAAGAACAAAAAAACAGTATTTTTCCCAATTGAAAAATTAAGAGGGGGGTAATGGATGCCTCCCGGGCCTTGGGGATCCATCCCAAATCTCACAAAAAATTTGTACTTCCCAGTCCAGAGCTCTTCTCCATTCAGGACCCTGTGGGAGTACTGAACATAAATGCAATGTCTTTTCAAAAATAAAGCAATGTCCTCCAGGGAAACAAAAGGGTTGTGCATGAAAACTACAAGTGGGATATCTCCCTTAGAGTACAGCACAGTAAAGGTAAGACCTTCCAGCAAACGATTTGCCACTCCATTTTTCAGGGCAGTAAACAAATTCTGGCAAGCCACCATAGAAGATAGCACCAGTACATACCTGCCTTCTCTCCTAAACTCCTGCAGGCATATTATATCGGACTTCCGAATCTTCAGGATGTCATAAAACACCATGTTGACCAAATATCCCAGGGAAAAATGCAACTTCATATCTTCAGCGATGTCAATCCTGAATCCATTTTTGACCCGGCTATCACCGGTCCCAGAGAATTGAAGTCGGACTCCCATCGTCCACAACTCCAAGGGTCTCCTCCCCGAAACCTCCTGGCTATCTCCCAAAAGCAGCGACCGGATTAAGCCACCGAAGTGGCGATGCCGGAAGGCCAAGAGACAACACTCAAGGTATTCAGGAAACTCCGCACCTCATCAGTGTGGAGTAGGAAACTGGCCAGTAGGAGCAATGCCTAGTAGAAGACTGTGAAAAAGGAGGATGAATGAACTCATGGAGATCAACATCCAACACTGCGGAGACATCATCACATGTTTCTCAACGCAGTGATTCTAGAGCAATGCCCCCATCCCTTATGGGAAATATGTAAAAACATGCAAAACACAAGCCGCGGAAACACCATTACATGTTTCTCAATGCAAGCAATGACTAGCCAGGTCTTTCCCCAAGAAGGAACAACCACGGGAAGGGCAGTCTCCACTGAAGGAAACCACCTATGCCAAAACATGGTATCCATCCACAGACAGCTGTTTCGGGGTATTGCCCCTCATCAGTGTGGAGTAGGAACCTGGCCAGTAGGAGCAATGCCTAGTAGAAGACTGTGAAAAATGAGGATGAATGAACTCATGGAGATCAACATCCAACACTGCGGAGACACCATCACATGTTTCTCAACGCAGTGATTCTAGAGCAATGCCCCCATCCCTTATGGGAAATATGTAAAAACATGCAAAACACAAGCCACGGAGACACCATCACGTTTCTCTACGCAAGCAATGACTAGCCAGGTCTTTCCCCGGGAAGGAAAAACCACGGGAAGGGCAGTCTCCAATGAAGGAAACCACCTATGCCAAAACATGGTATCCAACCACAGACAGCTGTTTCGGGGTATTGCCCCTCATCAGTGTGGAGTAGGAAACTGGCCAGTAGGAGCAATGCCTAGTAGAAGACTGTGAAAATGGAGGATGAATGAGCTCATGGAGATCAACATCCAACACTGCGGAGACACCATCACATGTTTCTCAACACAAGCAATGACTAGCCAGGTCTTTCCCCGGGAAGGAACAACTCTGTATGAATTGCCGGCTCTTCAAAGGACATCGGTGCGTAAACATCGCACAGCACTCACATGGTGTGAGTGCAGTGCAATTTTTTATCTCACCCATTGACTTTTATTGCGGGATGCGATCCGATTTTTGCTGACAATCGAAGCATGCTGCAATTTTTTTCTAGCCCAATCTTGATCCGATCTGAGCTGGAAAAAAAACGCAGATGAAGACACCATCATAGATTAACACTGGCACAAATTCAATCCGATTTTTTATCGGATTGAATTTGTCTGATTTCATCGCAAGTGAGCATGAGCCCTAAGAGAGGCATTCACATTACATATGTAGGTTCCAAGTAAAACGGAGATCGCCTTGTCAATCACCACCTACCTAGCCTGATTGACAGTTTTTCAGTGTCTCTCTGTTTCTGAGATCTCACTCTGCTCAGTATAAGATGCATTTGTCAGTCAAGGATTAGATACACCTCTTTGGCCTGGACTTTGTATGACGCTGATCTTTTCAGGTGTTGAACCTGGGATTTTGCAAGCCGTACACTGCTTGACTGCCGAGTAAGCTTGAAAAGGTATGTTACAAGTTGTTTGGTGCTGGTTTTCCTTATTTTCCATATTTGCTCATTTTAATGTTAAGATTATACAGCCATGCTGACGTAGAGTTTCAAAATAAGTACAGCAGTCACATCTGGTCTAAGAGGTCTCTTTAATAATGAGTATAGTTTGTATTGTGACAGATTAGCTTTAAGAGGTTAATTTTGCTTTATTTTTTATCTTTTTTCATTGTTTTTACATGACCCTGTTAACAATGATATTACAGAAATATGTGTTAGGGATTGAAATGGTAAATTCCAGATGTCATCTCACAGAATGTGACAACAGATTTAGATTGCACATAACATTGAATTAAGACATAATAGTTGACACAATCTGTCCAGGGAACACATGCAGCCCTAAGCACAGGCGGACGTCATCAGCTTTAAATGGAACTTCTCCATAACTATAGTTATTTCATAACCTCCAGGTTTTACAAATAATGCTAAAAGCTTGGCAAAAGCTTGTTCATGTCACGATATTGCCTGATGCATATACTCTCTCCTTTGGGACATGCACATAAAAAGCCATTTTTCCCAGCGAGCCCATACCGGGCAGCACCTTTCTGAACCCTGCTCATGAAGGTATTGTTCACATGTTCAGGTTTTAAATATAGTAGATAGGACTGCTCCGAGAAGGGTATACCGTGACGTGGTGGAGTGGCTTAGCGTACATTTTTTTGCAAAAAAGGTATCAACAAAATACCTTTGTTTTGTTAACATCTTTTACTAGCGCTTGCTGCTTACTGTTACATATATTTTACAACAGAGTATTTATGCACGTTTGTCATACTGTGTGTTTTTTCTGTGTCTTAGTTCTTGGGTGGTGTGAACAGGGTCTTACTGACCTGTTCATTTTCTGTGCATGTGTCATGTGTTCTGAATCTATTGATTTCTTGTTTATGCAAGCTTTGGGAGATCCCCGCCTCTCTCCTTTGGGACATGCACATAAAAAGCCATTTTTCCCAGCGAGCCCATACCGGGCAGCACCTTTCTGAACCCTGCTCATGAAGGTATTGTTCACATGTTCAGGTTTTAAATATAGTAGATAGGACTGCTCCGAGAAGGGTATACCATGATGTGGTGGAGTGGCTTAGCGTACCTTTTTTTGCAAAAAAAGTATCAATAAAGTACCCTGGTTTTGTTAACATCTTTTACTAGCACTTGCTTCTTACTGTTACATATATTTTGCAACAGAGTATTTATGCACGTTTGTCATACTGTGTGTTTTTTCTGTGTTTTATATACTGTATGCTGCTGTAAAGATATACAGTGAAATACTCCGGCAATAAACTTACATTGTAAAAAAATGAATACTGTATATTTCTGTGTCGTGTCCCTCTGTGTAAGAGTATGTTCCCACAGTCAGTAAACACTGCGGGTTAGATGCTCTGTACCTCCACAGCGTCAAACCCGCAGCGGTCAGATGTTACAGCATAGTGGATGGGATTTCATGAAATCTCACCTCCACTGTGCGTCCTGGGATGCCTCCGACATACCTGTGGAGACAGACATATGGCACATCTTTCCAGACCACAACATGCTAATTTATGTAACGGAGACGCTCCGACTCCGCTGCATAAATTAACCATTCACTATCATTAGATGCAGTTAAATCACATTATCTTTCTAGTCATATGCGTATTAAGTGCAGGAATGCAGCTTACTACACATGTGTGCTAATTTACATAATATCGTACCTTGTTCCAGCCAGAAGTTCGCATACACTGCAGTTCTCACGATGAGCTGAGCTGATCGCGAGAACTGCCGTGCACGTGACCAACGGGGTTATCTCCAGTTACTAGCTAAGTTCTCACGATCAGCTGACAGCGAGAACTGCCGTGCACGTGACCGTCGGGGACCGAGCTATATCTGGTCATCAGCGGTCATCATCTATAATAATAATAATAAATTTTATTTCTATAGTGCCGACATATTCCGCAGCACTTTACATTTCAGAGGGGATTTGTACAGACAATAGACATTACAGTATAACAATAATCACATAGATTATAACAAATACCAAGAGGAATGAGGGCCCTGCTCGCGAGCTTACAATCTGAGGAAAAAGGGGAGACACGAAAGGTGGGTGGTAACAATTGCCCTGATTGTTTGGACCAGCCATAATGTTAAGTGTGTAACAGTACAGACACAGAGGGCTAATGGATGCACAAAGCATGTGGGAACATGATGTGGGGAACCTGGTTATGGTTAAACTTTTGACTGTGCCACCCAGGGATAGATTAGGTTAATGTGTTGAGGCAGTAGGCCAGTCTGAATAAATGTGTTTTCAGGGCACGCTTAAACTTGTGGGGATTGGGGACTAATTGTATTGACCTGGGAAGTGCATTCCAAAGAATTGGCGCAGCATGTGTAAAGTCTTGGAGACGGGAGTGGGAGGTTCTGATTATTGAGGATGCTAACCTAAGGTCATCAGCAGAACGGAGGGCGTGGGTAGCGTGGTATACTGAAACAAGGGAGGAGATGTAGGGTGGTGCTGAGCCATGGAGAGCTTTGTGGGTGAGGGTAATAAGTTTGTACTGGATTCAGGAGTGGATGGGTAGCTAGTGTAATGACTGGTACAAGGTAGAGGCATCGGTGTAACGATTGGCAAGGAATATGATACTGGCTGCAGCATTCAAGACAGATTGAAGAGGGGAGAGTTTGGTAAGAGAGAGACCGATTAGAAGAGAGTTACAATAGTTGAGACGAGAATGAATAAGAGAAACAGTAAGAGTTTTTGCAGAGTCAAAAGTAAGAAAAGGTCGAATTCTAGAAATGTTTTTGAGGTGGAGCTGACAAGAGCGAGCCAGTGATCAAATGTGGGGGGCAAAGGAAAGCTCGGAGTCAAGTATGACCCCAAGACAGCGGGCATGTTGCTGGGGAGTAATAGTGGAACCACACACGGAAATGGCAATGTCGGGTATAGGTACATTAGTAGAGGGAGGAAACGCAAGGAGTTCAGTCTTTGACAGGTTCAGTTTCAGATATAGTGAGGACATGATGTTAGACACAGCGTTTAGACAATCGCCGGTGTTTTCTAGAAAGGCTGGCGTGATGTCAGGAGAAGAAGCGTATAATTGGGTGTCATCAGCATAGAGATGGTACTGGAAGCCAAATCTACTGATTGTTTGACCAATAGGGGCAGTGTACAAGGAGAAGAGGAGGGGGCCTAGAACCGATCCTTGAGGAACCCCAACAGTAAGGGGTAGGTGAGAGGAGAAGGAACCAGCAAAAGATACAGTAAAGGAGAGGTCAGAGAGATAGGAGAACCATGAGAGAACGGTGTCCTTGAGGCCAATGGAACGGAGCATAGTGAGGAGGACCTGATGATCCACAGTGTCGAATGCTGCAGAGAGATCCAAGAGAATCAGCATGGAGTAATGACCATTTGATTTAGCTGTTAGTAGATCATTAGAGACTTTATTGAGGGCAGTTTCAGTAGAGTGTAAAGAGCGGAAACCGGATTGGAGAGGGTTGAGAAGAGAGTTATCAAAGAGATAGCGGATAAGACGGGAGTGGACCAGGCGTTCCAGGAGTTTAGAGATGAAGGGAAGATTAGAGACAGGTCTATAGTTAACGGCACAGTTTTGGTCGAGGGATGGTTTTTTAAGTAGTGGATGTATGATGGCATGCTTAAATGAGGAGGGAAAGATACCAGAAGAGAGAGAGAGGTTAAATATTTTAGTTAGGTGAGCGGTGACAGCAGGGTAAAGGGACTGGATAGATGTGACGGAAATGGGTCACTGGTGCAAGTGGTTGGGCGAGAAGATGCAGGGAGCCTGCTTACTTCTTCTTCTGTGACTGGTTCAAAATCAGGGAGTGAGCTAGATGCAGTGGGGGAGGGAGGACAGTGCAAGGTATGAGGTGATTGGGAGATAATTTCCTGTCGGATCTGGTCAATTTTTTCTTTGAAGTAATTGGCCAGATCGTCAGCTCGGAGCTCCGTGGTTGGGGCCTGTACTCTTGGGTTGAGTAGAGAATGAAAAGTGTCAAAGAGATGTTTAGGGTTATTGGACAGTGAGGTGATGAGGGTGTTGAAATAGGTTTGTTTGGAGAGGTGAAGGGCAGTGTTGTATGTTCTAAGCATAAACTTATAATGGATGAAATCTTTGTGTAGATTGGATTTTCTCCACAGATGTTCGGCGCACTTGCAGCACTGTTTGCAGGGTGTGCCAGGGTTGTCTGTGTTGTGGTGTTCTATTTATAGGGCGTGCAAATTCATCCAGGACACTTTGAAGTGTTTCATTGTAATGCTTCAATGCAGAATCAGGACATGAGAGGGAGGAGATAGGGGCCAATGAAGACTGCAAGTTCTTCATAAGTTTCTGGGTGTTAATGGCCTGTATGTTTCTATAAGTATGGACAGTGGGGGTGACCAGCAGCCTGGCAGTTCTTGATAGAGAATGAAAGAAGATTGTGGTCAGAGAGAGGGAGAGGGGAGTTTGCAAAATCATCCACTGCACAAAGCCGAGAGAAGACCAAGTCGAGGGAGTTTCCATCTTCATGCGTTGGAGAATTAGTAAGCTGCAAAAGGCCAAATGAGGAGGTTAGAGATAAAAGGTGAGTAGCAGATGGGGATAGGAAGAGAGGGGAAAGACCAATGGGGATGTTGAATTCTCCCATGATGAGGGTAGGGATGTCACAGGAGAGAAAATGTGGAAGCCAAGTGGCAAAATGATCCAGGAACTGTTGACAAGGGCCGGGAGGACGATACACCACCGCCACTCGCATGGAGAAGGGGGTGTAGAGTCTGACGGCATGGACCTCAAAAGAAGGGAAGACTAGTGAGGGTAGTTGAGGGATAACCTGAAAGGTACATTTTGGTGATAGGAGCAGACCAACGCCTCCACCTGCTCTATTGTCTGATCTTGGGGTATGAGAGAAGTCTAGTCCCCCGTATGAAAGAGCATCAGCAGCGGTAGTGTCTGACTGCTGGATCCAGGTTTCAGTAAGAGCCAGGAGGTTAAGAGAATTAGAAAGGAAAAAGTCATGAATGAAGGAGAGTTTGTTACACACTGAGCGAGAATTCCAAAGTGCACAATTAGGAGAGACAGATGGCATGCAGGGAATATTAATAAGATTAGAGGGATTTCTGAGTGCAGCAGTTGGGGGTTTGACTTTCTATAACATGGGGGACCAGGGTTGGGAGCAATGTCTCCTGCGACTAGGAGAAGGAGGATAGAAAGAGTGAGCAGATGGTTAAGTGATTTGTGAGAGCATCTCTTATGTTGAATGGTGGGACTGACTGGACCTGTGCAATTTAACAATGTGAAAAGAGCGTAAGTGCTATACATAGGAGAGGAAAGGAGCGAGGGGCTGATATGGATGGAGTGTAGCAAGTTAATGCCAGGGCGGTGGATGTGTGTGAATGCAGTGGCCAGTATATAAATTACACAAATGAGTATGGTATATATTTGTTGTACTCCAAATGTACAGGGAGTAGATGTATATAAATGTCTTACCTGTCTCCTGCCCTGTCTAACTGCCATGTTATAACTGCCTCGTACTTTGATACATGTACTTCGATTACATGTGCATAAATGCCCCCCCAAGCTATGTCTGAATATGTAGGAGGCTAAGGCTTAGATCTTTTTTTTTTTTGCTCTCTCTCTTCTCGTTAATCATTCAAACTAAATTGAGACAGCAGGACCCAATAAAATGCTGTGGTCAGATAAACAGATGTCCAGCACTACATGGATCATAAAGCACTTTGAAAAGTTTCTTGACCTCACAACATAAGGGGACAAGCAGAGTAAGTTGAAATAACTATATACCAGATATAAGCTTGCATAGTTGAAAACACATATATAGCATTCAGGATTAACTGCTTGCTGACATTGAATGGAGTGGAGAAACACAGGAGTTTACTCAGAGCAGAGATTGAAAGAGCTGGTTACCAGATATAAGCTTGCATAGTTGAAAACACATATGTAGCATTCAGGATTAACTGCTTGCTGACATTGAATGGAGTGGAGAAGCACAGGAGTTGATTCAGAGCAGAGATTGAAAGAGCTGGCTACCAGATATAAGCTTGCATAGTTGAAAACACATATATAGCATTCAGGATTAACTGCTTGCTGACATTGAATGGAGTGGAGAAACACAGGAGTTGATTCAGAGCAGAGATTGAAAGAGCTGGTTACCAGATATAAGCTTGCATAACTGTGTCAGAATGTCATGCTGAGTGGTGGCATAATGCCACCACTCAGTCAAAGGCATCCAGATGTAGCAGTGCCAGACTCGTCGTGGTACACTATGTAGACACGTGGTCAAAATTATTGGTACTCCTCGTTTAATGACAGTAAAACCCACAATGGTCACAGAAATAACTTGAATCTGACAAAAGTAATAATAAATAAAAAATCTATGAAAATGAGCAAATGAAATTCAGACATTGCTTTTCAACCATCCACAGAATTAAAAAAAAAATAAAACTCATGAAATAGTCCTGGACAGAAATGATGGTACCCTTAACTTAATATTTTGTTGCACAACCTTTTGAGGCAATCACTGCAATCAAATGATTCCTGTAACTGTCAATGAGACTTCTGCACCTCTCAACAGGTATTTTGGCCCACTCCTCAAAAGCAAACTCCTCCAGCTGTTTCGTGTTTGAAGGTTGCCTTTTCCAGAAGGCATGTTTCAGCTCTTTCCAAAGATGCTCAATAGGATTTAGGTCAGGGCTCATAGAAGGCCACTTCAGAATAGTCCAATGTTTTCCTCTTAGCCATTCTAGGCTGCTTTAGCTGTATGTTTTGGTTCATTATCCTGTTGCAAGACCCATAACCTGCAACTGAGACCAAGCTTTCTGACACTGGGCAGCACATTTCTCTCTAGAATCTCTTGATAGTCTTGAGATTTCATTGTACCCCGCACAGATTCTATACACCCTGTGCCAGATGCAGCTAAGCTGCCCCAGAACATAACAGAGCCTCCTCCATGTTTCACAGTAGGGACAGTGTTCTTTTCTTGATTTACTTCATTTTTCCATCTGTGAACATAGAGCTGATGTGCCTTGCCAAAAAGTTCCATTTTTGTCTCATCTGTCCATAGGACATTCTTCCAGAGCTTTTTAGCTTGTCAACATGTACTTCGACAAATTCCTGTCTGGCTTTTTTACATTTTTTTTTTCAAAATGGTGTCCTCCTTTTTTTTTTTAATTCTTTTTTATTGAAAATACTATAATACAACATTATCACAAATGTACAACACAGGTCAAAGTAACATAAATGTGTAATTATGCAACCATTGCAGTATAAACAAAGAGCTCCGGTCTTAACCCTCTCCCACCCAGGGCCCTCCCCCAACCTTTATTTGACTTGTTCAACTGTGACTCGCTAACTGTGTGGCTTCCCAAGCCTGCCATTCCCTGGGGAACTTCTGTAAGGCATTATTTTTGTGGGCTAGCATTTTTTCAAAAATAAACATGGTATTAATTGCTTGAGCTATGGCCTCTTTCTTAGAAATAACATCTGTTTTCCACTGTTTAGCTAATAGGAGTCTTGTCGTTAACACAATATGAGCCGTTACCACTCTAGAGCACGAGGGGAATGCATGTATGTTTAAGAGGAGGAGCACCACCTCGGGAGATGGCTGGACGATCTGTCCCACTACAAGTGAAATAATTCTAAAGGCGTGATCCCACAAAGAAGTTATAAGTGGACAATCCCAAAATATATGATATAAGGACCCCACCTGATTACAGTTTCGCCAACATAGGTGTGAGGTGTTGGGAAGCATGGAATGGAGCTTCACGGGAGTAAAATACCAGCGGAGTATCAGCTTCAAATGAGATTCAAAGTGGGACGCACACCTAAACGTCCGTCCTGCCAATTTAATTGCTCTTAACCAGTCCTTGTCAGGTATGGCTTTACCGAGGTCTTTTTCCCAAGATATGAAGGGTATAGAGTTTATGAATCTGCTCTTATGTCCCAAGGAATCAAAAAGGGGTCTCAAGCCCATATCCAGGGATAAGGAAGATGAGAGGGTCCGAATAATATCACTATTAACCCTATATGGGAAGTTTAAATATTTCTTTAAGGCGCTTCTACTGCAGTAATGGTATGTTAAGGAGTAGAATTTGAGATTTATTCTCATTAATTTTGTAGTAAGTTAGGAGGCCAAATTTTTCAATAATCTCTAGAGCTGCCGGCAAAGACTCCAGGGGGCGTGCTAACGTCAATATCACATCATCAGCATACAACGTGATGCAATGAGATTGTTTCCCCACCTCTGTGCCCCGAATATCTGGACTTTGTCTGATTGCTTGGGCAAGTGGTTCTAAAGCTAAAATAAACACTAAGGGGGAGAGAGGACACCCCTGCTTAGTGCCATTTGTAATGGAGAATATCTCTGACATGGTATCATTCACACAAACCCTGGTCGACGGAGCAGAATACAGAGCTTTAATAGCAGTCAGCACCCGATCCCCAAACCCCATACGCTCCAGAACCGAGAAGACAAATGACCATCTCACTCGGTCGAATGCCTTCTCGGCGTCTAAGGCCACTACCACCGCTGGTGTTCCCCTTCTATTTATTACATCTATCAAATCAATTACTTTCCTGGTGTTGTCAGCTGCAGTCCGCCCTTGCACAAAACCAGCCTGGCCTGGGTTAATAAGGGAAGGAATGATAGGCGCCAATCTCAGAGCAATACACTTAGCATAAATTTTGACATCAGTGTTTAACAATGAAATTGGGCGGAAGTTTTGGGGCACCTCCGGTGGTTTTCCCTGTTTTGGGAGTGTGATCACAGTAGCTGTCAGCATTTCTTTTGGGAAGCTCCCTTCATTTGCTGCTAATTGTAGGGTTTTGCATAAGTGTGGGACTAAGGTCTCCTGGCAAGCTTTATAGTACAAGTTTGTAAGACCGTCCGGGCCTGGGGCCTTCGCCTCTGGGAGAGAGTTAATCACTTTGGTCAATTCAGTCTCCGTCAAAGGTGCGTTTAAGATTTCTAACTGGTCTGGTGCAAGTGTTGGGAAATTAATGCTTGACAAAAACAGATTTGTAACAGGGGCCGTTGGGCCATGGAGGTCTGCTCTTGGATCTAAGTTATGCAAAGAAGCATAGCAATCCTTAAATTTATTGGCGATTTCCCGAGGATCTTAGAATCGGGAGATAAGTTCCTCAAAAAAGGATCTTAGTTTTAGAAGTTTTAATTTTCACTCTGGATTCTAGCAGTTTACCCGCTTTATTATTTTGGGAGTAGTAATGGGCTTTGGTGATCATAAGAATTTTTTCATAATTGTGTAAGAGTAATTCCCGCAATTCCAGTCGAAGATCACGTAGTTTACACATTTGGGCAGAGGATGGGGCACTTTTATTCATGTGTTGCAGTGAACTGATCGATGCTGTAAGGTCTGATAAGCGTTTTTCTCTTTGCTTTTTAAGGATATGGCCTATTTTAATAAAGTGGCCCCTGATAAACGCTTTATGGGCATTCCATACATGGAAGTAATTAGTGACCGAGTCCGCATTGAGCTCAAAGTATTCGTTAAGAGCTACTTTTGTTTGTGCCACTAAATTGGGGAGTTTTAGAATAAAGGGGTTCATCTTCCACGGGGAGTAAAGAGGGCACTCAGATTCTTCCCGAATAGACATCTTTATGGGGGCGTGATCCGACCAAGTTATTATACCTATTTCTGATGAGTTGACAATATTAAGGAGAGACCTGCTAACCAAGAATAGGTCTATCCGGGAGTAGGAGTGATGTACCTGTGAAAAGTAGGTATAGTCCTTCTCACATGCATGAAGAACCCTCCATATGTCATATAGGTCCTCCCGAAAGGCTAAGGAGGGAGAACAGGCGGCCCCCTGGAGGTTGGGGTGGAAGAGTCCAGAGAATTATCAAAAACACAATTAAAATCCCCACATAGGATTACGTGGCCCTGTTTAACCTTATTGATTCTAGTTATTAAATTTTTGATAAATCTAGTCTGTGCTTGGTTTGGAGCATAGTATATAAAACATTATTTATGGTGCCCACTTGTATGAGGTATCGACCTGCAGGGTCAAGTTCTAGATAAGTCGAGGAGAAAGCAACAGACCCCTTGATAGCTGTGAGAATCATGTGGGAATAGTGGATGAGGGCAGGTATATCTCGCCCAGATACCTTTCCTATGTGGCCTAGTCTGGTCAGTATCGCACCTGGTTACTAATGAATAATGTGAGGCAGATATAAAAGGATGCCAGGTGGTTGTGTGAGTGTCTCAACCTGGGAACACAGAGAGCCTGTCTGTGTGAGAGACACACGTGAGTGAAAGCAGTGCCCACTGCAACTGTGGTTTGGCTGGACGGGAGAAGCCCGCCAGTTGGTAGTTAGGATGAACCTTGTTTAGTTAGTGCCGGACAGGCAAGGATTTGTTTTATGTTTTATTTCCTTTATGCATTGCTTTCACCGTTAATAAACCTGACCCAGTGTCAGTTATACCCGAATCCCAGCTCTGCGCCTGAGTTTCATGCTGAACGCATGTGACCTTTGACCCCAGCAAAGGCGATCCCGGAGTGTTTTATCACATAGCTAACATCACCCCTCTCTTTTTTTTCGAGAAATTAGATTGGACCACATATGGAAAGAGCCGATGAGACAGTCTGTGGGAGTCTTTCTCCAATAAGTGCGTCTCCTGGACACAAAACACCTCACATTTCGCTGCGACCGCCTCTTTTCACATATAAGATCTTTTATGAGGGCTGTTTAGGCCTCTAACATTAAGTGAGCATATTGTAATAACCATATTGTAAACATATAGATGCTAGTATGACTAATGGGTTGCCCATTACACCTGTCAGAATTCCCTGCAAAGCGGGAAAATGCTGGACCCGAATAAACTACAGGTATGCAAAAGGATAGAAAAAAACAAAAACCAAACACAATGCAAACTAATAAAATCAGAAGTAAAGTAATGAAACAGACCGAGGACTGCACTTCGGTCCACAAAACACAGGAGTAGGAAATCGGTGGGGGGGTATATCACTGTCCGCACCAACCAGTCAGGATGCCACCCTTGTTAAAAGAGTAAAATATAGATAATGATTATATCTTCAGCACTTGTTTCTTTTTGGGAGGACTTTCTGCCATGTCTCCTCTGCCCTTACAGGCGGCTCTCTTTGCTTCTGAGGTTGTTCCTGCACTTATATATCCCAGGTACGAAGCAAATCTCTTCCTCTTTCATATGAAGAGACAGTATGCCACGATCCTTTGTTGTTAATGAGCAATTTCTTGGGGTACCCCCACCTGTACGCCACCTGAGATTCTCTGAGGGCTGCAGTGATGGGATTCATTAGTCTGCAGAAGCGCAGTGTCTTTGCCGAGAGATCAGCATAAATTTTGATTTGCTGGAAAGGTGAAGGTAGAGATCCTTTCTTTCTGGAATAAGACAGGTGTTCCTCTTTAATATGATAGCAATTAATGTGTGGCGCCCCCAGGAGTATGGTCACCACAGTGGCATTGCCTTCCTCCAGGGAGGGTGATGTCAGGCTTGGAGGCAATGAAGGGTCTCTCTAACAGTTAACCATGTCATGCAACACAGTTCCACTCCAGGCCAGCAGAGGGAGCTCTGAACCAGAATTGGGGAGTTAGTGTGAGGAGGGCAACAAGTGTAGACATGTGGAGAGAAGCTGGAGGTTGAGCTGAGGATAGAGAGCTCCCTCCCAGTGATAGCGCATGATCTGGAGCCTGGTCTCCATGGTTGTATGGATACTGAAGGTCCTGCAACAGAAACCAGAGGAAAAGGAAGCTGTAAATGCCCTATTCCCAACTAAGACTCGGAGGCACAACAGCGGCGGGTGAGCCAAGAGAGATAGAGGGCTACAGCTGTCTGCCATACGAGGTAGTTCTAAGAGAAGGTAAGAAGGAGGAACTTCAGTGTAACACTGTACTGCATGTACCTCAAGCCGGCGTTTGGAAGGAGACGACACAACCCATCTGATAGAGAGATCCCTGAGTTGCTTCCAGGCTAGCCTGCTCCTGTGGCATCTGTAATCAGGACCCTGGACTGCGTTTGCCAAGTAAAGGTAAATAAACTGCACCCTGTTGTGTCCTTGCCTCCTTCCTGCAACATCCTCAGCACTGCTACATCTCTTTGCCAAACACTGCACCCTCTTCCTAACACTCCGCTACACTGCCCTGGGACCAACAGCCCTACCTGTGGAGGACTACAACAACATTGCTGCACTACACCATCTGTCCCAGAGGATCTGTCTGCAGCGTCGGCTTAACACCTCCCTTGCCGAACACCACAGGTGGCGTCACAAATCACTTTTAAACTTTATTTCCAACTCAACCCCTTTTACATGGGCGACCAGGGCCACGGACCGGGTCACCGCTGCTGTGACCATCCCCTCTGAGAGACCGGCCCGGTACCGAGTACCCCACAGCCCTGGGAGGGCGACCCAAATGCGTGCAACAATATCCCTCGGAACAGTGTCTGGCAAGTGGCTTGGGCCAGATACTCTGTGCGCTCGATCAATAATTAGTTCATATGGTGAACAGGAGGGGACCACCGCTTGGATTAAATCTTGCACATAACCCCTCAGCTCAGAGGGTGTGGTGGTTTCTGGTACACCCCTTAATTTCAGGTTGTTCCTGCGGTTACGATCCTCCAAGTCCACAGGTTTATTATATATAGCTTCTATGTCTTCTGCCATGTCATTGTGAAAGTCAATAAGGCTGTTATGGGAAGATGCAAGTTCTCCCATTTTGTCCTCCACATGGGACACTCTCTCCTCCACCTCCTGAATGTGAGATGTAACAGGTTTTAACATTAAAGAAAAGTCCTTTAGCATTGCCGTGCTAAATGCCATCAGCATATCTTTAATTAAAGTTCCTGATGCAGGGAGATCTGTTGTAGGAAGTTGCTGTAATACTTCAAGAGATTTACAATTGTCCCCTCCAGAATCCCCTTTCTCTGCAACATCTCTCTTGTTATTCTGGGAGTGCAGGGAAGGTGTGCATTGCTGCATATCTATCCACCGGCCTGCTGGAACTACATTTCCCTCGTGTTCCTCCGCAAGTGGGGAAAATCTAGATCCTGGTGATGGACCCGGACCCTGGAGATAAGGTGAGGTGGGTGTTGCCTCATCCTGCACTGCAGCGGTGGTCTTTGCTGGGCTCAGGGGCAGTGGAGAGGAGGACTCTCCCGAGGAGCAGGAGACTCTGCTTACTGAGGGGCCATCTTGCCTGGTATCCCTGTTGAAGAAAATCTCCAATTTGCTTTGGTTTTTGAGATTTCTCTTACCCCTTGTCATCTTGCCAGTGATCAGTGAGGATTCGGGCAGCCGGGTGGGTTGATTAATATGCAGGAAAGGCGCTGAAATTGTCGCTTTGCAGGGTCTCAGGGAAGGAGCATTCAGCTCATGCAACTGGCATCCAGGCCACGCCCCCCATGGTGTCCTCCTTTGTCGTCTCCCATGAAATCCACTTTGGCTCATACAACGATGGATGGTGCGATCTGGCACTGATTTTCCTTGAGCTTGAAGTTCACCTTTAATCTGTTTAGAAGTTTTTTTGGGATCTTTTGTTACCATTTGTATTATCCGTCTCTTGTTTTGTCATCAATTTTCCTCCTGCAGACATGTCCGTGGAGGTTGGCTATAGTCCCATAGAGCTTAAATTTCTGAATAATATTTGCAACTGTAGTCACAGGAACATCAAGCTTCTTGGAGATGGTCTTATAACTTTTACCTTCAACTTGTTTGTCTATCATTTTCTTTCTAATCTCCTGAGACAACTCTTTCCTTCGCTTCCTCTGGTCCACGTTGAGTGTGATACACACCATGTCACCAAACAGCGCAGTGAGTATCTGTAGCCCTCTATACAGGTCCACTCACTGATTCCAAGACTGTAGACACCTGTGATGCTAATTAGTGGACACACCTTGATTTAACATGTCCCTTTTGTCACATTATTTTCAGGGATACCATCATTTCTGTCCAGGCCTATTTCATGAGTTTTATATTTTTTAAAATTCTGTGGAAGCAGGGTTGAAAAGCAATGTCTGACTTTCAATTATTCATTTTCATATATTTTTGATTTATTATTACTTTTGTCAGATTCAAGTTATTTCTGTGACCATTGTGGGTTTTTCTATCATTAAACAAGGGGTACTAACAATATTGCTTTTTTATTTTATTTCTCTTACAGGAGAACAAGGGCTTTGGTGGAATTAGGCAATGCAGTAAGTATGCTTTAATGAAGATCTATTAATGGAGTCGGTGTCATTATTTCAATTAAAATAATTTATTCTGGCTGTGTCTTTATTTACCATGTAACTATAGGATTAGTAATGGATAGGTATCTTATAGACGCTTCTCCATTACTAAGCTGTAGGCTTGATATCACCGGACAATACAAAGGTGACATCAACCCTACTAATATTTCCCCACTTGCCACCACTACAGGGCAAGATGGAAGAGCTAAGTAAAGTGCCACAATTGGCGCATCTTTGGATAGTGGGCTGCTATTTTTAGGCTGGTGAGGGACAAAATCCATAGGCCTCGGCAGCCTTAGAATACCAGGACGCAGCTGTCTGCTTTTTCCTTGGATGGTAAAAAAAATAGGGGGACCCCACGCTATTTTTTTTGGAGAGGATCCCACTATTTTTGCTAATCATCCAAGGTAAGCAGACTGCTGCAACCTGGTATTATCAGGCTGGTAAGGTTCATGGATATTGGGTCCTTACCACCCTGAAATACTAGTCCCAGTAGTCTGCTTTACTCTGGCTGGTTAACAAATATAGGAGGACCCCACACTAAAAAATATTATTTATTGATTAAAAAGGAGGAGACCTCTCTCTGTGCTTTCCTCCACTTCCTGTGTCGTGTACTTCTGGCTATGTCACAAGATTCACCATTATGTAAATTAGTACGCATGTGTAGTAAGCTGCATTACCGCACTTAATACCCATGTGACTAGGAAGATAATGCGCATCTAATGAAAGTGCATGGGTAATTTACGCAGCAGAGACGGAGCGTCTCCATTACATAAATTGGCATGCTGCGGTCTGGAAAGACGTGCCCCATGCTCAACTCCGCAGGTGAGCCACGGGCATCGGTGCACGCATAGTGGGCATAGGATTTCTTGAAATCCCATCCACTATGCTGTAACAGCTGGACACTGCAGGTTGGACGCTGTGGATGTATGCATTGTCCAACCTGCAGCATTTACTGACCGTGTGCACATACCCCAATATATATGTAAACAGGAACTCACTTTTTTTTTCCTTCCCAGAAGCCAACTTTCAATTACCGTAGCTTTATTTCAAGTGACAAAAAAGCATGCAATGAAAAAACGCATAAAAAATGCATGTGGAAAAAAGCATGTAAAAAACGCATCAAAATCGCAGGTGACCTGCCAGTGGCCTCAGATGGAGATTTAATGCAGATTTTGCCTGCGTCAAATCCTGAGCAAATACTGATCCATTCCTGATCGTGTGCACATACCCTAAGAAAGCCTCGTACACTGCGCACTGCCATCATAGACAGTGAAATAACACATTGATGTAACCATGAACCCCCATGCATCCAGAGTATACTCTCAATGTATTTGTCCGACATGCCTAAAAAATGAGATGTGAACAATACTTTGAATGAGTTGTCCAGTTACAATACACTAATGATCTATCAATAGGATAGGTGCCAATCAGTGACCACATGGTGACCCAGCCGGCAGAGTTCAAACTCTTTTCCAACATTTTTGCTCAAATTTACTGTTACTAATTGGCCATAGATGTCGCACGCTGTTCCCACTGGAAGAGAAAGTGAGTAAAGCAGCTGGGTATCCTGGCACCAGTACACAGGGACTGTAGGGGATCAGTATCTGAGTTTTTTTTAATTGGACCACGTTTGGCCCCTTTTAAAATAAAAAGATAGGAAGTTGAAAGTAGAGAACTTAATAGTTGAAGATTTAGGGAAATTAAAGGTTAAGCTATCATCTTGAGCTGTTTGTCACATTTCTCAAATTATTTCTGATCATTTTTAGTGTGGCAGGGCTCATTATACTGTTAAAAGAGGTCACCGCCATTAGGGAATACAGTAAAAGTAGGGTACGTGATATGCAACAATGGTAGGAGGCACGTGTCAAGGTAACATCCACAGGAATGTCAAGATCTAAGGTTTCCCAGCAGAAGAAAGCCCAGATGGTAACATTGCCTCCTCCATTGTCACTTACATACATAGACACAGCATATTTACTATTACAGTGTAAAGCTCACAAATGTATACATATCTATCTACTTGCCCTAATTGGGTAAAGGAGCACTACGCTTTGGCACCCGTTCGTTGGTCCCATCGGGGCTTAAAGGGGGCTTCACACATAGTGATATCGCTAGCAATATCGCTAAAGCGTCACCGATTTTGTGACGCAGCTGCGATATTGCTAGCGATATCGCTACACGTGACAATTACCTCCGACCGGCTCCCCCGTTGGCTATCGATGATCGCGCGAGAACGTCCTGGGCCGTTTCTCGTCGGCGGCTTCCTGCTGGCGCCGTTGAGCGACACCTGGATGCGGGCGGAGGACGTCATCATTGCCGCGTCTGACAGGTAAGTAACGACTGCTGCTGCATCGCTGGTGAGATCTGCCTGTTTGGCAGCTCACTAGCGACCTTTTAGCGATGCACCAGCGATCCTGACTGGGTCGTATCGTAGTCGGGAATGCTGGTGCATTGCTAAATGTAACGGGGCCCTAAGTCTGAACCCTCCCGCAAAATGGTATTCTGGCATATGGTCCAACGGGGCCATGAACCGTAATGGTACAGATAGAGAGAATGTGTGCTCTTTTGTGCATCATTTCTGGGCATATACTCCTACTGGAGGCAGACACCCAGATGCAGTCTACTTCGTCTGAGTACAAGAGAAAATAGAAAACGGGCAATGAGCCCTAGCCAGCTTACCAACCGCCACTGAAGCACAGAACTTCGTCCAGACTTTGATGCAATAGGGAAAGGAAAGGTGTTCCAGCTTCTACAAAAATGTCCTTTTATTAATCACACGATAAAACATAGTGAACAGGCAAACTCCTCAAAATAAGGTGGATGTGCTCGCAGGCACTAGTCACTAAGCTACGCGTTTCGACCCTAGGTGGGTCTTTGTCACAGCTGAATACTAATTACCATGCACATATCTTATAAGTTATTTGGACCTTTGAAATAATTAGAAATAGATCAAATGATCTACTTTCAAAAGGTCCTAAACTAGCATTTCTGCAATTTTTTTTACAAATGCCGTTTAATTTAAAATAAATATAAAAATACATACAGACGAATACACATTAAATACATTCATAGGAATAACTCAATAATGATACATTATTTCATTTCTTTTGTTTAAACCCATTGGATGTCTTGTTCCTAAATTATAAATCCAGAACGCCTCTCTGGTTAGAAGGCGTATTTTAATATCTCCCCCTCGTTTAAGATTTTTTAGACACTCTATACCCGCAATTTGTATCGATGACAACCCTCCATTATAGTGTAATATAAAATGTTTAGAGGCCATAGATATGTTCTGAGCACCAATATTATTATTTTCTATGTCTCTTAGATGTTCGGACATGCGGGTTTTGAGTTTTCTAGTTGTACAATCTATATACATTAAATTACATTCTGTATAGCAAATTTTATAAACTACATTAACAGTATTGCAATTAATAAATTGCTTAATATTATGAATTTGTGTGTTATCAAAGTTATTAAAAATTTCAGTATTTTGCGCAAATTTGCACATGTTACATCTATGAGACCCGTATTTAAAGAATCCCTTTGTCTTTAACCAATTATTTGTAGATAATTTGGTTGAAAAAAGACCTGGTGATATGACATCACCAATGGTGGGGGCTCGTCTCGCTATTACACTAATGCCTGGCTGTAGAATTTTCAGAAGAGTATCATCCTCAAACAATATGGGTAAACACCTATGAATAATATTTTTTATTTTATTGAATTGGAGGCTATATTGTAAACTTACAAAAGATTTTTTGTTTTTGAGTCTCTTTTTTCAATTTTAGATTCCAATAATTCTTTTCTATTCTTATTCATTGCTGTAGATTTAGCTGTCTTTAAGGTCCACTCCGAATATCCCCTTCTTTTATTTTTTATGCAGCTTATCAAACTTATTATTCATATTTTTCTCATTAGTACAATTTCTTTTGAGTCTGATATGTTCTCCTACGGGGACAGATTTTATAATGTGCTTCGTGTGACTGCTACATGCATGTAATATTGTATTTCCACTAATTGGTTTATGGTAAGTTTTAGATGCAATGCAGTGCCCTACGTCTGAGTACCTACCTTCAGTAGGTGTATACATCAAAAAGTGATGCACGACAGAGCACACGTTTCATGTTTTCTCTATCTGTACGATTATAGTTCATGGCCCTGTTGTACCATACGCCTGAATACCATTTTAGGGGGGTTCGGACGCTATCCCCAAAGGGACCAACGAAAGGGTGCCAAAACATAGTGTGAAAGCACCCTAACTGTTTCGCAGATTTTGCCATGCTTGCTGCTACTTTTCTTATCATAGTTAGGAGGCATCAAGAGTTGAAGGTGAGGAGAAGAATGCATGGCTCCTTGCTAAGTTGTATGACATGAGGAAGCTAGGCGTTCTTTGACTGTTCTCATTTAGCATTGCAGAACACTAAGAAAGCAGTTGGAAGATCTTGGGAATGAAGTCCTAGATTATTCTACTCCTCAAAAAAACAAGCATTGTCAGTTTATCTCAATTGTACTATTTATTTGGTGACTGTACACAATTGAACAGTGCTGGCAAACATATGTAGCTGTATGCCATTTTTACCTGTAAGGCAGCTGAGAGAATAAAGGCCCCATCACACATAGCGAGATCGTTAGCGAGATCACTGAAACGTCACGGGTTTTGTGACGCAACAGCGACCTCGCCAGCGATCTCACTATTTGTGACACATAGCGGCGACCGGCCCCCTGCTGCGATATCGCTGATCGTGGTCGAATGTCCTAGGCCATATTTTGATCGTTGGTGTCCCGCTGGCAAGCATGCATCGCTGTGTTTGACGCCATAACAATGACGAGCGACCTCGTTGAAGCACGCCTATAGAGGTCTGAGTCGTCAGAATAGCTGCTGTGTGACATTGTCCTAACGACTGCCGAGGGATCGCCGTATCGTTGTTGCATCGTTGAAGAGATCTGCCTGTTTGACAACTTACTAGCGACCATGTAGCAACGTACCAGCGATCCTTACCAGGTCGTATCGTTGTTGGGATCGCTGGAATGTCGCTATGTGTAACGGGACCCTTAGACACAATATTCGTAGTTTCCTTTATGGCATTATATGAATAAAGGTTTATCCTCCTAGTCAGAGAGATTATACAGGTAGAGCTAATATTTAATCTGTACACAGCCAAACACTGAAAAACTGCATTTAGTCCTTAAATTAGCATACTACCATTATGTGTATGGGCAGCCTTATGATGTCAACTAATCAATCAATAAACCACTACAATTAATAATGTTTGTGATATGGCAATGAAATTTTCTTATACATAGTTGTACCAATGAAGGACTTTGAAACTACGTGCTTCGAAACTGCAAACCGTGCAGATAAAAACCACATCACAAAGACAAGTATCAATTTGCAGTCAATGTATGGTTTTGCCATTCAGTTATCAGTCAGCCATCACAAACATGTTCTTATTCAGGCACCTTTAGACCAGACACACCCAGGCTTCATTATTACTAATCATAAAAATTGGATTATTTTATTAAATATATCACAAAAAAGATATGAAATATTGAACTAATAAAAAAGACAAGATGTTACAAAAAGGGACGAAGCAGCAGCGAAACACGCGTTGGAGTGGTGTGTGCAGGAGGCAGGGAAGAGCCTATCAGTTAGTAATGTTTTTATAGCACTATCACTATTTGCACTTTACTATTATGGTTTATGGCTGCTTACATTGAGAGGTGAACTAAACTTCTGGTACATGCACTTTACTTTGTATTACACACAACTGCTCAGAGATCAATTATTCCAATACACATTTAATTATTTAAGCACTTGTAACAAATACCGTATATATTCGTGTATAAGCCGACCCGTGTATAAGCCGACCCCCCTAATTTTGCCACAAAAAACTGGGAAAACTTATTGACTCACGTATAAGCCTAAGGTGGAAAATGCAGCAGCTACTGGTAAATTTCAAAGATAAAAATAGATACCAATAAAAGTAAAATTAACTGAGACATCAGTAGGTTAAATGTTTTTGAATATCCATATTGAATCAGGAGCCCCATATAATGCTCCATACAGTTCATGATGGGCCCTATAAGATGCTCCATATAAAATACACCCCATATAATGCTGCACAAAGGTTAATAATGCCCCCATAAGATGCTCCATAGAATAATATGCCCCATATAATGCTCCATAAAGGTTATGGCTCCATAAGATGCTCCATAGATTATGCCCCCATAAGATGCTCCATAAGATGCTCCATAGATTATTCCCCAATAAAATGTTCCATAGATTATGCCTCATTAGATGCTCCATAGATTATGCCCCCATAAAATGCTCCATAGATTATGCCCCCATAAAATGCTCCATAGATTATGCCCCATATGCTGCTCCATAGAATATGCCCCCATATGCTGCCCCATAGACTATGCCCCCATATGCTTCCCCATAAACTATGCACCCATATGCTGCTCCATAGAATATGCCCCATATGCTGCCCCATAGAATATGCCCCCATATGCTGCCCCATAGAATATGCCCCCATATGCTGCCCCATAGACTATGCCCCATATGCTGCCCCAACTGCCCTATAGGATATGCTCCCATATGCTGCTCCATAGAATATGCCCCCATATGCTTCCCCATAAAATGCTTCATATATCATGCCCCCATATGCTGCTGCTGCAAAAAAAGAAATGCCATACTCACCTCTCTTGCTCAGGACCTCACCTGTCTGGGGGCCATCGCTGCTCACCGCTGTTTGCCATGTCATCTGTCAGTGACGTTCAGGCAGCAGAGGGCACAGCGCGCACTAACCACTTGGTCTCAAATGGACCAAGGAGAATCATTGGATGTCATTTATCTCGACTTCTCTAAAGGATTTGACACTGTCCCACATAAAAGATTGGTAAGTAAGATGAGAAAGCTTGGGCTAGGGGAAAATGTGTGTAGATGGGAAGGTAGCTGGCTTAGTGATAGAAAACAAAGAGTGGTTATTAATGGGGCATACTCAGATTGGGCCAGGGTTACTAGTGGGGTACCACAGGGTTCTGTATTGGGCCCCCTACTATTTAATATATTAATGATCTAGTGGATGGCTTACACAGTAAAATATCAGTATTTGCAGATGATACAAAACTATGTAAGGTAGTTAACACAAAGGAGGACAGTTTGCAACTACAGACAGATTTGAGTAAATTGGAGAATTGGGCTGAAAAATGGCAAATGAGGTTTAATACAGATAAGTGTAAGGTTATGCACATGGGAAGGGTAAACAGATGCTACAATTACTTACTAAATGGGAAACTGCTGGGGAAACCAGACATGGAAAAAGACTTAGGTATCTTAGTCAATAAGAAGCTAAATTGGAGTGCCCAGTGTCAAGCAGCTGCCACCAAAGCAAATAGGGTCATGGGATGCATTAGAAGAGGTCTGGGGACACGAGATGAAAACATAATTCTCCCTCTGTACAAATCACTCGTCAGACCACACTTGGAGTATTGTGTGCAATTTTGGACGCCGGTGCTCAAGAAAGACATTACTGAACTTGAAAGGGTTCAAAGGCGGGATACTAAAATGATAAATGGAGTTGGTTCACTACAATACCCAGAAAGGTTATCAAAATTAGGTCTATTTACTCTAGAAAAGAGAAGACTTAGGGGAGACCTAATATATATGTACAAGTATATCAGAGGGCAATACAGAGATCTCTCCAATGAACTGTTTGTACCAAGGACTGTGACAAGAACAAGGGGGCATTCTCTTCGTTTGGAGGAAAGACAATTTCTGCACCAGCATAGAAAAGGGTTCTTCACGGTAAGAGCAGTGAGGCTCTGGAATTCTCTTCCTGAGGAAGTGGTGAATGAATTTAAGAAAGGAATGGGTGCTTTTCTTGTGAGTAACAGTATAGAAGGTTACGAATAACATAATATTATAGGTAGATGGTTGACCCAGCTTAGGGGAAGGAATTTTTTTCCCTATGGAGAAAATTGGCTTCTACTCTGTGGGTTTTTTGCCTTCCCCAGGATCAACAATGCAGAACAGCTGCACTAAAAATAGGCAGAACTAGATAGACATAAGGTCTTCCTTCAGCCTTCAAAACTATGTTACTATGTTACCGCGCCCCCTGCTGCCTAAACGTCACAGACAGAGGATGCAGCAGACAGCGGTGAGCGGCGATGAACAACCCAGACAGGTGAATATTGCTATACTTACCACCCTTGGCGCGGTCTCTGCAGCGGCAGCCTCGCTTCTCCACGGTCTCTGTTCCTGCCTTTAGTGGTCACGTGGTACCGCTCATTACACTCATGAATATGCGCACATTCATGAGTTTAATGAGCGTTACCATGTGACCGCTGAAGGCAGGAAGGGAGACCGTGGAGAAGTGGTGGAGCTGCAGAGACAGCACCAGGGGAGGTAAGTATGATCTCTGACACCCCCTCTCCCCCTCCCCCGCTGACCCCAGGTATATGACTCATGTATAAGCCGAGAGGGGGACTTTCAGCCCAAAAAAATGGGCTGAAAATCTCAGCTTATACATGAGTATATACGGTATGTATTTTATTCTTTTTAAATCTCTTTATACAGAGATTTAGTCACTTGATAATCATGTACCGTATTTTTCGCTTTACATGATGCTCCGGATTATAACATGCACCCCAAATTTGGAGGAGAAAAATAGGAAAAAACTTTTTTTTAATAAAATGGTGGTGCTTCTTATAATCCAGGCATCTTTTGCTTACTGAGGGTGATGGGAAGTGGGGTCCCAGGGTTGCTGCTGGAAGAGGCAGGAGTGGAACGTTGCTGCTAGGATGAGGGGGTGTTTTGATGTGCGGCGTGCCGCTGCTGGCATTCGATGCTGCTGCTATGCTGTCCCCAGTGTTGCCAGGTGTTGCTGTCACTGAGCTCTGTACCTGGTGCTGCCGGGTGCTGTCACCCACTCTGACCCCTGGTGCTGCCGGGTGCTGGCGCCGCGCTCTGTTCCCTGGTGCTGCCGGGTGCTGCTGCCGCGCACTGTCCCCCGGTGCTTGCCGTCGCCACGCTCTGTCTCGTGCTGCGTGGGGGGGCTCTGCTGTTCCATCCATGCTTGCTTGCTTGTGCGGTGGATTCCTTCTGGGAAAATGGCCACCGCGCATTCGCAGATGGAGATCTCGGCACTGAAATCTCGGGAGATTTCTCGGAAGGAATCCACCACACAGGCAAGCAAGTGTGGATGGAATGGCAGAGCTCCCCACGCAGCACGGGACAAAGCGCGGCGATGGCGGCAGCAAGCACCGGGGGACAGAGCATGGCAACAGCACCCGGCAGCACCGGGGGACAGAGCGAGGCGGCGGCAAGCACAGGACACCCGCAGTGGCAGCACAAATAAGGTATATTCGCATTGTAAGATGCACCCCTATTTTCCCCCAAAATTTTTTATGATTACTGCCTTGGTTACACATGTCAATAAATATCTATCATGAATATATAGAGATACATATCTCACATTTATTTCATATTTTTTGGTTGTGTTATATTTATATATATTTTTTCCTCTCTGTTAGCCATTTGTAATTTTTCCATGCCCCCCTGCAGACATATGTGTTTGTTTTTTATGAAAATAGAATAAAATTTTGTAACATCTAGTCTTTTTTATTAATTCAATATTTTATGCATGATGTCTTTTTTGTGATATAACTAAGCCTGTTATATCCAACATTTCTGCATTCACATTTGACATTGCTATTCATTTGTGTGCTGATTTTCTGCTGTGTTTTTCATAGTTTTTTTTTACCAAAAAGGTTGTAGCAGAATGTTACTTAAAAGTTATACAGTGGTGTAATATGCCAACAACTACATACACCACATTACATTTTTGTAATTTTTGTTGATTTTTTTTTCTTCATATGTGTTTATATCAAAACATACAGTATGTCAAGACTGTCTGGCACTTCCAATCTGAATTCATGTGTGAACAGGTGTTTACTAAGAGTAGACATCTTCATATATAACTAACAAATAAAGTAGCACTCTGTAGCGCTATAGCATGCAAACATGAAATATATGAAAATTGAATTGCATTACTGCACTAGAAAATTAGAAAAATTGAGAATATTTAGCATTACAGAATGCTGTAGATAAGTCCTTGATGTCGATGCCGGCAGCTCATAGTCCAAAGAAAGGGTGACAGATTCCCTTTAAGAGTTAACCTTTCTCAGCCTCTGTCTGGGTTCAGGTTGGCTATTTATCGCCGCTGCTTCCTCTGCAGGCTATGTCAGTCATAGTTTTTGTCTAGAGCTGCTGTAGCTGACCGTGATTGCTCTGATTTGTCCTGCTACATTTACTGACTGAACCCGTGTCTCTGTTTTCCCCTATTCCTGTTTTGACTCTATGTTTTCCTTTAGTGTGTGGACTTCCTGGTTTTGATTTGGCTTGTATCCTGACCTGCTTCTGTCCTTTGTCTTTTGGCTTATCCGCTCCTGACCGTTACTGATTCCCTGGCTTGTCTCTGACCGTGAGTTTGCTTATTCCTTTGGCAGTGCGCTACAGTCTAGGATTTGACCCAGCTTGTTTGACTGTTCTGCTGCCACCTGTGGTAGCCTCACTGCTGCACTGCAGGCCAGCTCTGTTTAGGTGCAGTCCTGCTTCCACTCTACTGCCATCTAGTGGGGCCTGCACCTACCTGCATTACAGCAAAGTGACAATAAGGCTGCTTAAAAATTAATGTTTTCAAGTGCATCATCCTGTGTAAGCAGAACATGTACTACTGAAGAAAGTAGCATTCTATTTGCGCTGAATGATTGAAATAACAATCATCCTGTGCACATGGAAGTGCAGTCAGCCTGTCCAACAGACTAATGACCGCCAATCGGACTGTATGTAACAGACCGGCAATTGCTTAATGGCCTTCATCCACCAGTGTAAATGCATTTTTCTTCATTAATTTTATAATTTTATATTTATGCATTACATAGATTATTGTCTGCACATCTAGGCACTGAAACACATTTACTTCTACACTTATAAATGGACAGGCAAATTAAGTTGAATAATCTACATTAGCTGGGCTTTGAAATACTGCAAATGAAGTCATTACTAATTCATGTAAGTGAATTGTCCAAGCTGTAGTAAAATACATTAATACCTTGTTAATGATGTATGTTAATGTTCTCTCCTGAGGATTGTAGAGGAATGCCTCCAGTGATTGCTTACTATTGATTTAGCTTTTAACATAACAACCAGAACTATCAAGATAACGGGTTTTGTTTTGCACCATGTCTTATTATTATTATTATGTATTATTATTATAGTGCCATTTACATGTGAAAAGGGGTATACATAACAAAAAACAAGTACAGTAATCTTGAGCAAAACTAGTCACCAACTGGTACAGGAGGAGCCAGGACCCTGCATGCAAGGGGTCACAGTCTGCAAGGGATGGGTGAGGATACAGTAGGTGAGGGCAGAACTGGTCATGCAGTGGTATGGTGAAACAAGGGTTACTGCAGGTTGTACACTTGTTGGGAGGTATCCACAGTAGTTGAGAGTCTGATATGTTGAGGTAGAGCATTTCAGAGAAGAGAGGATGCTCGGGAGAAATCTTGTATGCGATTGTGAAAAGATTAGATAAGTGGAGAGTAGAGAAGAATATCTTCTGAGGATCGGAGGTTGCGTGCAGGTAAGTACCGGGAGTCAAGGTCACTGATGTATTGAGGACATAGGTTGTGGATGGCTTTCTATGCCATGGTTAAGGTTTTGAACTGGAGTCTCTGGGTAAGGGATTGACAAAAAGGAGAGGCTGGGGAATAGTGGGGGGAAAGGTGGATTAGTCGGGCAGCGGAGTTTAGGATAGATTGGAGGGGTGCAAGAGTGTTAGAGGGGAGGCCACCAAACATGAGGTTGCAGTAGTCGAGGCAGGTGATGATGAGGGCATGTACTAGTGTTTTTACTGATTCTCGAAAATATTTTTGAGTTGGAGTTGACAGGAAGTGAAAAGGGCATAGATATGTTGTTTGAAAGAGAGGTCAGTGTCAAGGGTTACCCCAACATAGCGAACTAGCCAGACTGGGGAGAGTGAGTAGCCATTAACTTTGATGGATAGGTCTGTTGTGGGGGTTCAGGTGAGATAGAGGAAATATGATAAATTCTGTTTCATCCATGTTAAGTTATAGAAATACAGCAGAGAAGAAAGGTGAAATAACTGGCAGACATTGTGGGATACTGGTTAGTAATGAGGTGATATCGAGTCCAGAGAAGTAGATCTGTGTGTCATCAGCATAGAGATGATATTGAAAGCCGTGGGACCCTGTGAACTGTCCCAGGCCAAAGGTAAACAATAAGCGAAAAACACAAATATCCTGAACTAAAAAGGAAAAAATAAACTGCAAATAATGCATAAAGGTAATAATAATAATACTAATAATAATAAGGGTATTTACTAAACATGATTTTTTTCAAAATAATGTACAAGCCATCCCGCCACGTCACGGCAACCCTTGTGAGACAGTCCCTACTCTAGTATTTAAAACCTTTTCACTTGCCAAGTGACGTGAATGTGAACAAGGATTGAGCGACTGAACCACTAGTAAAAGCTTAGGCCAGACTGGATGGCTTTCCCAGCTCAGAAAGAGGGCAGTCACACCCATATATGCACTGAATGCACAATAAAATGAATAAAAAACTGGAGTCTGAACTGAGAAAGTAAGTTAATGTGTATGCACAATGTAAGTGCATATTTACACATGACTATTAACCAGAGAAAACAATAAGCGAAAAACACAAATATCCTGAACTAAAAAGTAAAAAATAAACTGCAAATAATGCATAAAGGTAATAATAATAATAAGGGGTGACGTGACGTGGCGGGATGGCTTGTACATTATTTTGATCAAAATCATGTTTACTAAATACCCTTATTATTATTATTACCTTTATGCATTATTTGCCATTTATTTTTTACTTTTTAGTTCAGGATATTTGTGCTTTTCGCTTTTTGTTTTCTCTGGTTAATGGTCATGTGTTAATATGCATTTACATTGTGCAGACACATTAACTTACTTTCTCAGTTCAGACTCCAGTTTTTTACCCAGGCCAAAGGTGTAGATGGAGAAGAACAGGGGTCCTATAACTGAACCTTGGAGAACACAACAGATAGGGGGCAAAATGAGGCGGTAATGTGTAAGTGGAAGACTCTGAATGTCTGATTTGTTAGGTATGAGGATCCAAGATAGGTCCAAATCTGTGATACCAAGAAATGAGAGAAACTGTAGTAATAGGAAATGGTCCACTGTGTCCAAGGCAGAGTACAGGTCTAGGAGGAAGAGGAGAGAGTAGTGTTGCTAGGATTTGGTAGTTAGTAGGTCATTGGTGACTTTAGCCAGGGCAATTTCAGTGGAATGATGGGGTCGGAAGTTGCCAGATTGTAAGTCGAAGGTAGTGGGAGGAGAGGTGGGAGGACAGTTCAAAATGGACGTGTTTTTCATTATGAACAAACACGTCCTTTCTAATGAGATCCTTTCTCCTGACTGCAGCTTATAGAAAATTGTATATCAATGTGTAGCATAGCCTTACTAAAGTTGCTGATAGTCCTTGCAGATCCAACAAAAGATTAAAAGAACTTAAGACAAAAGACAGATTTACTAAAATTGTTTACATTTTAGAAAGTTCCAAATAGTGGCTCATCCTGTTTGATAAATTTGACTGACTTGTCTAAGTTTACACATCTTATTAGTTGTCTTTTTTTCAGCCAGAAATTTGGTGCAAGTCATAGAATTGTTTTTGCCCAAAATAGAACAAGAATTCTTGTGCATTTAGCTTAGTAAACCTCCACCAATTCTACCTTAAGAAAAAAGTATGTAAAATTGTTATGCTGCGAGGGAAGGGGCACTGGAATAGTTGCCCTGGGTGCAATATTTTTAGGAGTACAAAATTTCAAAAAGGAATTAGTATTTTTTTTCTATAAAAATGTTGTGCTTTTAAGAAATGGCATCACCAGCACCAAATATCCGGGGCAGTGCACAAGCCACTTCCAGACATGCACTACTTTAAACTGTTTTGACATCAACATTACACAGACAGATCCTATTGTAAAGCAAGGAGACATGGGTGCCCTGCCTCACTACTCACCATCTTGTAAGCAGCAGGCAACTGTAGGCCTAAAAGATGTCAGTGCCCTGGCGCAGGCTGTGCAATGACGACACTGCATGGCATTTTCTGTCACAGCTCGCTTGTCTACAGGAGCGAAAAAGACTCAGTCGCTTGTTTTTCATCAGTATAAACTTTATATTTTCCTGTGTAGGATGACACAAATGTGGCATTATAATTATCTAAACATAATACTCAGGGGGACATTATTCCTTTTAAAGGGCATTCAGGAGACATTATTATTACTGATTTAGCGGTGCAATAGTCGCTTTTTCTAAGGCCCTGCAACCCTTGCTATGCCACTGACATAAGGTAACAATTTTGTGGGATGTTTTGCGAGAGCACAGTGTTGTTATTCCACTGTTACGCCTCATGGAAATATATACATTATTTTAGGGTATGTGCTTTCGCTACGTCCAAAGCCCTGCCATCTATTGAACACAGGTGAATCCGCATGTGTTCACTGAACCATGCGGATTCACTCCATCCAAAAGATTGTATGGGTGAAACTTCTCTTTCGGAGACTCGCGTCTGTGCAAGGGAAATCTACATGCTTCTTTCTGAATAGATGTGCCAGGTGTCAGGATCCTGTCGCTGCACAGCAGGAATCCCGAGCATTGCCTTCAGCAGTCTCCCATTCCTCTCCGGCCGCAGAGGAGGCTGCTCAGCAGACTCGTCAATCCCGGTGCTCTGCTCAGACTAGCATTGTGGGTTTGGTTGCTGCTGTGACCTCTGGTCCAGCTATAGCAACGCATGCTAGTCAGCAGCAAACAACTCCAGGAACTAAGTCCTCCTTTCGGTCCACTGAGCATGCCCGTGGGACGATCTTTCATTGGAGATCGAGGGCCACATGCTCAGGTCCTGCTTCAGCTCTGATTGGATCATCAGGAAGGTCCCGGAAGGTCGTGGCTATAAAAGCCTCGCATGGCCGCCGCGCCATGCGCTATGATAGACATTAATTCTTATGTTTATAGTGGTTATGTGATGATGGATGTATGAGACAGGTGAATGACTCATTATGAAACCCCTTTCCATTTGATACGCGTGTTAGTAGGGTTTAGAGGTTAGAGTCAGCACATAGTACTGGTACTGCCTAGCGCCGCAGAGCATTCAGCTCACTCATCCGTTAGCGACAGTGGGTGCCAGTCAACACAGGCATCACAGTACCGCATATGTTGCAGCATCCATCTGTACGGCGCCATGCACAGATAGTGTGATTTCCAGCACTAAGCTCAGGCTGGTTAGTGGCGACCGCAAGTGCAGACGCAAGACATGCTCAGAGCGGTGGGCTAATGCTTGCTGCACCCTGTGACGTTTAGCAGGATACAGCATTCTAGGGGGAATTATCCCTGGCTCTGTGGCGCCCCTGAGGGTTCAGTCACCACAGAGGTACTGCACCTCCTCCTGAGGTGTGGTACCCCACCATTCAGGTAAGGTGGAGACACCTGACCACACTCCAAAACCTGCATCCCACACAACATAGTAGTGTAGCAAAGCACCTTTGGTGGCTCCCTGCTTGGAACACGAAGAGTGCTGGGAGGTGAGTGGAGCTTAGTCTGCACAAGAGAGCGGGAGATTATTAGGACTAGGTCAGTCTGACTCAGAGAGTCGGTGAGAGAAGATCCCCTGAGTGGGATGGATGGAAGGAAGTGCTGCAGCAGACGTCAGTGACCTGGGTCTGTTGGCACAGGAAAGAGATATTCAGAAAGCCTAATTCTCCATAAGAAAGATTGATTTATACGGAACGTGAGGAGAAGAAGAAAACTAAGGATTAGGGTCAGAGCAGAGCCGGGGTCCGGTCCCCGAGATTGTATGGATGCTAATGGTCCTGCGACAGACACCGGAGGAATAGAAGTTGTCACCACTTTATTCCCACGCAAGACTTGGGGGCACAACAGCAACGTGATTGAGCCGGGAAATGGTAGCAAGGAGTCCCCGAAGCAGGCTACAGCTGTCTGCCGTACAAGTAGAGTTCTAAGAACATCTGAAAGGAGGAACTCCAGTGTAACTCAGTACTGTGAGTTCTTCAAATAGGCGCTAGAAGGGAGACGTTCAGAAAAGGCACATATGTTGGCAGAGTGTTGGAACGGAGTACTTCATCATATCTGGAGGTTGGCTGGGCCCCTGACCTGGAGGACACAGCACTGAGGCGGGCACCTGTATGCACAACAGACTGTGAGTAAAGCTTTGGAACTACATGCCCTGGTGTCCGCTGCTTATTCCTGCGCCAACTCACTCAGCACTGCTACATCTCTGTGCTTAACACTGCACCGTTCTCCTCTCCTAACTATCTCTCCATCTACACTGCCCTGGGACTACAGCCCTGCCTGTGGAGGGCTACACCATCATTGCTGCACCACACCATCTGTCCCAGAGGATCTGTCTGCAGCGTCGGCTTAACATCTTCATTGCCGAACACCACAGGTGGTGTCACGAATCATTATAAACTTTAATCATCCACACGCTCAACACTATTCCCTTTTACAATGGACGCCCAGGGCCACGGACCGGGTCACCGCTGCCGTGACACTTCCCATTGAGATCAACGGGCCCGGCTCCGAGTACCCCGCTGCCCTGGGAGGGCAATCCAGCTCCGCAGTCACAGTTCCAGACGCTAGTGGGTCTAGAGGGGCACGCTTCTCGTGTCTCAGAAGCAGTGTCCTGTGACCTCACGCTAGCGCTCCTCTAGCCGTAGCCTGTGAGGTTTAACAGGCTTCGGCATTGGTTTCTGCGGACTCTGTGCAGTAACAGAGTCCGTTTCCTATCACACCGGGTCAGTGGCTACCCGCCGGTGTCATGCGAGCATTTTACTACTCGCTGTCCGTTGTATAGCAACAGTATACCATCTCTGCACGGTGGACCCCGGGTTGTGATCGTACCTTTTCAGAATTTATATTTGGTGCAATCCACAAACCCTAACATTATCATAGCACCAGGGTCTGGCTAGCAATGATGGACGATCAGCGTCTGCAGAGATATATCCAGCAGCTGGAGGGCAGGTTGGCAGCTCTCGAGCGGTCAAACTCAGCTGCGGATGTTACTGCAGTCGTTGTTCAGGCAGCCGCAGAGGCAGTCTCCCGCGCCTCCACGTCCTTCCCTGCCCTGATGTTGTCCCGTCTCCCACTGCCCGAAAAATTCTCGGGAGATAGCACCTCCTGTAGGGGTTTCGTGAGCCAGTGCTCTATTCAGCTTGAGCTGCTGGCTACGCGATTCCCCTCAGAGCGGGCTAAGGTGGGATTTATTATCTCCCTCCTGTCGGGCAGGGCATTGGCATGGGCCACTCCACTGGGGGAGCGTGTTGACCCCGTGGTTCAGAGTGCCTCCCAGTTCCTGGTCTCCCTGAAACAGGTCTTTCTGGGGCCATGGGTCACACACGATACCGCTCTCCAGTTGTTGACATCGGTGCAGGGACCTTTCACAGTCAGCCATTATGCCGTCCAGTTCTGGACACTGGCCACCGAGCTGGAATGGCCAGACAAGGTACTTATACCAGTGTTCTGGAGAGGTTTGGCAGATCATGTCAAGGACACTCTGTAAACCAGGGAGGTTCCTGTTACTCTGGAGGAGCTTATCACCATCTCCACCCGCATTGTCATCATCTCCACCCGCATTGACATCCGTTTCACGGAGTGAAGGTTGGAGCGCTCCCAGTCCAGACCAAGGTTTAGGTTGGCCCCATCCTTCTCTAAACATCTGGAACCCTCCAATCGAGCGTTCGAGCCTCCTAAGGCCATGGAAGTGTCTCGCACGGGCTCCAAGTCCCACTCAGTGTGCACCCCCCTAGTGTGATTCCAAAGTCGACAGCCTGGTCACCTGGCTAACAGGTGCCCACAGCGGTCGGGAAACGCACGCGTCTAGTGGTAATCGGAGGAGGCCTGCTATAGACACCGGAACCTTGTCCTCCAAGCTGTCCTTCAAGGGGACGCTAGAGTTCAGTCCCTCCACTCTGGTGGTAGAGTTTTGTGTGGACTCTGGAGCAGAGGGTAATTTTATGTCCTCAGCCTTCGCTCAATGGCACACAATCCCCTTGGTTTTGTTACCTCATCCTGTTACCATCAGAATGGTGAACAGCTTGACACTACCCTCACAGATCACATCACATCAAACTGCTCCACTGCATCAAACTGCTCCACTAAGGCTCTCATTGTCTCCATCCCACCACAAGACATTAGACATTATCTGTCCTTATTATGCCTGAGGGTATCGATCAGGTTCTCTTAAGGGTTCCCTGGTTGCGTTGCCACTCTCCTCATATAGAGTGGTCCTCGAGGAGAATTCTTGGGTGGAGTAAGTCCTGTGAGGGTAGATGTCTGAGGGAATATGTACAGGTTGCCTCCACTGAGGTCCCCGCAGACCTTTCCTCGCTCCCTAAGCACTAAGCACTATCAACAGTAAGCGGATGTGTTCTCCAAGAAAGCGGCAGAGACTCTGCCGCCGCATTGCCCCTATGACTGTCCTATTGACCTCTTGCCTTGTGCTGAGCCTCCCCGGGGTCGAATTATGTCACAATATATCAGGGAGAATCTGGCAAGAGGGTTCATTAGGAAGTCTGTGTCACCAGCGGAGGCAGGATTCTTTTTCGCTCAGAAGAAGAGTGGAGAGCTACGTCCTTGTATTGATTACCGGGGTCTTAACGCTATAACCGTTCAGAACAAATACCCTCTGCCCCTGATATCAGAACTGTTCAATAGGCTGCATTCAGCAAGGATTTTCTCCATGCTAGGCCTGCGGGGGGCCTACAAACTGATACGTATCCGTGAGGGAGACAAATGGAAGACGGCTTTCAACACCAGGGATGGCCACTATGAGTAACTGGTCATGCCCTTCGGCCTTTGAAAATGCCCCAGCCGTCTTCCAAGACTTTGTAAATGATGTCTTTCAAGATATGCTCTCCACCTCGGTGGTGGTCTATCTGGATGACATTCTTATCTTCTCTCCAGATTTGAACTCCCACCGGAGAGAGGTTTGCAAGGTCTTCGACCGCTTATGGGCGAACTCCCTCTATGCCAAGTTGGAGAAGTGCATGTTCGAGCAGGAGTCCTTGCATTTCCGGGGCTATATCATCTCGGCCCAGGGTTTGGCTATGGATCCTGCCAAATTGCAGGCGGTAATGGACTGGCAGGAACCCCACTCCCTTAAAGCGGTGCAGCGCTTTTTGGGGTTCGTTAACTACTATCGACAGTTCATTCCTCACTTCTCCACCTTGGTAGCTCCCTTGGTTGCCCTCACCTACTAGGGAGCCAACCCCAGGATGTGGTCAGAACAAGTCTCCAAGGCCTTATCCTCCATCAAGACTCATTTTGCTGGCACTCCCATCCTCCACCATCCCGATGTGGATAAACCCTTTATCCTGGAGGTAGATGCCTCTTCCGTCGGTGCCGGAGTGGTCCTTTTTCAGAAGGACGCTCAAGGTTGGAAGCACCCATTGTTTTTTCTTCTCTAAGACTTTTTCACCAGCGGAGCGGAACTATTCCATAGGGGGCATGGAGTTGCTGGCAATGAAGTTGGCATTCTTGGAGTGGAGCCGTCTCCTGGACGGGGCCCGGTTTCCCTTCCAGGTGTTCACCGACCAAAAAAACCTGGTATACCTGCAAACGGCCCAGCGGCTAAATTCTTGCCAGGCCAGATGGTCGCTATTTTTTTCCCGATTCAATTTCACCCTTCATTATCTGTCCGGTGAGTGGAATGTCCGGGCCGATGCTCTCTCTCGCTCCGTGGTGTCATTGGAGGAGGAGACTGAGCCTCGGCTGATCGTCCCATCCGAGAGGCTGAGGACCGTGGCTCCGGTCACTCGAGTCAAAACCCCAGTCAAGACTTTTGTCCCCACCCGTCTGTGACCGGAGGTCCTCTCTTGGGTTTACACATCCATGGTGGGTGGTCACTTTGGTACGAAGCAGACAACTGAACTCCTGGCGAGAACATATTGGTTGCCGCATATGGTCCGGGACGTTGGAGACTACATTCGGGCGTGCGTCTCCTGCGCCCAGAACAGGTCCTCTCGGCAAAGGCCCGCTGGGCTACTTTACCATGGGAGATGGTCGGCATGGACTTCGTGGTGGGCCTGCCCAAGTCCAGTGGCAGCACGGTTATCTAGGCTGTCACTGACCACTTCTCCAAGATGGTGCACCTGGTGCCACTCTCGCAGCTACCTTCTGCACGGGGCCTGGCAGCGTTGTTCATTAGGCATGACTTTCGATTGCATGACAGGCCAGACAAGATAGTCAGTGACCGGGGTCCCCAGTTTGCGTCTCAGTTCTGGAGAGAGCTTTGTAATCTGCTCAGCATTGAGCTAAATCTCTCCACGGGCTATCATCCCAAGACGAACGGGTTGGTAGAGAGAGCCAACCAGACACTGGTCACATACCTACATCATTTTGTCTCGACCAGGCAGGATGACTGGGCATCCTTGCTACCGTGGGTGGAGTTTGCTTTGAACAACACTGTGGCCGATTCCACCGGTCAGACCCCATTCCTCCTTAATTACAGCCAGCATCCGTGCGTCCCTGTCCCTATGCCCGTGTCGTCCACCGATTCCAGGGTTGCAGACTGGGCAGTGGAGGCATGTGACATTTGGGATCGCACTCAGGATGCCATCTGGGCTTTCAAGGAGAGAATGAGGGTCTCTGCTGACACGCACTGGTGCCCCGCTCCAACCTTTGCTCCTGGCAACTTAGTGTGGCTCTCCGCCCATAACATCAGGCTGCGGGTCGAGTCCACTAAAATCGCACCTCGCTACATTGGCCCCTTCAAGGTCCTTGAGCAGATCAACCATGTGGTCTACCGTCTGGCCCTTCCACCACACTTGGCTATCACGGACACCTTCCACGTGTTCCTCCTTCAGCCTGTCCACATGTCCCGGTTCTCCGAGTCATCTGACGGGACATCAGACCTGTCCTCGGAGTTTGAGGTTGATGCCATCGTGGGATGCAGGGTGGTACGTGGAAAAAAGTTTTATTTGGTGGACTGGAATGGTCATGGTCCAGAGGCTTGGACCTGGGAGCTAGTGGAGAACATCCGCGCTCCACTTCTCATTGCGGCATTTGAGCATAGCGATGCTCAGAGAGGAGGGGGCCCTAGGAGGGGGGGTAATGTTAGGCGTCGGGTTCCTGTCGTTGCACAGCAGGAATCACGAGCCTTGCCTTCGGCAGTCTCCCATTCCTCTCCGGCTGCAGAGGAGGCTGCTCAGCAGCTACTCGTCGATCCCGGCGCTCTGCTCAGACTAGCATTGTGGCTTTGGTTGCTGCTGCCATCTCTGGTCCAGCTATAGCAACGCATGCTGGTCAGCAGCAAACAACTTCAGGGACTAAGTCCTCCTTTCAGTCCACTGAGCATGTCCGTGGGACAATCTCTCATTGGAGATCGGAGGTCACATGCTCAGGTCCTGCTTCTGCTCTGATTGGATCATCAGGAAGGTCCCAGAAGGTCGTGGCTATAAAAGCCTCGCATGGCCGCCCCGCCATGCGCTATGATAGACATTAGTTCTTATGTTTATAGTGGTGTATGTGATAATGAATGTATGAGACAGGTGAATGACTCATTATAAAACCCCTTCCCTTTGATACGCGTATTAGTAGGGTTTAGGGGTTAAGGTCAGCACTTAGTACTGGTACTTAGAGTTGAGCGACTTTGGTCGGATCGGGTTCCATGATACAAATTTTTTTCAGATGAAACTGGTCTGACTAGGGCAAAAAAAAGTCGGAGTTTCGTTGAAAACATTCATCTACTCAATGCTGACTTTTATTTCCCATTGACTTGCATTGGGGTCGGGTTTCGGACGAAACTCCGACTTTTTTTGCCCTATTCGGACCAGTTTCATCTGAAACAAATTTTGTTTCATGAAACCCGATCCGACCAAAGTCGCTCAACTCTACTAATGCCTAGCGCCGCAGTGCATTCAGCTCTCTCATCCATTAGCGCCAGTGGGCGCCAGTCAGCACAGGCATAACAGTACCACATATGTTGCAGCGTTCGTCTGTACGGCGCCGTGCACGGATAGTGTGATTTCCAGCACTAAGCTCAGGCTGGTTAGTGGCGACCGCAAGTGCAGACACAGTACACGCTCAGAGCAGTAGGCTAATGCTTGCTGCACCCTGTGACGTTTAACAGGGCACAGCGTTCCAGGGGGAACTTTCCCTGGCTCCGCAGTCACGGTTCTAGGTGCTAGTGGGTCTAGAGGGGCACGCTTCTCGTGTCTCAGAAGCAGTGTCCTGTAACATAGTAACATAGTTATTAAGGTCGAAGGAAGACTTTAAGTCCATCTAGTTCAACCCATATCCTATCCTAACTTGCCCTAACATGTTGATCCAGAGGAAGGCAAAAAAAACATGTGGCAAACAGTAAGCTTCACATTGGGGGAAAAAATTCCTTTCTGACTCCACATACGGCAATCAGACTAGTTTCCTGGATCAACGCAATGTTAAGGAAACTAGTGTATATACCCTGTAATATTATACTTTTCAAGAAAGGCATCCAGTCTCTTCTTAAATTTTAGTAGGGAATCACTCATTACCACTTCATATGGCAGAGAGTTCCATAGTCTCACTGCTCTTACAGTAAAGAATCCGCATCTATGATTATGCTTAAACCTTTCCTCCAGATGTAGAGGATGCCCCCTTGTCCCCGTCACAGGTCTAAGAGTAAAAAGATCATTAGATAGGTCTTTGTATTGTCCCCGCATACATTTATACATTGTAATAAGATCACCTCTAAGCCTTCGATTTTCCAAACTAAATAGCCCCAAGTGTAATAACCCGTCTTGGTATTGCAGTCCCCCTAGTTCCCTAATAACCTTGGTCGCTCTTCTCTGCACCCGCTCCAGTTCAGCTATGTCTTTCTTATACACCGGAGACCAGAACTGTACACAGTATTCTAAGTGTGGTCGCACTAGTGACTTGTATAGAGGTAAAATTATGTTCTCCTCATGAGCATCTATGCCTCTTTTAATGCATCCCATTATTTTATTTGCCTTTGCAGCAGCTGCCTGACACTGGCCACTAAATGTGAGTTTGTCATACACCCATACACCCAGGTCTTTTTCAGTGACAGTTTTGCCCAGTGTTTTACAATTAAGCACATAATTATACATCTTGTTCATTCTACCCAAGTGCATGACCTTACATTTATCCCCATTAAAGCTCATTTGCCATTTATCAGCCCAAGCTTCTAGTTTACATAAATCCTCCTGTAATATAAAATTGTCCTCCTCTGTATTGATTACCCTGCAGAGTTTAGTGTCATCTGCAAATATTGAAATTCTACTCTCTATGCCCCCTACAAGGTCTTCTAGCCGTAGCCTGTGAGGTTTAACAGGCTTCGGCATTGGTTTCTGCGGACTCAGTAACAGAGCCCATTTCCTATCACACCAGGTCAGTGGTTACCCGCTGGTGTCAAGCGAACATTTTACTACTCGCTGTCCATTGTTGTATAGTAGCAGTATACCATCTCTGCACGGTGGACCCCAGGTTGTGATCACACCTTTTTATAATTTCTATTTGGTGCGATCCACAAACCCTAACAGTATATCCGTCTCGCGGGTTAGCCGCGGGCGTCTGTGGAGACATAGTGGGCATGGGATTCCTTGAAATCTCATCCATTATGCTGTAACAGCGTCCAACCCGCATCGTTTACTGATCGGTGCACATACCCTTACCTGTAGAAGAAGCATGTTCTCACACTAACACTGTCAGCACTATCTGCACACTGTTTGCATAGTTATGTAATTAATTACCGCCAATAAGGTATGGAGATCAGTTGCATTTAGATTGTGATCCCTGTTGTGGACAGCAATGGCAATGTGTGTAAAGAAATATCATGGCGCTATATAAGCAAAGCATAATAAATAAATCATAAGCAGTTGGTGTAGTACGATTCTATCAGTAATACTAACTGAAATGCTGCATTTGAGGGTTCTCTCGCCCACAACTCCTTCCTCACTGCAGCATTCTAGACAGACTTGTAAGATGTTATAGTGTCTACAGGCTTTGAAACATGTTACTGTTAACCGATAACAAATGCTTTGCAAAACTGCCCAGAACTCAGCATGAAGAATATTGATTGCATCCTGTGAATCTTATTGGTGGTCTCACAAGTCTCAGTGGTTAAACAACGAATCACACCAAGGATCTGTCTCCAGGATCTGCCTGAGATCACAGAGCAGGAGGGGCACTAGGAATTTAAAAGCACCAAGTCAGGGGCACTGGAGTCATCACCTGATAAACCCAAGGACAGTGAGGAGCCGAGCTCAACTTTCAGCACCATGAACAGTTCCTCCCTACTGCTCAGACTCCTGTGTGCCAGCATCCTCCTCTCCTGCCTCTGCCATGGCCAGTCTTCCAGGGAAACAACTGTAGAAGATTTTGATTTACCAAACAGTCCTTCATCTTCTGAGAAAGCTCTGGTGTGTCCTTCTGTATTGCTTGGTCTTGTATTTTTTGATCCTGCATCCCTGATATTGTATTCTTGCATGAATATTGATAGTGTTTTACTAAAAAATGACTTTTCAAGCACTTCATGGTGTCTTCCATTAGACTAAGCTGCCATGATTTGCATATTGAGTAATAGTTAGAACTTTTCTGCACCTTTTGTTATGTTATTGTTATTATTGTGGCACGCTTATGTGTTCCTTCAGGTAGACGCTATGGAGGAATTATTGGGGAAATTTCAAGACAGGTACCCAGCTTACCAAAAGAGAGCACAGATTCCTTTGGTGAGAACCATCAATTTTTATATTCATTGCACTTCTAATGTTTTATATTAGTACATCATTAAAGATGCTATTATCCAGTGATTTCTATGTAACTCCAAAAATACTACAGGTGATGGGGAAGTTTAAGAATTGGGGTTTATTACAGATTGTACAGATTGACAGGCATGCATTGAGTGGAATTTAATAAAAATAAAATTGTATATATATATATATATATATAAAATATTACTTATTTCATGTGCTTAGATGAAAAAAATACATACACATATATGTGTGTGTATACACAACCCAAAAAATATAAAAATATTACTTATTTCATGTACTTATGGATTAAAAAAAATAAATACATACATGTGTGTGTACATATATACACTACACACACACCACTAAAAATGTTACTAATTTCATGTACTTCTAGATTAAAGCAATACATACATGATTTTATACATAAATATATATACACACTAAAAATATTACTAATTTCATGTACTTACAGATTAAAGTAATAAACACATAGATGATTTTATATATAAATATATATGTACACACCACTAAAAATATTACTAAATTCATGTACTTATAGATTAAAAAAATACATACATTCATGTATGTATGTATATATATATATATATATATATATACACACACACATATACTGTATATATACACACATATATATATAAACACAATATCACTTATATATTAGATATATGCAGTTTAATGTTGTATGTATAGATTAAAAATAATTTCCAGAATAAGCTACTGTAACACTATGGATTGCTGAATCTATAGGACTTTGTTAGTGGAGCAGCAGACTGTCCATCAATCACACAGTTATGTGTTTTGTAGAAATACATTAGGAGATCACTGCTGGCTATATTATGATTAAGTAGCCTATGTCGCCTCTTTATTCCCTGCTCAGTGTGATATTGGAGAGAGATGTGCAATGAAGCGAGGTCCCAGGATCGGCAAGCTGTGTGATTGCTCCCGTGGATCATCATGTAACTCTTTCCTCTTGAAGTGCATATGAAGAAGACAAGTCCTCGGTGCAGTCCTTGTATTTTCTGACAGCATATCAAGTAACAGTTGTCCACAACACATGTGCAGCAGCAACAACATTGCTTGTCTCCATAGAACAACTCATTTTGTTTTAAAAGAAGCCCAAGTCAAAAATGTGACACAGATATCTGATTATCCCCAACTTCCCTAGAGATTATCAGAGGCAAGATAATTAAATGCTTTCCGTTTTATTTTCGTGCCATTGATCAATGACTCACTGCACTTTACAGTAGATATTTTCATTTAGACTGTAAATGTTGCTTGTCGCTTTGTTGGAAATGTTATTAAATGTTATTTTTCATTTTGACATATATTATGTAGACCCGTTAAAACACACAATAAACTACACGATAAATCTTGTCTTGCTTGGATGTGTTGTAATAATATAATTATAATATTCAGGTTTGCCATTATCTACAGAAGAAAAAGCTCTTCTCTTGTAAAAATGGATCCTGAGAATTTATTTTCCAGTGCATTATACATGCCAGGTATAAATAGAATAAATGTGAAATGACTGATTGCTTTATAATTATATATGCCACAGTTCCATTTTATTTTATGTGACCTAAAGTCATATATTTTACATAATAGTAAGAATAAGAAACTGGAGTCTGAACTGAGATAGTAAATTAATGTGTATGCGCAATGTAAGTGCATATTTACACATGACCATTACACAGAGAAAACAAAAACAAAAAACACAAATATCCTAAAATAAAAAATTAAAAAATAAACTGCAAATAATGCATAAAGGTACATTGTACATTCTTTTCATCAAAATTATGTTTACTAAATACCACTATTATTATCATTGTTATTATTACCTTTATGCATTATTTGCAGTTTATTTTATTTATTATTTATTTTTTAATTTTTAATTTTAGGATATTTGTGGGTTTTTTTGTTTTCTCTGTGTAATGGCCATATGTAAATATGCACTTACATTGTGCATATACATTAACTTACTTTCTCAGTTCAGACTCCATTTTTTTTATTCATTTCATTGTGCATTCAGTGCATATATGGGTGTGACCGCCCTCTTTCTGACCTGGGAAAACCATCCTGTCTGGCCTATGCTTTTACTAGTGGTTCAGTCCCTCGATCCTTGTTCACATTCACGTCACTTGGCAAGTGGAAAGGTTCTAAATACTAGAGTTAGGACTGTCCCACAAGGGTTGCCTTGATGTGGCGGGATGGCTTGTACATTCTTTTGATCAAAATTATGTTTACTAAATACCATTATTATTATTACCTTTATGTATTATTTGCAGTTTATTTCTTTTTTAATTTTTTATTTTGGGATATTTGTGTTTTTTTGTTTTCTCTGTATAATAGTAAGAATAATATACAGTGCTGTGCAAATTAATTGGGACAAAGCATTTTTTTAAAGTAAAATTGTAAGTTGGTTACCAGTCAGTGATTCAAACCAGTTTTAACTGCTTTGAACAGGTGTGAGTGCCTGTTCAAAGCAGTTAAAACAGGTTTGAATCACTGACTGGTAACCAACATACGACTTTACTTAAAAAAATGCTTTGTCCCAATTAATTTGCACAGCACTGTAATAATTTTAAAATGCTATTAGAACATTATATTGTATCAATAGTGTAATTTATGACTCATTTTTATTTTATATTAAATACATAGTTAAATTTATATCAGGTGGATTTCCTTGCATACTATATATTTTTTGTACATAGGCTTTCAGATTTTACCATTTTACTTAAGTTCTTAAGTCATTTTCTGTAAGTTGTGAAACTTTGATTATGCTTATTCCATTTTCTGTAATAGGTGGACATTTTAATCTGTTGAATGTAAGCTAGTTAGCACATGGCTGTTACCAGCAATACAATTACCATGTACTAATAAGATCCAGTGTAACCAAATAACTAATGAAACACAAAATTCTTTTATTCGATCAAGGGATTACTGATAACATCAGTACATACATCAGAAACTTGTCTATAAAGGTACTATCACACTTAGCGATGTACCAGCGATATGACCCGGTCAGGATCGCTGGTACATCGATAAGTGGTCGCTAGTGAGCTGCCACACAGGCAGATCTCACCAGCGACATCGCAGGGGTCGGGGGTCGCTACTTACCTGTCAGACGAGGCGATCCTGACGTCCTCCCGCCCGCGTCCACGCGCCGCTCGTCGTCACAGCAGGAAGCCCAGCAGGAAGCTGACGACGAGAAACAGTCCTGGACGTTCTCGCGCGATCAGCGATAACCATCGGGGGAGCGGTCGGAGGTAAGTATCAGACATAGCGATATCGCTAGCAATATCGCTGTAAAGTCACAAAAACCAGTGACGTTATAGCGATATTGTTAGCGATATCGCTTAGTGTGACAGGCCCTTTAAACACACACAATTATTCTTAATTATTTTTAGATTATTTCCATCCTGCATTATGACCTCATGGACTTTGGAAATGACTTTGTAGCTTTGATATTAGCATTAATTAGTAACATAGTTGTTCCATGTAATAGAGGACTTGTGGTCACCAAGATGGCTATAACATTTATGGGTTAATTAGTCCATAGCAGATTAAAAGATATAATAAAAGAAAGTTATGTAAGCAGTTGTGTCACTGAAATCAGAATAAAGGAATGACATTCTTTAGCTTAACTAGTACTTAAAAATTGTAAGTGTAATGTAAAACAGGATTAAATCATAATTTTGAATGGGGTTATTGTAGTGCCAAGTTTTTAACACTAAGGTTCGGATACGGCTTTAACCCCTTCACCCCCAAGGGTGGTTTGCACGTTCATGACCGGGCCAATTTTTACAATTCTGACCACTGTACCTTTATGAGGTCATAACTCTCGAACGCTTCCATGGATCCCGGTGATTCTGACATTGTTTTCTCGTGACATATTGTACTTCATGTTAGTGGTAAAATTTCATTCAAATAACTTGCGTTTATTTGTGAGAAAAACGGAAATTTGGCGAAAATTTTGAAAATTTCGCAATTTTCCAACTTTGAATTTTTATGCCCTTAAATCACAGAGATAAGGCACACAAAAAACTTGATAACTAACATTTCCCACATGTTTACTTTACATCAGCACAATTTTGGAACCAAAATTTTTTTTTGTTAGGAAGTTATAAGGGTTAAAAGTTGACCAGCGATTTCTCATTTTTACAACACCATTTTATTTTTAGGACCACATCACATTTGAAGCCACTTTGAGGGGTCTATATGATAGAAAATACACAAAAGTGACACCATTCTAAAAACTGCACCCCTTAAGGTGCTCAAAACCACATTCAAGAAGTTTATTAACCCTTTAGGTGCGTCACAGGAATTTTTTTGAATATTTAAAAAAAAATGAACATCTAACTTTTTTTCATAAAAAAAATACTTCAGGTTCAATTTTTTTTATTTTACCAAGGGTAACAGGAGAAATTGAACTGCAAAAGTTATTGTGCAATTTGTCCTGAGTACGCAGATACCTGATATGTGGGGGGGAACGACTGTTTCGGCGCATGGCAGAGCTCAGAATGGAAGGAGCGCCGTTTGACTTTTTCAATGCAAAATTGGCTGGAATTCAGATTGGACGCCATGTCACGTTTGGAGAGTCCCTGATGTACCTAAACAGTGGAAACCCCCTACAAGTGACCCCATTTTGGAAAATAGACCCCCCAAGGAACTTATCTAGATATGTGGTGAGAACTTTGAACCCACAAGGGCTTTACAGAAGTTTATAACGTACAGCGGTACAATTAAAAAATCATATTTTTTCCACAAAAATGATCTTTTCACCCCAATTTTTATTTTCCCAAGGGTAACAGGACCCTAAAAGTTATTGTGCAATTTGTCCTGAGTACGCTGATACCCCACATGTGGGGGTAAACCACTATTTGGGCGCATGGCAGAGCTCGGAAGGGAAGCAGCGCCATTTGACGTTTTTGGCTGGAATTGAGATCGGACACCATGTCGCGTTTGGAAAACCCCTGATGTACCAAAACAGTGGAAACCCCCCACAAATGACACCATTTTGGAAACTAGACCCCCTAAGGAACTTATCTAGATGTGTGGTGAGAACTTTGAACCCCCATGGGCTTCACAGAAGTTTATAACATAAAGCCATACAATTAAAAAATCATATTTTTTAAACAAAAATGATCTTTTCACCCTCAATTCTTATTTTTCCAAGGGTAACAGGACCCTAAAAGTTATTGTGCAATTTGTCCTGAGTACGCTGATACCCCACATGTGGGGGTAAACCACTATTTGGGCGCATGGCAGAGCTCGGAAGGGAAGCAGCGCCATTTGACGTTTTTGGCTGGAATTGAGATCGGACACCATGTCGCGTTTGGAAAACCCCTGATGTACCAAAACAGTGGAAACCCCCCACAAATGACACCATTTTGGAAACTAGACACCCTAAGGAACTTATCTAGATGTGTGGTGAGAACTTTGAACCCCCATGGGCTTCACAGAAGTTTATAACATAAAGCCATACAATTAAAAAATCATATTTTTTCCACAAAAATGATCTTTTCACCCTCAATTCTTATTTTTCCAAGGGTAACAGGACCCTAAAAGTTATTGTGCAATTTGTCCTGAGTACGCTGATACCCCACATGTGGGGGTAAACCACTATTTGGGGGCATGGCAGAGCTCGGAAGGGAAGCAGCGCCATTTGACGTTTTTGGCTGGAATTGAGATCGGACACCATGTCGCGTTTGGAAAACTCCTGATGTACCAAAACAGTGGAACCCCCCACAAATGACACCATTTTGGAAACTAGACCCCCCATGGAACTTATCTAGATGTGTGGTGAGCACTTTGACCCCCCCAGTGCTTCACAGAAGTTTACAACGCCCGGGCGTGAAAATAAAAAATTCGTATTTTTTCCACAAACATGATCTTTTAGTCACCATTTTTTTATTTTCCCAAGGGTACCAGGAGAAATTGGACCCCAAAAGTTGTTGTCCAATTTGTCCTGAGTATGCTGATACCCCATATGTGGGAGAAAACTACTGTATGGGCACACGTCGGGGCTCGGAAGGGAAGTAGTGACGTTTTGGAATGCAGACTTTGATGGAATGGTCTGCGGGTGTGATATTGCCTTTGGAGAGCCCCTAATGTACCTAAACAGTGGAAACCCCCCACAAATGACACCATTTTGTAAACTAGACCCCCCAAGGAACTTATCTAGATGTGTGGTGAGCACTTTGACCCCCCCAGTGCTTCACAGAAGTTTACAACGCCCGGGCGTGAAAATAAAAAATTCGTATTTTTTCCACAAACATGATCTTTTAGTCACCATTTTTTTATTTTCCCAAGGGTACCAGGAGAAATTGGACCCCAAAAGTTGTTTTCCAATTTGTCCTGAGTACGCTGCTACCCCATATGTGGGAGAAAACTACTGTATGGGCACACGTCAGGGCTCGGAAGGGAAGTAGTGACGTTTTGGAATGCAGACTTTGATGGAATGGTCTGCGGGTGTCATGTTGCCTTTGGAGAGCCCCTAATGTACCTAAACAGTGGAAACCCCCCACAAATGACACCATTTTGTAAACTAGACCCCCCAAGGAACTTATCTAGATGTGTGGTGAGCACTTTGACCCCCCCAGTGCTTCACAGAAGTTTACAACGCCCGGGCGTGAAAATAAAAAATTCGTATTTTTTCCACAAACATGATCTTTTAGTCACCATTTTTTTTATTTTCCCAAGGGTACCAGGAGAAATTGGACCCCAAAAGTTGTTTTCCAATTTGTCCTGAGTACGCTGCTACCCCATATGTGGGAGAAAACTACTGTATGGGCACACGTCAGGGCTCGGAAGGGAAGTAGTGACGTTTTGGAATGCAGACTTTGATGGAATGGTCTGCGGGTGTCATGTTGCCTTTGGAGAGCCCCTAATGTACCTAAACAGTGGAAACCCCCCACAAATGACACCATTTTGTAAACTAGACCCCCCAAGGAACTTATCTAGATGTGTGGTGAGCACTTTGACCCCCCCAGTGCTTCACAGAAGTTTACAACGCCCGGGCGTGAAAATAAAAAATTCGTATTTTTTCCACAAACATGATCTTTTAGTCACCATTTTTTTTATTTTCCCAAGGGTACCAGGAGAAATTGGACCCCAAAAGTTGTTGTCCAATTTGTCCTGAGTACGCTGACACCCCATATGTGGGAGAAAACTACTGTATGGACACACGTCGGGGCTCGGAAGGGAAGCAGTGACGTTTTGGAACGCAGACTTTGATGGAATGGTCTGCGGTTGTCATGTGCGTTTGGAGAGCCCCTGATGTACCTAAACTATTGAAACTCCCCACAAGTGACCCCATTTTGGACACTAGACCCCCCACGGAACTTATCTAGATGTGTGGTGAGCACTTTGAACCCCCAAGTGCTTCACAGAAGTTTATAACACTCGGACGTGAAAATAAAAAAATCATTTTTTTTCCACAAAAATGATATTTTTGCCCCCAATTTTTTATTTTCCTAAGGGTAACAGGAGAAATTGGACCCCAAAAATTGTTTTGCAATTTGTCCTGAGTAGGCTGATACCCTACATGAGGGGGTAAAACACTGTTTGGGCGCATAGCAGAGCTTGGAAGGGAAGGAGCACCATTTGACTTTTTCAACTCAGAATTGGCTGGAATTGAGATCAGACGCCATGTTGCATTTGGAGAGCCCCTGATGTGCCCAAACAGTGGAAACCCCCAATTCTAACTCCAACCCGAACCCCAACACGCCCCTAACCCTAGCCCTAACCCTAGCCCTAACCCTAGCCCTAGCCCTAACCCTAGCCCTAGCCCTAGCCCTAACCCTAACCCTAGCCCTAACCCTAACCCTAGCCCTAACCCTACCCCAACACACCCCTAGCCCTAACCCTAGCCCTAACCCTAATGGAAAAATGGAAATAAATACATTTTTTTAATTTTATTATTTTTCCCTAACTAAAGGGGTGATAACGGGGGGTTTGATTTACTATTTATGGCGGTTTTTATGTTTGGCGGCTGTCGCACGCTAAAAGACGCTTTTTATTGTAAAAATAGTTTTTGCATCACCACATATTGAGAGCTATAATTTTTCCGTATTTTGACCCACCGAGTCATGTGAGGTCTTATTTTTTGCGGGACGAGTTGACGTTTTTATTGGTACCATTTTCGGGCACGTGAAATTTTTTGATCGCTTTTTATTCCGATTTTTGGGACGCAGAATGAACAAAAACCAGCGTTTCATGAATTTCTTTTGGGGGGGGTGCGTTTACACCGTTCCGCGTGCGGTAAAATTGATAAAGCGCTTTTATTCTTCGGGTCAGTACGGTTACAGCGATACCTCATTTAGGTCATTTTTTTATGTTTTTGTCGGTTTTATGCAATGAAAACTATTTTATATAAAAAATAATTATTTTTGCATCGCTTTATTCTGCGAGTTATAACTTTTTTATTTTTTTGCTGATGATGCTGTGTGGCGGCTTGTTTTTTGCGGGACAAGATGACGTTTTCAGCGGTACCATGGATATTTATATGCGTCTTTTTGATCTCGCGTTATTGCACTTTTTGTTTGGCGGTATGATAATAAATCATTATTTTTTGCTTCGTTTTTTATTTTTATTTTTTAAGGGGTTCGCTAAAGGGGTTAACTAATGGGACAGTTTTATAGGGCAGGTCATTACGGACGCGGCGATACCTAATATGTGTACATTTATTGTTTTTTTTTTTTATTATTTTAAAAAAATGAATTTATTGGGGAATATTTTTTTTTTTTTTTACTAATTTATTTGGCGATTTTTTTTAATTTATTTTTACACTTTTTTTTAAATTTTTTTTTACTTTATTACATAGTCCCAGGTGGGACATCACTGTCCTGTGACAGATCGCTGATCTGTCACATCACAGATCACTGTGACAGATCAGCAATCTGTCACAGGCAGTGCACAAGGCTTCCTCATGCCTGCGCTTTGCAGGCACTGAGGAAGCCAGCTTCCCCAGGCCCCAGAAGGCCCCCGTCGCCATCTTGGATTCGGGGGCCTGGAGGATAGGAGTCCCCCGCAGCAGCGCTGCACATTGCGCTGCCGTGGGGGGCTCAGGGAAGCACGGAGGGAGCCCCCTCCCTGCCGATGCTTCCCTTTAACTCCCGGTACACCGCGATCGCGTTTGATCGCGGTGTGCAAGGGGTTAATGTGTCGGGGGCGGTCCGTGACCGCCCCTGACACATAGTGCCGGGTGTCAGCTGTGATAATCAGCTGACACCCGGCCGCGATCAGCGGCGCTCACCACGTGGGCGCCGCTGATCGCGGTAGACGTACTATCCCGTCCCCGGTCATACGGGCCCGGGTACCGTGGACGGGATAGTACGTCTCATGTCAGGAAGGGGTTAAAGAAGGCTATTACTTGCGATATAACGCAATTTTATTTCAAAGTACAAAATTAAAGGAATGGTATGATTGGATAGCATGATTGCGTACACTTTTGTATATTTTAAGATGTAAAGGTCAAGTACATATAAAGATCGAATACATATAATGATTAAGTATATATAAAGATTAACTATATACAGTATACTCACATCATCACCAAGAGGCTTTTAAACATCATCCGTCTGGAATATCAGAGAGGCAACATCAAGACAGAGAACCCCTGGGAAATTCACAACACTGCACGGGCATCCCCAATTATGCAGGTATCAACACTGTACATGTGTACAGGTATCCAAGTTTTTGCTTCTGTCATAGTCATGTTTCACTGGTCTTATATAGTAATATACACTATGTGTAACTCTAGCTTCATCCTGCCCTTCAAGTGGCCAGCTTTCAAGGTTGGATACCATGGAATCATCAGACAATGGGCCGTTAACCCTTAGAATATAAAAGCCTCAAGGATTTAGATAAAACCACCACAGACAGAGGTTAAGTAAACGTTAATGTTTTACAATAACAAACAACAAACTTATAGAAACCTAGAATGTTTGTGAAATAAAATGTCTTCAGGTAATAAACAACAGTTCTCAAGATTGTGTCACTGTGAGCATTGACTGTCTATCTAAATGTTTGACCAGAAATGCAGCTATATAATATACAGAATGCATTCTGTATAGTTCAGTATGGACTCAAAATAGCCACTCAAAATAGCCATTTTTATATTCGCACTACAGTTATCCAGGACTATTTTTTTATTACTACGGGCCTAAGAACAAACCGGCAGTGACTTCTCTTCCGCTCTGCTCTGTTGACCGGCTGTGACTGTTGAGGTTAGAGGTTATGCTGATTGACAACCGGCTCCCTGCTGCATAAATGTGGGGAGGTTGAACTGACGGACAGGTCTGCCTGTGGAGAGAGGCAGAAGGATAGCGCAGTGTAGCCTGAGATACAGAGAAAAGGGTGTCATGTGGTAGTTTGACCATTAGAGGGCAGTGGGGAGTGTAAGAGAGAGTGACTGTGTAACTGCCATGGGTCAAAGTAACTGCCAATGGTCAAGGTAACTGTCAGGTGATAGTGGGCGGAACTACCAGGACTGGGAGTATAAAGGCTGAGGGAAGGTTCTGGAAGGTCCAGTCAGCCAGGGAAGCTCACTAGTGAGGAGGATCTGCTGTAGAGAGAAAGACGGTAGAAAGCCTACAGAGAGGAACTGACAGCTGAGACGGTCACGGGGGGGTGACCCAGAGGACAGTAGCTGCAGACGGAGACGGTCTGGGGGTACCAAGTGGACGGTGTACTTTTAATGGTGAAGCGCTGTGGTGGATGTGCCTAGGGCAGCCACAGTGAGAAGAGCCACAAAAAACGCCATGACGGTGAAACTAAGAAGTGAAGGTACCCGGGTCTGTGAGCAATAGGACTGTGAAATTCCTGTGATGAATCGCATTGGTCGTCAGAGAGGCGGCCAATAAAAACGGACCTGTTGAATATAACCCCTGTCTCAGTGTCGTGTCTTTCGGTGGTAAGAAGTGGGTCACCCCCTATGCCTGTTGGATCAGCACTCCCTCACCTATCCTACATAACTGCAGGGAGCTAGTTGTCAATCAGCCTGATGCTGACTGTCATGCCTTGTAGACAGAGCAGCCTGGAAGAAGAGGTGCTCTGTTGATGTGGAGCAGCTGAACCGCTGGCTGGAGCGGTCGGTGACCAGTCAGAGCCGGCACAAGGTACAACAGGCAGGTAGTTGCCTCTGTTAGCAACTACTTGCCTCTTAATTTTTAGGCCCATAATAAAAAAAATAAAATAAAGCAGTTGTAGACAACCCGTTTAATGTACTTCTGAAGATAGATCTTCTAAAGACGTTTTTGGAAATAATTAAGAGATTACATAATAAACTTAGAAGCAATTACTTTTTTTTGCCAATTAAAGTAACTGAAAGAAAGGACAAACTTGGTAAGATAGTTGACCAAGTTTAAGATACAAATAATTTTAGTGCGATGGAGAATTTATATAATTAGGTAAGGCAGTGATTACCAACCTTATTACTGCACGGAAATCCCTGAAAAATGCATTCATGGCTCAAAGAAGAATGGTCTAAGGTTGGGTAGAGCATTCATTACTTCTTGTCTGTGCTATAATTATAATAATTTGGATCACAATTCTTTTTCTGCTTGGCAAAGCATCTATGAACAGACTGAAATCAGTTTTCCTTCCGTAATGTAGAAGACATAAAGGTCTTCTTGTTGCTACAGTATATTCTGAGGAACTTCTGGTCACTGCTCAAAGAACTCTAGTGGTTGAATATTTTAAGTCATACACAAAATTATTTTGATTGTAGGAGAGTGTCTTGGGCATAATATTACCCATCGTATTGTAAGGATTCGACTGGCTTAGGTGCAGCGGGAGTCAAACATGAGGCACGTTCCTTTAAAATTTCACAGGGTTTATTACTCCATAAACCATAGACAGCACATAAACAGTCCTTAGCTGGGCTGTGTTCCCTCAGGTCCTGTGCACACAGGCCAGGGCAATGTCCAGAGCAGCGCTCTATCTGCAGCCGCAGACACAGGAAGGCTTCTCCTTCCTTGGAACACAGACCACTCTCTGTAGTGTCCCACCTGGACACATGGAAATCTGTCCACACTCTGACAGACTCCCTCCCAGTCTCCCTCACATGTGCTAAACACCTCAATTACATAGCCCTGTAACCACACCCATAGGTGAGGTATGGATCACATGAGCTGGTCACATGGTCAGGACTTCACCACAGGTCCTGAACATACACATATCTTCAGGCAAAACGGAGTACAGTCAGCACCCAGTGCACTAAATGACATCTTTAGTGCTCATGTACACTATTGGCAAAATACTCCGGGTTGCATCGCAGGGAGCATCCCTCCATGTGACATATCTCCCATTAACCACACGATCACCTGTCACACCACATATCCCCCTCCTCTGCCTAAAGCCGTGGGGCTTGGCACTTTCTATTACTCGACCAGAGATTCTTCTCGGTCGTCTCTGCCAGTCAAATCGTCTATCAAAGTCAGGCCCTGCTAGTGAACTCTTCAGTAGGCGTCCATTATCCGACTCTGTCTTGTTCTTTGATAAAGATGGGCCCATGTCAGCCCACCCGCATCCCCGGCGGTCAGTATGGTGTTGCGACTCCCTTGCCCCCATACCTCTTGTCTGGACTGACTCTTTGTCACCACTTCTTCTACAGGGTCTCCCGCCTAGGTCACTCAGCTCTGAGCTAACTGAGGCATCACTACTTCCTCTTCCATCAGGCCACCTATTGTCCTCTCTCTGCTGGCCATTTCTCCTAAGGTCTATAAGGTCCCGAGAGCAGCCCTTCCATTTATCTCTATGTACTCTCTTATCTCCAGCTTGAGGACTTCCAGTCTTAAGTGAATCTCTTTGCCTTTCTATACCGCGAGTTGAAGGAGGCGGCCATCTTCTTTCCATTTCCTCCAGCTCTCTACTGATCTGCTTCCTCTCAAGTCTTAGCTGCTCTACTTCTTTCAGGTATGACACGCGATACTCCAGGAGCATCCGGATATTCCCAAGGCTCTCCATGGACCCGACAACGAGGAATGGAACTATCCCATCTTCACCCTTGTCCTGGGCTTTGTCATCAGCCGGAATCCTCACTCTCATCACGCCAGACCTGTTCACCATGTCCTGCATCACTTTCCCAATCCTTCCGATGACTTTCCTCACCAGACCTCCGGGCACTTGAATGATGTCTTCTGCAATGCCCTGCTGACTTTGAACTTTCCTCGCACACTGTAGACATCGAGCGGCTTCTTTTTTTTCCAACAGGATCATCTGCCTTGTGCGGAGGCATTGTAGATGCATATCCCTCAGGATAGTAACCCGCTTCCTTGTGACTTCCTTAGATGACAGTATGACCAGCTGCTTCGTCTCTGGTGCCCAGATCACACTACATGCTTCTATAGCCTTCCTAAAGGCCTCATGCACACCTTCCTCAGCACAGGCTTCCTGCATGTCTTCTGGTACATCAATTACAACCTTGAAGGTCGTGGACTTGCTCTCATCCTGGACAGATGGCTCTGGGTTCCCTACGGACACTTCCCTCAAGATATCTGTCACGATCGGATGACTGTCTTGTGCAGCCCTTGGCTCACCATCTTCCTGAGATTTACAGTCTTCAGGACCCTTTTCCAAGATGGGCTTTGGCAGTTCTGCCTTGCTACCAGTCGGGCACGGCCGCTGTACGTCTTCGCCTATCCACTTCTCTTGCAGAAGACCTTTTACTACTCCACTGAGTTCTTGCAGAACTTTATCTCGCTCCTCTGCCAGGTAGCGACGCTCATCCGCTCTCCTGAGAATCTCCTGTTGATGCTTCTCTTGGGCCTCTCTGAGCACCTCCATATCTTCCAACAGGGTCTTGTTCATGGTTTTACATGCTGACAGGTGACCTCTGAGCTCAGAGACTTCCTTCTCCAGCTCATCCACTCTGTGCTCAGTCACTTGTCTCAGTGCCTTGCCTGCCAAGAGCTCGGACTCTAGGCCATGCAGCTGCTCCACCTGCGCAGAGTTGGCGACTTCCAGACTCGCCACCTTCAGACACTCCCTCGCCAGCTGCTGACACATCTCTTCGCGCCCTTGCTCCAAGTCTCGTAGGTGCGCTTCTACCTGGTGCAAACTGTCATTACACTGGGTTCGTGCTTCTGTCTGACAAACACTGTCTTCATCCCTAGTGGTTGCTACTGGCAATAACATATTACAGTCACACCTGGTACCTGTGTCACACCCCACCGTATGGGAAACGCTCATGTTGCTCTCTGTTCGGGTGTCAGGTCCACTCTTTTTAATTACCACACCACTATCAGTCCCCCTGTGGTACCCGTCAGGTGACATCATGTCCGTAAGTGGGGCCGACGCACTGTTCTCTCTGGTCATGCTTAACTTAGGCCTGTCAACTTTAGGAGGCGGACTTTTCACACCATTACCTCCCATACACATTATATCAACAGACACTTCTCCTTTTGTCCACCAGTCCCACAGGGCTTCTAAGTCCCGCCCTATTACCATAGTATACTGTAAGTCTGGGTCTACTGTCACTACATGGTACGTGGAACTCTCCGTCGTGTCAATGTAGAGGTATGCTGTCAAAAGTTCTTTATCGTCCCCACCAAAGCCATTCACTCTTGTCACCGTCCCAGGCGACACACAACGTCCAGGAGTGGTTCTTAGCACAGATACCAGACTCCCAGTGTCTAACAATCCCATCACCCGTTCTCCATCCAGCCAGAAAAGGCACTGTAGTGTCGGTTCACTGACTGAGCTACTCACAGTCGTCTCATCTCCCAGCCCACCATCCGTCATGTCACGAGACGTCAGGTCCATAAGTTGGGCAGATGTCCTTCTCCTTCCGTTCAGTTCTACCTCTGACCTGTCCACATCAGGAGCCGTCACTATCTCAGTGTCCGCTGGCCCCACAGTCGAAGCATCTCCATCGTCCGACCAAACGTCATCAAACAAAACAAAGTCCCGGCCCCTCTCCCAGGCACAGACTAAGTCCCATGGTATCCCTCTACCTTGGCACTCAACACCTTTGGTCCCCTCAAACACTACTCTGTCTACTGCGTAGTTCACCGTGACCCCGTGTTTACAGCGAACCCTGACGTTTTTCTCGGTCAGAGAGAAAACGAGAGGAGTTCCTGTCAGAGTCACCTGACTCTGAGTCCAGCCGACCAAAGGCTCCTTCCCGATGCAGCATCACTGTACACATCTGTGGCCCATCATTACTACCCGGAAAGGATATTCCACATTCTGAAAAAGACCTGCACATACTGCGGTACTCCAGACGTACCTACTGAGTCACCCAGTGCTGTCACTTCTTCAAACTTGGCCCCTTTCTGGACCACCATCCCGCTTTGGATTGCCGCCACCTCCTGGGACTCCACCCCTTTTTGGATTACCACCCCAATTTGGGCCACCGCCCCCTTTTGGGACTCCACCCCTTTACGGGCTACCACCCGATTTGGGCCACCGCCCCCTTTTGGGACTCCACCCCTTTATGGGCTACCACCCCTATTTGAGCCACCACCCCCTTTTGGGACTCCACCCCTTTTCGGGATCTCCCCATGTCTGTCCTGCAGAACCTCTTAGGCCACAGTTCACACAGTACAGTTTATGCCTTTTTCTGGAACTGGTCCTTAAAGCACGACACCACTTCCTTCTGGCACTGCCTCAGCTCCTGCCGTCGCTCACAAGCAGCTGCTGGTGTCTCTACAGCTCCTGCTGCGCCGTCTTCGGGACGCGCCGATCCACCGGAAGCCGCTTGTCACCCTCAAAGATAAAAAAACACAAAAGTGCGCCCATAGGGCCTTACCAGTGCAGGTATAATGGGTATAACGACATAATACAGGGTACTCACCCTCAATAGTTGTGTAAAGCCACAACTACTGTATACGCTTAGTCATATGCAATAAAGCTGCAGCAGGATGGTGTAGACAGACAGCGTCTGCTACCAATGCTCAAATAGGAGATCCCAAAAAGAAAAAACACCAGGTCCCCGCGCTGCGAGACCTTCGTGAGCGCACTGAGCCACAGCAAGCACTTTCGGGGTTTTTTTTTTTTCAGAGAAACGAGGAAAAGGAAAAAAAAAAACACATGCACAGTCTCTCACTGACTCTGGTCAGTGCAACACGAATTTCTGTCCGTTACCTGCTGGTGTCAGCCACACAGGTTCTCGGGTACCTCTTCTCCTCATAGGCATCCCACAAATCTCCATACAGTCATTTCCTCTGACCTCGGTCAGCATTACTCACGATTTTTCAGACCGTCTGTGCTCCTGGGAATCGCTGCCCACAGTCTGTCACCAATTGTAAGGATTCGACTCGCTTAGGTGCAGCGGGAGTCAAACATGAGGCACGTTCCTTTAAAATTTCACAGGGTTTATTACGCCATAAACCATAGACAGCACATAAACAGTCCTTAGCTGGGCTGTGTTCCCTCAGATCCTGTGCACACAGGCCAGGGCAATGTCCAGAGCAGCGCTCTATCTGCAGCCGCAGACACAGGAAGGCTTCTCCTTCCTTGGAACCCAGATCACTTTCTGTAGGGTCCCACCTGGACACATGGAAGTCTGTCCACACTCTGACAGACTCCCTCCCAGTCTCCCTCACATGTGCTAAACACCTCAATTACATAGCCCTGTAACCACACCCATAGGTGAGGTATGGATCACATGACCGCATATGGCGACTTCAGTTTTACCTTCTCCTCGATACCTCGCCGCCTCCTATCATCCCCCTCTTTCCCTTCTCCTGAGAATAAGACAAGGTACAATTTAAATTCTTTGGATAATTTTGGCCACAGCGGCCAATTTTATTAACAAACATTAACAATAAACATTAAATAATTCAAAATTATGAGGGGAGGGTTCTTGGAGCTAGAAAGATCTGGCTATAAACTTATTTCCACCATGTTACCCCCAGCCGTCCAGCCCAGCTCGAGGGCACCGTAACTCCCCTTCTGGGAGACCAACCACCATAGCTCCCGAGGTAAAACCCCGTCCAGAGCCCATACCCAAAAGCCAGATCCCCCATACCATTTTAAACTGTCGGGAATGTTACTTCCGAATCCTTCCCCGACCAATCACCGTCAACTCCAAGAACCCCACCCCCCGCCAACCACGAACAGCCCTGACCACCTCAGGCTCGTGAGTGCCCCAAAACCACCAAGGCCCTCTCGATCCCCTCCTGTATTGACAGTGCCCATAAATCAATACCAATAGAATTTAAATGAACCCCATCGGCCAACCAAAAATTACCGGCACCCGTCTCCAATTCAAAGTGACGAACACTAATGCCCCCATTCCTGGACACAAATGCCGACACCGCATGATTCAATTTTACCCTTGCCCTGTTAATCCCTTTCAACGATCTCGCTTGCCTCCACCTCTGTCTGGGTACTACATCCGACCATACCGTCACCACGTTCGGGAACGATGTCCACAACCTCAAAAAATCGGAACGTATGTCCCTAATTAATTCTCTCACCGGCCTGACCCCTAAATCATTGCCCCCCACATGGAAAACAATAATGTCGGGGGTTCTATCCAAGCGAGAGGACTTGGTTAACTCCAGGAGCACCCTGCTCCATACCATTCCTCGGAAACCCAACCAACGGACCAGCACCTGCTCCCTCCCAAAGCCCAATTGCCTACCATCTGGCCTCGCGTCGGCTCGTAGCGCACCCCAATAAACGTAAGAGTGTCCGAATATCCAGGCAAGAAAGGGGCCGCCACCTGAAAAAACACAACAGAATATAGAAAAAACACATCCCAGGACATGCAAACCACACAGCTAACGCCGAACATACAGTAAATACCGATCCGACTGCCACCTGCCAATTCTCCTAATCGCATCAGCCCCCAACCCAAGGCTGTCCGCTTCGGTCGCAGCACCGATCCTAAATGAATGAGACCCATACATGTCCCGGGGAAGGCCCAACTCTACCAATCCCTTCTTCAAAACCGCAATGAACTGGAACCGAGACAAATAGGTGCCGTCCGCATGGCACAAGAGAGGACACGTCCTACCCGCCCATACGCCCCAATACGTTTCCAAACAGCCACGTGGGCACATTAATGCCCCTTCAACTCGCCCCAAAACTACCCGTCTGCCCCTACCCTGTTGATCAGTTTTTGAATGCCGAATCCAAAAAACAATGCCCCCTGCCCAAAATTCCACATCTTCTGCCAACACCCCTCCTGCCGAAACCCTGCTGCCTGACACCACCTCGCCAATGCGCATTGCCCCAAAAAAGGCCAAAGAAAAAGCCAGCCGAAACAGTGCCAACTCAAAAACTGACGTGCAAATACCCCCAAGGACTCTGCCTAAGCCTTCCAACGTACTAAACGAAATAGGCCTTCGTTTGTCGCCGGCTTTGTTACCCCTACGAAACCCTTTTAACGCCTGACTCACTAAGAAGCTCTTCGTAACATCCCCCACCCCTTGCAACTTGAAACCGAAAGCTAAACCCGCTACAAACTTGTTTACCTTAGCAGCAGACCAACCGCTGTCAGCTGCCTTCCCAATTAAAAACAATACCGCCAACATCCTATCCTCATCACTTTCTACCCCACCCCACTCTGCCAACCAACTCTGCCATACTCGCCACGAAGAATCGTAGGCCGACCATGTCTGCTGCGATAAGGATTCCCGAATCAGTCTTCCTGCTCTTCCGTAATCACCTTCCACAGAAAGGAAGGGCATTCCACGCCCGTGGCATCTGCTCCTGGCGCCAATTCTCGAAAACGCCCCCACTGAAAACGAGACAAAGAGTCTGCTATTGAATTCGTAACCCCGGGCACATGCACTGCAGAAATCCCTGCGTTCAAATCCAGACATCGAAGAACCAAAACCCTAACCAATCTAACTACGGGGGGAGAGGAGGCCGACAAACTGTTAATGACCGCTACAACACTCGCGTTGTCGCAATGAAAGCGCACTCTCCTATTTTCGAACATGGGACCCCACACCAAAACAGCTACCACGATAGGAAACAGCTCCAATAGTGCCAAGTTTTTGGTAAGGCCCAACAACTTCCACGCCTGAGGCCACCGCCCCACACTCCACCTTCCCTTACAGTAGGCGCCGTAACCAGAGCTGCCTGCTGCATCCGTAAATATTTCAAAATCAAAATTGCTCAATGTCTCCTCCTGCATCAGCGACCGCCCATTGTAATTCCGCAAAAACCGCTGCCAAACCATCAAATCGTCCCTATGCTCCTTCGTCAAGCGAACGTAATGGTGCGGAGCCTTCACTCCTGCCGTCGCGCTAGCCAAACGACGAGAAAAAATTCGACCCATAGGCATGATCCTGCAGGCAAAGTTCAATCTCCCCAATAGGGATTGTAATTCCTTGAGGGTCACTTTGCGCAACTTCGAAATCCTCTCCACCTCCTGTTTCAACAATGCCAACTTGTCCTCTGGTAACCGACACTCCATCCTTTCCGAATCGACAACTATGCCCAAAAAACTTATAACGGCCTTAGGGCCTTCCGTCTTCTCAGATGCCAGCGGCACCCCAAAATGCTCCACCACCCAAACCATGCCTGCCAACGCGTTCCTACACAACGGCGAATCCGGGGGGCCAATAAAAAGAAAATCATCCAGATAATGAATGATCGACTGCATTCCTGTAACATCCCTTACCACCCACTCCAGGAAAGTGCTAAACGTCTCAAACAATGAACAAGAAATTGCGCAACCCATCGGCAAACACCTATCGAGGTAGAAATTCCCCTTCCAAAAACATCCCAGCAGCGGGATACTATCTGCATGAACCGGTAGTAACCGAAAAGCGGACTCAATGTCTGTCTTTGCCAACAAAGCCCCTGACCCATAACGTCGCACCCACTTAACCGCCGTATCAAAAGAGGTATACTCCACAGAACACAACTCCCTATCGATACCGTCATTAACTGACAAGCCTTTTGGATAAGACAAATGCTGAATCAAACGAAACTTATTCGGCTCCCTCTTAGGCACAACCCCCAACGGGGAAACAATCACGCCCGCAACAGGAGCCGTGGGGAACGGACCGGCCATCCTGCCCAAATCCACTTCCTTTTTTAACTTCTCATCTACTACCTCCGCATGCGTTATTGCCGACCGCAAATTTTTAACAGAAAAAGGAACCACATGGCCAGGAGGTGGAATCCTGAAACCGTCAACAAAACCATTCAAAAGCACGCTGGCCTCTGCCCGAGCCGGGTACCTACTTAGAAAGGGGGCCATCTCTTGAACCCTCACCGGGCTCTCCCCCTTGACCGGCACCCACATTTGGCTTTCCATTCCCTTTCTTAAAACATTTGGAAGCGCCGTGTGAGCTACCGTTTCAGTGGGAGCACACGTGCTTGAACTTGCAGCCCGCCCCGTGCTTACACTGCCCGTCATTAAATTGCCAGCACGCCCCCGACTTCTCTCTTCCTCCCTGGGTTGCCTGACCATTGCTCCCCTGATCTGCTTGCTGACTGCCGCTGCCCCCGCTCCCGTGAAAGGACTGCCCATACCTCACTGGGGCCATCACCTTCAGCCACAGCCCGATATCCTTTTGATCCCACTTTATCTCTGGCCTTACCGCCTTCCTCTGCCTAAACTGCTCGTCGTATCGCAGCCACGCCTGGCCCCCATAAATACGATGCGCCTCCCCGATAGCATCTAAATAACAAAAAAGGCCAGAACAATTATCCGGAGACTTCTCCCCTATGACACTAGCCAAAATAGCGAATGCCTGCATCCAATTCACAAAAGTCTGCGGGATCAGACGCCACCTCCTCTTTTCTTCCTCCTCTTTTTTACTATCGTCCTTCTTCCCCTTATCCAGGTTAAACTTTTCCAACGGCAGCAATGAAAATATCTCCACATACTCGTCCCGCCAAATCTTTTCCTTCACTTCTTTCTTTAAATGGGCCCCCAGCGGCCCCTCAAAGCACACATAAACCTCTCCCTTAGCCTTATCGTCCAGTTTTATCCTATCCCCCTTATCCGTCTCCGTCTGCACTGAAACAGACACTCCTGCCGCAGCTCCTTCATCGCATTCTACCGCACGTAACACGTCACCACCCGACTCTGTGCCCGAACCGCGACCCACTAACCATGCCCCCGCTGGGGACGGAGCTGCCTCCCCAATTACCCCCCCCTCCAGTCTCCTCAATATTTGCGACATGTTCGCCAAAATGTCCCTTAGCCCCGGCACCTCAGCCCCGCTATGCCCCATCCGCTCCCTACCATCTCCCTGCCTGCCCCCATCATCCTGCAATACAGCCCCTGCGGGCGACAAACACGACATGGAGCCATACTCACATAGCTGCGCGGGTGCTGTGTCCCCGCCAGCTGGAAATCCGGAATCCTGACGTCCTCGATGATCCTGATGCAGGCTCCGCTGCTCCAGGCCCGCGTCCCTGGCCTCCTCGTCACCAGGGGGGACCCGAGCATGCGATACCCGCCGCTCCCGAGAACTCCCGCTTGAACGGGACCTGTGACAGTCCCTGGACCCGTGCCCGACTGGCCGGTCCGTAGCACCCTCCGGGCGACTCCCGGATAAATGCCCCCAGGTGCCTGGTGCCCCGTCTGCTGTATAGGGGCCAGGCAGGGCGACCACGCTAAGTCGCCTCCCGCCCGCCGACCGTTCCAGGCTCCACGCGTTGCTAGGACCGGGCAGGGCGTCCCCGCTGAGCCCCCTCCCGTCCGCCGATCGGTCGGGGCTCCACGTGCTGCTGGGACCAGGCAGGGCGTCCTCGTGCTGCCCCCTCCCGACCGCAGCTCTCTCGCTACGGACTGCAATGGGGGCAGGCAGGGCGGCAGCAACCGGCACCCTCCCGCCCGCCTCACCTCCGGTCCTTCTGATGACGGTGGGGCCAGGCAGGGCGCTGCTGCAACGCCCCCTCCTGCCCACCGCGCCACGTCTGGTGCCCTGGCTGGCAGACACCCCCGAGCGGTCCTCATCCCCGGGGGCGCCCTCGATCCTGCCTCCCGCCGCTGTGTTACCCGGCGCCGGCCGCCGCCGGCCTCGCCGCTGTGAGGGCCTGCCGCAGCCTTCAGTCTCCTCCCTGCTGCGCGACTCTTCGGCTCCTGCCCGCGACGACACTTCCGGTCCGGCCTGCTGTTCCTGTCTGGCTCCCACACGCTTGCCGCCCGTGCTGACCGGCAGGCTGGGCGGATTCCTGCCGGGACGGGCACAGGGAGGGGATGCAGCCCCATCTGTTGCGCCGCCCGCAGGGTCCCTGGAGGGGCTCCGCAGCCGCCGCCTGCTGCGGGCTGACACCTCCGGTGACAGCCTTTCGGGGGGACGGGTCCTCCTTCCACGCCGGCTGGATCCCTGCTCCGCAGCGCTGAGGAGGGAGGAAAGTTGGGTCTGTAGCCATCCTCCCCTCCTGGACCTGGCCACATCCTGTAGCCTGGCGAAAAGTTGCTGCTCGTCGTCCATTGATTCAGGTGGGACTTCTCTCCTCTGCTCCTGGCTGGTGAGTGCGGTTTTTCCCGCACTTTTTCCCTAATACAGGCTGCCCCCACCTTAAACCCCTCCCCCGGCCCCCGTCCCAGCCAACCATTTCAAACTGGCACAACACCAGTTCTAAAACTTCCCGCCCATGGCAGTCATGGGGGGCTTCCCCTAGGCTGTGCCCTTCCCCAGCCCCCTTCTTGAGCTGGTCACATGGTCAGGACTTCACCACAGGTCCTGAACATACACATATCTTCAGGCAAAACGGAGTACAGTCAGCACCCAGTGCACTAAATGACATCTTTAGTGCTCATGTACACTATAGGCAAAATACGGGTTGCATCGCAGGGAGCATCCCTCCATGTGACATATCTCCCATTAACCACACGATCACCTGTCACACCACAGTATCCTTCTGGCTTTGTATTTTATTTTTGTACATTAAAGTGTGAGTGTCACTGAGGGTCTGTGAGTCATTCGGTTGAATATTGACCCTAAGGTGTTGCACAAACGTGGGCAAATAACACAGAAACAGCACAACAGAGAGTGGTAAGAAAATATAGTTCAGAATTATATAATTTGGAGTACAATTATTTACAAAAACAGACTGAAGAGCCAACAGGTCATCTATATATTCAGTCTTTCACAGGTGAGTTCTCAGATTGTAGACATTCTCAAATTAATGCAATCTCGACTCCAAACATTTAAATTGATGCAGACCTCAGATCAGACCCCTAAATTAATGCAGACTACAGACCAGATCCCTAAATACAGTCCTCAGTCCAGACACCTTAATTCAGACTTCATATTGGACAAAAAATTTTTTCAGAACTTGGAACAGATGCTGTATGCTTACCCTGCTCATTTGTTGGTTCCTTTCCAGCTCCAGGAACTGCCACGTTCCCCTGAGGTGACTAACAAATACAGTAATAAGTGAAAAGAAAAGTTTTTAAAAATATGAAAAAAAAAATACAAAATACACAGAGGTTCAAAACACTCCCATATGCTGCTCCATAGATTATGCCCCCATCTGCTGCTCCATAGATTATGCACTCATATGCTGCTCCATAGATTATGCCCCCATATGCTGCTCCATAGATTATGCCCCCATATGCTGCTCCATAGATTATGCTCCCATATGCTGCTCCATAGATTATGCCCCCATATGCTGCTCCATAGATTATGCCCCCATATGCTGCTCCATAGTTTATGCCCCCATATGCTGCTCCATAGATTATACTCCCATATGATGCTCCATAGATTATGCCCCCATACGCTGCTCCATAGAATACACCCCCACATGCTGCTCCATAGATTATGCCCTCATATGCTGCTCCATAGATTATGCTCCCATATGCTGCTCCATAGATTATGCCTCCATATGCTGCTCCATAGATTATGCCCCCATATGCTGCTCCATAGATTATGCTCCCATATGCTGCTCCATAGATTATGCCCCCATATGCTGCTCCATAGATTATGCCTCCATATGCTGCTTCATAGATTATGCCCCCATACGCTGCTCCATAGAATACGCCCCCATATGCTGCTCCATAGATTATGCCCCCATATGCTGCTCCATAGATTATGCTCCCATATGCTGCTCCATAGATTATGCCCCCATATGCTGCTCCATAGATTATGCCTCCATATGCTGCTCCATAGATTATGCCCCCATATGCTGCTTCATAGTTTATGCCCCCATATGCTGCTCCATAGATTATACTCCCATATGATGCTTCATAGATTATACTCCCATATGATGCTCCATAGATTACGCCCCCATACGCTGCTCCATAGAATACACCCCCATATGCTGCTCCATAATTATGCTCCCATATGCTGCTCCATAGTTTATGCTCCCATATGCTACTCCATAAATTATGCACCCATATGCTGCTCCATAGTTTATGCTCCCATATGCTTCTCCATAATTATGCCCCCATATGCTGCTCAATAATTATGCCCCCCAAATATTGCTGCAAATAAAAAAAAATAACATGCTCACCTCTCCATCGCTGGGGGCCCGGTGCCGGTGTCCTAAGCAGGCGGTGATAGGTTCTGATGTCGCCGCTGGCTCAGGACCCCGGCACTGGCGGTATTTACCGATCCCCGCTCCACGGTTGCGCATCGCTCTGTCTGGCGGGTCCCTCTGTCAGTGACGTTCAGGCAGAGGGCGCGGCGCGCACTTACTACGTCACCGCACCCTCTGACCTGAACATCACAGACAGAGGACGCGGAGGAGAGGACAGAGCAGCGTGCAGCTATGGACCGGGGACAGGTGAATATACTGTAGCATATACTTACCCCCTCCTGGCGCGGTCTCTGCAGCCCCGCTTCTCCCGGTCTCAGGCTACGGCCGGACTCACACACAACGACAAAAAAAATCGGTCCGATTTTTACGGACCAAAATCGCACAAATGCTTCCTAAACAGTGATCCATCTGTCATCCGATTTTCCAGCGATGATGCGATTTTAATTGCATCTAAGCATCCGTTTGACATCCATCTGCCGATATTTTGTTGGAGGCTACCAAAATGGACAAATAACGGAATTTAGGACTGAAACTAATTTAAATCATCATCCAGCCCTATATTTATTGGCTCTACAACAGGTGGGAGCCTCCTAACTTTGCAATAGAGTCTGTGCTTGGATTTGGTTAGGTCTGCTTTGTGCTTAACTTGACAGACAGACTGACTTTTAACACCACTGAGCGTGTTCTTATCAATTGGGTTATATCCCGACATTTTGGTGAGCCCTACCCTGTGATTATAGATCCGAGGAGGCATAGACAAATGTGGGTTCATCCACTTTTGTTGTGCAGGATATCTAAAGGCAATTTCCACCGTGTCTATACATCTCTGCATAGCCATCGGGAGAAGTTCTTTCAATATTGTCGGATGAACCTTGCTACATTTGATATTTTGCTGGAGATTGTACGCACTGGGATCACGTTTCAGGACACCAGGATGTGCAAAGGTATTTCTGCAGAGGAGCGGCTTATCCTCACATTACGGTATGTCTTAAAGCAATATGTTGATGATGTGTGAAGCAGCATGTTTAATTTCCATACCTTGAACCTCATTTATTATTGCCATTTAAGATTATACTTTTACAAGCACATTTCACAAGATACATTATATGCTTGTGTATTAATGAACCAAGCCATGGCATGTAATTTAATGTTGACAATGCATGCTTTAGAATTGATCCACTCTAACTTTGCTCAAAGCTTTATCTGTTGTTTGTTGGGCTGTGTACTCATATTTTTTTGGTTTTTAGCTTCCTTTCCACTGGCCTTTCATATGCTGGTCTGCATTTAGAATTTTTAATAGGAAAATCCACAATATCTGGCATTGTCAGGTCTACCTGCTCAGAAATCTTGTCCAGACTCCATCATGTGGTCATGCCGGAGCCCAAAATGGCAGACTGGTTGCGTATCTCCCATGGATTTGAGGTCACGTGCCAGTTTCCACAATGTATTGGAGCCCTGGATGGGAAGCACATCCGTGTGCGTAAGCCGCCGAACTCAGGGTCCCAATTCTATAATTATAAACAATATTTTTCTATAGTATTATTGGCCCTGGTCGACACTCACTACAGGTTTATAATTGTAGATATCGGGGCCTATGGAAGAACTGGAGACTCCCGAGTCTTCAATTCTTCCATTATTGGTTGACAGCTGCGTAATAATCTGTTGGACCTACCACCACCACGTCAGCTTCCAGACTCAAATCTTGAACTGGTGCCTAATGTCCTTGCAGCAGATGAGGCGTTTCAATTGACCCGACATGTAATGAGGCCATATCCACGTCGAACCCTTGACCACCGGCGTCAAATATTTAACTTGCGCCTATCATGAGCACAACTGGTGGAGTGCGCCTTTGGTATTCTTTGTGCCAAATGGAGGGTCCTCCAGGCCGCCATTCAGCTGATTGAAGCTAACTTAAATGAAGTTATTAAAGCCTGTGTGGTCCTACATAACTTCACACGAATTCATGATTGCCCCTCACATGATGGTGCTGAAGTTGAGTCTGACAATGTATGGAGGCCTAGGACACATGTGAACCCACCCCGTCGTCCCATCTCTGGACTTAAAGTACGTGATGTGTTCACTACTTATTTTCTTACACCTCAGGGTGTTACACCGTGGCAAGATGATGCCTTATCTATGTAGTGGTTTGGTTGTTGTGTTATCATAAACAATTTTTTCTTGACCTTTTGTGTGTTTTTGTGACTAGTTTACTAACACATTACAATCTATAACGCCGGGTTGCCGTGCCTGCCGCCGTCCCACTGGCACTGGCTCCCACCGCTTCAGTCTCTTACCCAGCCTGTCGCGCGTTTCCTCCTCCCTCCTGCTCACGCGCGCTTCCTCCTCCTGTCTCTCGGGCAGCTGCTAGCCCGCACATGCGCACTAGGTCACGGGCGCGCTCCCGTCAGATTGTTTAACCCTGCGGTGGGCGGCTACCGTTTAGCGGTCTGCCAATCGCCTGCCAGCAGGGGATATATCAGGAGTCTCCCATAAAGGGAAAATGCCTAGTTATGGAGTGTCTTATGTGCACTGTTCTGGCCACCTATAGCTAGTCTATAGGTTCCCCTCTGTCTTGTGGTTCTCCCTGTTCCAGCCTAGTCCTCTCTGTCTCTGTGCGTTCTCCTGTCTCCCTGCCTGCCTTCCGCCCTGCCTGGTCCTCGTTCCGCAGCCTACGTTTTCTCTGGTCCCCGTCTCCGTGCCGTCCTCCAGTGTCTGTCCCGCTCATTGTCCAGTCCTCCTGTCTGCTGTCTGTCTGTAGTCCTAGTTGCTCCTGTTGCTAAACAGCTCTGTATCTCTCCACGCGCTTGACGCACGGAGCCCTGTACCTTGGTTCCTGTCCGGCCTCTCAGTCCTGCCTGTGGTCACTTCGGTCCTTCGAGCCGCCCCTCTAGGTTCCAGGTGTCGCGGTGTCTGACCCCCTGCGGGCCTGCCCCTAACGGTCCCTCCTATAGGGGTCGGCTCCGCCTGGTGCGCTCGTCCCAGGGGCCTCAGTTCCGCGACCCAGAGGGTCCACTCTCGAACGCTGCCAAACCCCTGAAGCGTCACACAATCTAACACATTACATAACATGTCCGAACATGAACAAGCACACATTGTGAAATAACAAGTTTATTACTTGTCTTGTTTTTTTTGGATTGCCAAATGAAAAAAAACATATTAGGAACATATGGCATAATGTTAGCAGCACATTATGAAATCCAAATATGACCCAAAAAATATAAATACTGTTTATAAAAATAAACAAACCACTGAGTACCAAATATAAACCTACAAGTGATGGTAGGTTGGGAGTGGTGAAGGTGGGGTTCCTGCTTGGACATTTGGCCTTGGTTGCTGGGCCAACTCACTGTCCCCCTGCACGCTGCCAGATGGCTCTTGCATCTGTTGCATCCTGGCAGGATCAAGTTGTGGGTTTGGGTAGGGGTAGTGATGAAATTGGTGGGGGTAGTCCTGATGGTAGGGCTGCCCAAATTGCCCATATCCCCCAATATGGCCATGTCTAACATACCCATGTTGGGGCCAGCCTTCAACATTGGGTAAGTTAAAGTGGCCATATAGTGCATGTGCGTCCTGGCCCATATATTGTACCTGTGGAGCCACATTCTGATTTTGTTCAGGCTGAGGCGGAGGTGTTGGCATCCGTGGCGGAGGAGAAGGAGGAAGAAGAGGTTCAGAGGATGATTGATTGGCACTTGATGTCCACCCAGCATATGTATTTGATTTTCGTCGGAAAGCTGCCACCTTTCCAAAAAATTAAATACAGTGCTGGGATTATTGGGTGGTGTGCTTGCGTCAATTACTATTTGGAGAGCCCCTCTGGTACGCAGCCTGTACTAACAGCGAATTGCTCTGAGGTACTGTGCCAGACTGCGCCCATAAGCCTCCTCCCCATTATCATTAGCAGCTGTGGCCAAGTAGTCCAAGACATCTGCTCCTTCTCTCCTGCGCCGGCCTCGTCGTGATATGGCAGAAGGCTGGGGAGAGGTATCCAGTGGCATGGTGGGGCTGCTACTGTTGCCCTGGTCCTTGGGATGTGCTGGCTGGCTAGCAGATTCTGATGGTGGTGGTGGTGATCTTGGTGGTGTTGGGGTGCATCTTGAAAGTGCTGCAGATGGGCCAGACCGGGCAGCAACATCAGACACTGGATCTATCAGCACCTCAGAGTCGGAACCCATCTCCCTCTCTGTAAGGTTTGACTCTGTGCTACGATTTTAAAAAAATAAACAAAACATTACAATTTGAGCTTTTTTTTTTTAAAAAAAGGGAAAAACAAGCACTTACGGTCTCAGATCCATCACAGGAGCAAGGAAATGTAGGCGGTCGGCACTATGGGCCCTCAGCTGTCTCTCCCTCCTATATGTGTCCCTACAGCTGTGCCTACATCTCATCACATCAGTCACTGCAATGTCAAACCAAACACAAGTGTTCAGACCACACATATGGCTATGTTAGCAACGGAAAAAATTTGCTTAAGCAAGCATATTTAAACTTATACGAATTCAATTTTTTGATGGCTCTAGAGCAATACTACAAAAAGGAGTAACGGTTTCAGGCCTACTACAAAGGACCTTGTTACCAACATACTTTAACAAAAAATGAAGAAAAACATGAGTTAATGATATATGGATGCGAACATCTATTATTTTTTGGCACAAAAAAATCTAGATAGATACTGACTAAGATAGGGACGAAAAAACAAGGAGAAGAGCACTGCATTTGGTGTGAGAACAATTAGCTAATGATTGCAATATATGTCCGAAAATATTGATGGGGCCAACAGTCAAGGATGTGTAATTTAGATTGAGATAATATGCAGACATTAATGGCGTAGGACTTTCATAAAGATAACTGTCAAAGGAGGCCATATATTATTGACAAAAAAGAGAGAAAAAAATAGGCCACAAACAGGCGATCACCCTGGATAGGAAATAGCATATATGATACAAATTTTATTGAACACAGCAAACAACTGCAAAAAACTTTAAAAACGTTAAAAATGTACACAGATGATGCAATGCTCATAATAGAGAAACCTACCTGCTACCAACTAACACCCTCACCAAGAATGATACCTGTTACATTTTATACTCAACAAAAACCATTTTGTTTTCGATCAGGTCCACTACAGGCAAGTGACTGGCACCGCGATGGGCGCACAATGTGCGCCCGCATATGCAAATCTGATTTTGGAGTGGTGGGAGCTCACCAGGGTGTACTATCTTGAGTCCTTTTCCACTCATGTCAACAGATGGTATCGTTACATTGATGACATTTTGATTCTCTGGACAGGCACCCTAGATGAATGTCATCAGTTTGTTGAGACATTAAACAGCAATGCTCTGAATACACGACTTACCTCCCACTTCTCCAAAACTGAAGTGGAATTTCTGGATCTGAAACTTCGTTTGGATGGCTCTCGTATCTTGTCTACCCTATACCATAAACCGATGGCTACTAATAGTTTACTGCACTTTACCAGCTTCCATCCACAACATCTTAGAAATGGTATCCCTAAGGGGCAGTTTTATCGTGTCAAAAGGAACTGCAGCACGCAAGAGGATTTTTTGGCCCATGCACGGGACCTAACAACGTGATTTAGGAACAGAGGCTACCCCAAAAAGGTACTATCACGGGCCTTTATGGCAGCAAGGGATGCTGATAGGAATAATTTACTTGTACCTCGGGTGAAGGGACCCCCTAAGCCACTTGGGGTCATTACCACATATAATAACCAGGGCAGGATATTGGAAGAATTCTTACTAAACATTGGGGGATCCTCCGAAGTGAGCCAAAATTAAAACCTCACATCTCGGCACAACCAAGTTTGGTTGCAAGAAGGGCCACTAATCTTAAAGATCGTCTGTGCCACAGTCATTTCAGACGACCGGTCACTAGATTGAATAGGAGTGTACGATTGACTGGCACGTACCCCTGAGGCAATTGCAACATCTGCCTATTTACCATTGGCTCTATTGTTCTTACCCTACCTGTTTTTCCATTCCAGGTCACTACACGGAGTTATTTTAATTGTAAATCTCGCAATGTAATATATACTCTGGTGTGCCCGTGCCCGAAGATCTATGTTGGACAAACGACACAGGTATTGAGGAGGAGAATACAACACCACTTCTCGGGTATTACAACAGACAGAAAGTATTTGGAGAAGAGCAAAACACTCACTTCGGTAGCATCACACTACCTGGATCTGCATAATTCTCAGTGGAATGGCACTAAAATCTTAGGACTTGAGACTATTCAAATGGACATAAGGGGAGGGGATATTACTCTTGAACTTTTGAGACGAGACTCAAAGTGGATCTTCAATCTCGGGAGTCTGATCCCTTCAGGCTTAAATGTAGACCTATTGTTCACTGGCTTTTATAAACAGATTTGATTATGCCCGGTTCAGATCTCTTGCTATTCACCCCGGTCCATATAAACAACAATTTAATGGCCTATGTTTAATTAACATCTATCTGTGACTACGTGTTTTATACAGGTTTCCTGTGGTGTATATACGATAGCGGGATATGATTATCCATATCTACACTTCTCTGTCTATTTTCAAGATGTGCAGTTCTTGACTCACTATGTGGGTCTTTCGCTTTACCAAGGCGACTACTCGTTGAGTATTCTCCGCATGTGTCTGTACTTTTCTCTGGAGCCCTGGGTGCGGAACTTTTGATTCCTCCATGTTGTCTTGACCGGTTTGGGTGTACGTGAGAATAAAAACACGAATTGACTGTGACTATATCTGTCTTACTTTTGTTGAGTCTCTTTACCCTGATTGGGGCTAATCATGGCCCTATTCAGGTTTTTAGGGCCCAATATTCCATTTTTCAGGTACCATTTTATGTATAGACATGTTCAACCTTTTACTAAATGGGTTTTCACATCACCATTCTTGACATGGCCCTTTTGGCCCAATTGTGGCTTTCCATTGAACTATCTCTGTCAAGCAGCGCTGCGTTAGTGGTTGCTGCTATTCTTTTGGCTATGTCGCCAGCCCATAGATTCTTGTGTTTATATGTTTTCTGCAATTTTTGATGCTGTTATGTGATTGGGACCTTTATGATACTGTATGTTTATGTACACCTTTGATTACAACGTATGTGAGCTCAGTCCTAATAACTATATGTATAACATGGGACTTTAACATGGACATTTGATGGGGGACCTACGCTTATTTAATTGTTTTTTTTTACCAATTCTATAAATGGTCATTCCGAATTGAGTAGTTCATTGCTTAAAGCCATCCTCAACTACTTAGCCCCTTTTCTGCTTGTATAGGACTATTTGTGGGACCCCAAGACTGCCATATTTTGCTCTGCTTGTGTCATTACTATGTCACTGCCTGTAATGTTCTTTCTGCTTAGCTAGCCATAGTGACATCGGCTAGCATACACATGCATTGATCTTTTCTGCTTATATGCTTGACCATTTCTTTAGTGGGACGCTTTGGTACAAGATGGGTATGGTTGTGCTCATTTTAATGTTGCGATTTATCCAGCCACTGCTTAGTTGGTTTATCATGTTACCAACGGAGCTATGAGTGAGATTATGAATACTGTTTTTTTCTAACTACAAGTATGTGCGCAGTAGCGCCGAGCATCTATCTCTATAACTGACTATCATCACAACTGTGCTAGTGAATACTTTTGGTCTAGCACATTTGTTATTTGTTATTTGAGTGCCCGCGGATTAGTGATAAGGAGCTCTTTCATCTCTTTTAACTGTTCTCGTCGTCTCTACAACTACTGGTTCTAGCACTGGAACAGGCCCAGTTGGCTGAGTATAAACAGTGTCCTGCGCTAAGCTCCGCCCAGTTGGCTGAGCACAAAGTGTCCTGCTTATTTAGTTGATCATCATGGCAACTGAGACCTGAATCGTTTATCCTACAATTACAGGTGTTTTATATCACTAGTATTGAGTCTGTTTATTTTCCTCTAGTATTGCGCGTTTATTGGTGACTATGGCAGCTGCATGATTAATAACATGGTGGTTATCTCTATTCCGCTTTTGCCAGGAGCGCCTACTGGGGAGTTTTTGGTTACCGTTTACTCAGATAATCACCACAGCAAGTGAGCTTTATATTTATATATGTAAGGTCTAAGCGGTCACAAGACCGCAAGCTGTGTACCTTTAAGGTCTAACTGGTCACATGACCACAAGCGTCTGCCTAATTGGTTTACCTCTATCTGTGACGCGCGCCTCGTTTATCACATGCTGACGCCTGCGCAGTGGGCTGTTGCAAGCGCCTGCGCAGTAGCGATATTGAGCTCTCTCTCACTTCCTGTATTTGTGATGTGTGCCCTGTTGCCTAGACGCCGACGCTTGCGCAGTTAACACTCTGTGACGTCACACGCCAGCGTTGTGAGCTGTCAGCCATAGCTATCGACCAGTGACTAACCGCTGATTTTCAGGTATATTGGATATTAACCTTTTTATGGTAAGCAGTGGCACAGCTGCTCTCTAGTCATTAATTATGCAACCATATATATTGACACAGCTGACAGGCAATCAGTACCCCTGACGAAGCCACCCAGAGTGGCGACACGCGTCGGGTCTCTGGCCTTACCTGCTCCACTTCACTCCACATGGGTTTTGTATTGTGCTGATTGACGTATGTGGTATCTATTGAGGGTGGCTATGGAGAATTCTCTGTCCGCCTAGACCCCCTCTAGCCCCTAATAGTCTGGTTGATCTGTTCATTGTTGTTCCCTATACTTGATCTAGGGCTGGGTATCGTTATTTATATATGTGGTTTATTTGATGTACATTTCTATCTCTCTTGTACACCACATACTGATCAGGATTCCTTTTGGGTCTACATTATTCTATATATTGTTTATTGTTGGAAATGTATCATTTGTTTACTATACTTTTATATTATTGATGTTTCTGAATCATTTTTGATCTATATTATCTATGTGTGGGCTCACTAATTGTCCTATTGAGAATCTTGTTTACATGGACCTAGGGTTACAGGTATCATTCTTGGTGAGGGTGTTAGTTGGTAGCAGGTAGGTTGCTCTATTATGAGCATTGCACCATCTGTGTATATGTCACATGTGTGACCATTTTTAACACAATTTTTAAGTTTTTTTGCAGTTTTTTGCTGTGTTCCATAAAATTTCTATCATATATGCTATTTCCTATCCAGGATGATCCCCTGTTTGTGGCCAATTTCTTTCTCTCTTTTTTGTCAATCATATGTACTATATAGGTCTAGGTTGGATCCCCTTAAATTCCTCAGTGGTGCCCCCATTCTTTTGTTTCTCAGGAGGCCACATATTGTAACTTACATAGAGCATATTACGTTTGGCTTTTTAATTATGGTTGAACATTTTTATAGTGCAATTTAAACCTTTTTAGAATATTGAACTTACTAATTTGCTCCTGCTCCTCCCGAGATCTGTCCGCATAACCACTGAACATCTGTGAACAGATTCTTCTCCACGCTGCCTCCTTGCGTGTCCGGTCAGCATAGTGGGGATCTCTCTGTTCCCTGGACCAGAACTATGAGCATTTCGACATTTACATGCATCGACATGCTGGAGGAATCCGTGGAGGCGTTCTTCCTGGGTTTTTTTTTTACTGGTGCCAGTGAAATCTGCATGCCAAAGCTTCCTGCCAATGCCTGATGCTATTTCCTGTCACTTGGAGAAGTCTTGCGATTTCATCGCAAGTCACACGTGTGGTCCGTTTTTAATCCGATTTTTAATCGCACCGATAGACTTGCATTAGCGAGTCCGATCCGAAAATCGATGACAATCGCAGCATGCTGCGATTGTCTCGGCCCGAGGAAAAGATCCGATAAAAAAAAAATCGGATGATGGGAGCTACACCATAGAATAACATTAAGTAAAAAAGGGGAGAAGCCAGCGCTGCTTGTGGTCAGAACGCAATACATAAAGTGCATAAGCACATATTAATTTCTAACTGTATTTCAAAATGAGACATTTAGCAAAAAATTGATCAATCATTTGAGCTACCCCGCCACGCCATGGTAATCTCATATGGGGCAGTCCTACTCTATGTTTTTTATATTCGCTGTGCCATTGCGGCCTCCTAAATGTATTAAAAGCAAGACCATATTAAATGCACACTATACCTAAAGCGTTTCTGAATCACTCCCATGGTGCCAGAAAAGGTGAGCGCAGATAAAGGAAATAATATGTGCATATGCACTTTATGTATTGCGTTCTAACCACAAGCAGCGCTGGCTTCTCTCCTTTTTTGCTTGATGTTGGTTTGTGGCTGACCACCACGGTTGCCGTGCGCACTGGGTTATGTTTGCCGTTTTTTCTGTATTGTGATTGATCTAGGCTGCTGTACACACACAGCCCAGCCCAGCCGTGCCCCAGGGCTCTATTTAATTGTGCACCTGTATCTGGGCCTGTATTGCCCTTCATCTGTGATTGCTGGTCAGGAGAGTGTGGAGGTTAAACCTGAAATGTCTGTGTGGACCTGGTTGGCTTTTATCTGCGCTCACCTTTTCTGGCTTCATGAGAGTGATTCAGAAACGCTTCAGGTACAGTGTGCATTTAATATGGTCTTGCTTTTACCATACATGTCCGGTATTTGGTCAGTATTTTACCTCAGTATTTGTAAGCCAAAACCAGGAGTGGGTGATGAATACAGAAGTGGGGACGTGTTTCTATTATACTGTTCCTTTGACTGTTTCTTTCCTGATTTTGGCTTCCAAATACTGATGTGAAACACTGACCAAATACTGAACGTGTGAACATGGTCTGATGGTAAAACGTATGGTGGGCTAGGCGTGAAGGGGTCCCATGCTAATCATCTACTGTGATTTTCGGCTTTAACTGCACGAGGTAGGAGGTCAGCCTGATAATACCAAAGACATTTTCATTTTTTGAGAAGTCTGCATTTGTAGTACAGACACAGTACTTATAAAATGCCTCAACCTTATATTTAGTGATGAGTGTGGGTCGCCCTCCCAGGGCTGTGGGGTACTCGTTACCGGGCCGGTCTCTCAGAGGGGATTGTCACAGCAGCGGTGACCCGGTCCATGGTCCTGGGCGCCCATGTAAAAGGGGTTGAGTTGGGAATAAAGTTTATAAGTGATTCGTGACGCCACCTGTGGTGTTCGGCAAGGGAGGTGTTAAGCCGCCGCTGCAGACAGATCCTCTGGGACAGATGGTGTGGTGCAGCAATGATGTTGTAGCCCTCCACAGGTAGGGCTGTTGGTCCCAGGGCAGTGTAGCGGAATGTTTAGGAAGAGGGTGCAGTGTTCGGCACAGAGATGTAGCAGTGCTGAGGATGTTGCAGGAAGGAGGCAAGGACACAACAGGGTGCAGTTTCTTTACCTTTACTTGGCAAACGCAATCCAGGGTCCTGATTACAGATGGCACAGGAGCAGGCTAGCCTGGAAGCAACTCAGGGATCTCTCTATCAGATGGGTTGTGTAGTCTCCTTCCTAGCGCTGGCTTGAGGTACATGCAGTACAGTGTTACTCTGACGTTCCTCCTTCTTATCTTCTCTTAGAACTACCTCGTATGGCAGACAGCTGTAGCCCTCTATCTCTCTAGGCTCACCCGTCGCTGTTGTGCCTCCGAGTCTTAGTTGGGAATAGAGCATTAAGGCTAAGTGCACACGTACCGGAACTCTCGCGGAAATTACCGCGAGAATTCCGGAATTCCAGTCCGCGGGAAAATCGCATTTTAAATTCCCGTGATTTTCCCGTGGAAAAACTAGCATTTTGCAAGCGTATTTAGCTTGCAAAATGCTAGCGTTTTCCAAGCGATCTGTAGCATCGCTTGGAGAACTGATTGACAGGTTGGTCACACTCGTCAAACATAGTGTTTGACAAGTGTGCCCAACTTTTTACTACTGAGGCCGCCTATGCAGCATCAATAGTAAAAGATAGAATGTAAAAAATAGTGTTATTCTCACCCTCCGATGTCCCGCGCATCCGTTCCCAGTAATCCTTTGCGAAAATGCCTGCGATGATGTCAGTTCTCGCGGGATCGCGACGTCTCACGGTTATTCGCGATGACGTCGCGCGAATGACCGCGAGACTTCGCGATCCCGCAAGAAGGGACGTCACCGCGAGCATTTTCGCAAAGGATTACTGGGAACGAGAGAGTGGAGAGAGGCGGGAAGGCTGCGCGGGACGTCGGAGGGTGAGAATCAATATTTTTTATTTTAATTCTATTTTTTACAGGGATATGGTACCCAAAGCCCGGAGGACAGTCTCCTCTCCTCCGGACCATGGGTACCATCCGCAATTGTTCTGCTTACTTTCCGCATGGTGTTTACAGCCACATGCGGGAAGTAAGCGGAACAATGCATTCCTATGGGTGCGGGATCGCCGCGATTCCGCAAATTAATGAGCATGCTGCGTTTTTTACCGCGAAGCGATTCCGCCGCGGTAAAAACCGCAGCATTAGCACAGCATTGCGGAATCCCATAGGAATGCATGGGATGCTTATTTTTCGCATTTTCGCGGCAAAATCGCGCGGTTAAAACCGCCGCGGAAACGCGAAAAAAACACCACGTGTGAACTCAGCCTTACAGCTTCCTATTCCTCTGGTGTCTGTTGCAGAACCTTCAGTATCCATACAACCGTGGAGACCAGTCTCCAGATCATGCGCTTTCACTGTGAGGGAGCTCTCTATCCGCAGCTCAACCCCCAGCTTCTCTCCACACATCTACACTCGTTGCCCTCCTCACACTAACTACTCTTTTCCCTTCCTGGCCCTCAAAGAGCACTCCTCCCCCAATCCTGGTTCAGAGCTCCCTCTGCTGGCCTGGGGTGGGAACTGTGTTGCATGACAAGGTTAACTGCTAGAGAGACCCTTCATTGCCTCCAAGCCTGACATCACCCTCCCTGGAGGAAGGCAATGCCACTGTGGTGACCATACTCCTGGGGGCACCACATTCACCCCTAGTGAAGGTCAGTACTCCTGGACTGATAAAAGAAAAACATGAAAAACATATAAACATGAAAGCAATAGGAAGGTTACAAGATTTGAGAAAAATGAAAAATTTACAAAAACCACATGCTCCAAAAATAGTCCTATGATGATAAGTCCAAGCATCAATGTCCATGGTCCATTCCTGGGCAAATGGTGAACTCTTTACAAGGGTAGTGACCACACAAGTCCTGTGGTCCAATGTCTATCAAAACATGAAGCAAGAACTTCAAAAAAGCTTCTTACAGGTTATCTGTAGGCACAAAACTTGAGAAAAGTTACATATATACACAATCTCAACATTCACATAAACTTATCTATACACGATATCTGATGGGCGGTATACCTTGTGTAGTACGGGTAGACCAGCATAACTCTGGTGTGGGTAAACTAGGTAGTATTCTCCTACCGACTCTTAGTCTCACCATGGGTATGACAGATTCACCACTGGCAGGGCGCGGGTTCTCTGGCTCCACTGCTGGTATGGCATCTGCTACCTGAACTTCCTGATTCTCAGAGTTCTCATGAGTCACTTCTTCTTGTACTACCAGCTGGGGAAATGTCAACACTGGTACCACTATGGCATCATTTACTTTAGTCCAATTGGCAGGGAATTCTCCAACTATAGTGCTGACCTTTTCTTCTTCTATGGGTTGGATGTTATTTTGTTCTTCCATTCTTTCTCTTAACTGGTCAGGGCATAATTTAAAATGATCCCTTGATACTGCTGCTGAAGTTTCTCCTCCATCTTTACTAATAAGGCACAACTTGGTATCTTCAAAATTTAAGGATAGAATGGTGTAGGGTTCAGCTTCCCATTGGTCATCCAATTTATGCAGTCTTCTTTTCCTCTTGAGGACTTGTTCTCCTGGTGACAAGGGGACTGCAGGTGCATGCAGATTGTAGTTCCTCTCTTGTTTTTGTCTTGCCTGAGCTAGACTCTTCTCTACACACTCTTGTACTCTTCTGTACTGTTGCTGCCTCTCTGTATCCCAGTCAGCATCTGGTGATGTTACTTCAGGTGTCAGATGTTATGAATGGGTCTCCGAGGAGGAAAAAATAAACAACAAACAACAAGCTAAGTCTCAGAAAACCAGAGAAGTTGGTAACTATGCAGATTGCAGAACCCTGAACTTAACCGCACAACTAGCAGCAGTCGTGGAGCGTTCCTACGATGGCCCTAGACGCCTCGTCACAACCGGAGAGCTACATTAGCCTAAAGCAGGAAAAGAGGAAAACTAACTGCCCCAGAGCAGACCCCAAAGGAAAGACAGCCCCCTGTTGTGAGTTCATTTTCCCCTTCGTCACTGAGGTCTGGTGAACTCCCTATTCTGGTAAAGGAAGGTAATGAGCCTGATTATCAGGCACCTGAGCCTGATGATGATGACTGGCTGAGTGGAGTCACGGACTGGATATAATGCTGCCGACGCCCTTCTGCCCTGCGGGTGATTTCTCTGTGGACTTCTAGGAGACCAGTCTGATTCCTGCTCCAAGCTAAGTTTTCTGCTTTGCCTGTTAGCATTTGTGTTTTGTTTTTGTTTGCCTTGCTTTTCTGGATTCTGCCATTCCCTGCTGGGGTAAGCTGAATCTCCTTTTGCCAGTTGCTCTGTCTTCAGAATATTCCTGAGTTCTGACATAGATTTTTGAAGCCTAGCATCTTCAGGGCCTTTTTCACTGTCAGTTTGTTGGCTCTTATTTTCATAGGGTTTTTCTCGGATTGCAGACAGCAGCCTTCCTGTCCTTTCCTATCTAGTTAACTTGGCCCCGTCTTTGCTCAGTCTATCTTTCTGTCTGTGTTAGTGTTCTTTCTTCTTGCTTCACCGTCATTATATGTTGGGGGCTGCCTTTTGCTTTGGGGTCTGCTCTGGGGCAGTTTAGATTTCCCTTTCTGTCTTTAGGCTATATAGTCCTCCGGCTGTGATCGAGGGGTCTAGGGCATCGTAGGAACCCCCCACGGCTACTGCTAGTTGTGTTGATAGGTTCAGGGGTCTGCAATCCGATAGCTGCCAACTTCTCTGGTTTTCTGGACTTAGCTAGCATTTCTGTTTTTGCCTCCTACGGTGACTCATTCATAACAGCCCCCCACATGTATTGACGGTGAAACAAGATGAAATTACAAACAAAGGCAGGAAAATAGGCTGAGCAAACGATGGGGCCCGGCTAACTAAAAAGGACAGGAAAGGAAAGAGACTGTCTGCAATCTGCCAAAAAACACATACAAAAATATTGTCCAGCACTTCTGATAGCAAAATTAACCCTGAAGTCACTAGACTTCTAAACCTATATCAGCACTCTGAAATATTCTGAGACAGAGCAAAAAAGAGGCCAATCTAATAAGGAGCAAAAAGCAGCTTGGCAAATACTGATTAATAGGAGTGGAAATTCAGCAGAGCCCCAGCAGGGGCAAGCTGATTATACAAAAAACTGAATTGACCAACAAGCGCAAGTGTCAACAATAGCAAAAAACAAACTTAACTTGAGAAGACTGGAAGAGAGCTGAAGTCCAGGACCTGAGAAGCAGACTGAATCACCAGCACCCGGATAGGGCGTCGGCTGTCTTATATCCAGTCTGATACTCCAGAGATCCAATCGTTATCTTCCTCATCAGGTGGCAGATTACTACCACTTAAACCAACAGCACTACCTCCTGTCACCACCAGAGGGAGAACGGAAGGGGAACTCTCAACTGGTGGAGCAGAAAATGAGTTCATGACAGTCAGCACTCCCATATCCAAATCAATAGGCAGTTTGCCAGGCCTCGCTCTCATTAGGTAGGCTGGAGTGCAGCTGGTGGAATTCACAGGAATGTGGTTGTAGAGGTCTACCAGATCAGGCAACTTCTCTGGCCACAGATTCCTCTCCTCCAAAGGCAAGGTCTTCAGTAGGTCAATCACTACCTGGTTCATCTTTTCACACATGCCATTGGTCTGTGGATGGTACGGTGTTGTCCTGATCTTCTTGCAACCGTACAATTTACAGAATTCCTGGAACACTTCTGCCTCAAAAGCTGGACCTTGATCCGTAAGCACTCGGTCAGGATATCCATGTGGTCTACAGAAGTGTTGAAAGGCTCTGGCTGCTGTCCTGGCTGCTTGATCTTTGACAGGCATAACTATACCAGGAATCTTGAGTAGTGGTCCACGAAGATAAGAGCATAGATGTAGCCTGAACGGCTTGGGACCAACTTCACATGGTCTAAGGTGACCAACTCAAGTGGCTGTTTGGTTATTATTGGCTGTAGAGGAGCTCTCTGGCTGTTTCGATCCTTTCTGCGCAGGTTACATTGTCCACACTCTCGGCACCACTTTTCAATGGCTTTCCTCATACCAGCCCAGTAGAATCTCTCCCGAAGCAATGCTTCCAACTTCTTCATACCACAATGGAGTGGCCAGCTCCATTGTGGTATGCTTCCAAGACCATTGATGCCTCTCTCTTTGGGACTACCACCTGCCAGACCAACTCATGAGTGCAGGCATTGATACTCCTCCGACACAGCTTTCCTTCATAAATGAACAGCCGGCCTCTTTCCTTCCACAACTGCTGGGTTTCTTCAGGAGCATCCGACTCTGGGCGTGAGTCAACTTGTGACAGTAGCTCCTGCACCAGGCGGACTGCGGGGTCGCTATCCTGCGTTTCTGCCCAGTCATGATGGGGCAATGGATTTAGGGTGACCTCTTTCAAGCCAGACCGCCTGTTTCTCACTCCTTGCGCATGTTGGGCCGCAATTGGCCGGTGGAATGGAGGTAACTCTATTTCTTCAAGAGCCTCAGGGTCTTCTCCTGCACCTGGCAGATTAGGCATTCTGGACAGCGCATCAGCACTGGCATTCTTGTGCCCTACTCGGTACTTGATGGTAAACTCATAGTTAGACAGCCAAGTCATCCATCGCTGTTCCAGTGCACCTAGTTTTGCAGTGTCCAAGTGAGTCAACGAATTGTTGTCCGTGAAGATGGTAAACTTGGCTGAAGCTAGGTAATGCTTGAATCTTTCAGTCACAGCCCAGACTATGGCAAGGAACTCCAGATTGAAAGAACTGTAGTTGTCTGGGTTCCTTTCAGTGGGACGAAGCTTCCTGCTGGTGTAGGAGATCACTCTTTCTTTGCCATTCTGTACCTGCGACAGTACTGTCCAAGTTTTCTATTTGGCCTTCTTGGGCTGCCCCACCAGAAAATTTTGCATAGGGGTGGCTATCTCCGTGAAGCCTTTAACGAACCTTCGGTAGTAGCCTACCAACCCGAGGAATTGGCGTGCTTCATGGAGATTGCTGGGCTTTGGCCAGTCCCGGATGACTGTGACTTTGTCAGGATCTGGTGCCACACTTTCTGCACTCACTACATGACCAAGGTACTGTACCTTGGGCTTCAGAGGTGGCATTTGGAAGGCTTCACCTTCAGGCCAAAGTTGGACAAGGCTTCAAACACCTCAGCCAGGTGCTCCAGATGGTCTTCATAAGTCTTGGAGAAAACATTGACATCATCAAGGTACAACAGGACTATCTCGAAGTTCTTGTGTCCCAGGCAGCACTCCATCAGCCGTTGAAATGTTCCTGGGGCGGTGCAGAGCCCAAATGGCATATAATTGAACTCACAGAGACCCATTGGGGTGGTAAATGCTGTTTTCTCCTTGACTGCCTCTGCCACGGGAACATGCCAATACCCACTAGTGAGATCTAAGGTGGAAAAATAGTTAGCAGTTTTAAGTGCAGCTAATGACTCTTCAATTCTGGGTAATGGGTAGGCATCCTTATGTGTAATGCTGTTAATTTTCCTGTAATCAACACACTCTCATGGTACCATCCTTTTTCTTTGCAAAAACTATTGGAGCAGCCCAGGGGCTACAACTGTCTCTGATAACCCCTGCTTCCTTCATCTCTTTCAACATACCCTTAGCACATTGGTATTGTGTGGGGGGTATAGGCCGGCACCTTTCTTTAATGGGTGGATGATCTCCAGTGGGGATATGATGTTGAACCCCTTTTGCCTTCCCGAAATCTAGGGGGTGTTTACTGAATACCCGCTCATATTCCTGGGTCACCCTGTAAACCCCATTTTTCTGGTATGAAGGTGTAGAGTCAGTCCCCACCTGCAGTTGCTGGCACCACTCCTCCAGCTGCTTGACAGAGCCATTTTCCTCCACCTGGTCGGATGAGACCAAGGGCTCTGCCGCCTGCAATGCATTGTTACTGACAGTGAGCAGCTTAGCAACCGTGGCATACCGAGGTATTGTAGCCTCCTCCTCCCCACAATTCAAAAGGCGTACAGGTACTCTCCCCTTTCGTACACCAACTACCCCTCTGGCTCTCAGGACAGTGGGCCTGCTATCAGAGTATACTGGCTCTACCAATGCCTGGTAATCCTTTCCTCTGAGACCTATAGCTGCCCGACACCAAATCAACATTTCACATCTGGGGGGTATTGCAATGAGAAAAGCATCACTCACTCTGACGCTGCCAATTTCTCCGCCAGAGAGTTCTACCTGCTGTCTTTGCATCAGGGCCTTGATCTCCTTCTGCAGGTCTCGTTCACTGGAACCAGCAGTCTCGGCTACCTGTTGCAACAAGACAATAATCTCGGAAAGACAATTTTCAATTACATTTGTACCAAGAGTCATCATGGGATTACATTCACGTCGATCAATATCCACAACTATCAGACCTTGAGATTTTAACTCCACCTTCCCCACTTTAACAGTAATTTCTTTACATCCCACTTGTGGTAAAGACTGACCATTACTGGCAACTACTGTTAGTTCATCACTTGGGCCACGGGTGAGTTCAGAGTCAGCCCAATACTGCTTGTAGAGGATATAGGGCATAGTGGTCACCTGGGAGCCAGTGTCCAGCAACGCATTCATGGGGATGCCGTCAATCACCACTGGAAGGATCGGTCTCCCTCCAACATACTTGGCTCGCCAGTTCCTTGGGCCTTGTGGTCCTACTCCTGGGGGTTGGCCCTCTGCTCCAGGGTTTACTCGTTTAAAGGACAGAATCTTGCAAAATGGCCTGCCTTGTGGCAGCGACGACAGATGGGGCGGCCGTCCTGGTCATAGCGGTCGTTATTCCTCCCTCGGAGTGGCGGGGTTCTCCTCTTCCAGAGCCATGGGTCATCCTCTGGACTGGAACCAAGCTGGATCTTCTCCTTGGAGTGCACCTGCAGGGACTGCATGGTTTTAGTAAGTGCAGCCATACCTTTGGTCAACTCCTGGACCTGAAGACGCAGCTCATCTGTTGGATCTTTATCCAGAGTCTGTGCATTAGCCTCCACAGGGATGGAAGGGAAAGATGTTGCTTCCTGGTGGTAGGTGATCGCTGGGCGTCTAGGGGGCGCTGGACGGCTGACAGTTGGTTCCTGCAGAACCCGAATAGCCCTGTCCCTGAAATCAGCAAAGTCCAGGTCAGGGTTTTGTAGGGTTATGATGCGCAGCTGCTCTCTGTGGGTACTGGAGAAAAGTCCTTCAATGAACTGCTCTTTTAACAGTTTGTCTTCCTCTTTCACACTGTCAGGATCAATTTGCTTGACGGCTCGCAGCGCCTCCTGCAGGTTAAGAGCATAGTCCCTTATACTGTCCTGTACTTTCTGTTTACATCCAAAGAACCTCATCTTGATTTCAGTGGCAGTGCGGGTGTCAAAGGTGCTCCTTAGCTTAGCCAGGATCTTTTTAACAGTCTCTTTATCAGTGTCCTGCCTCGCTTTTACTTCTCTCTGTGCTGCACCTGTTAGCTGCCCAATCAGGATGTTCACCTTCTGGCTTTCAGATAGAGGATACACCTCAAACAAATTAACTGCACAGTCTCTCTTTAAATTCACTCAGGGTATGGGACTCACCCGATTACTGCGGTAGCCAGGCCGCTCCCGGTATGTAGGGCATAGACAGCGGCATTATGGGGACCGCTGCGGTGGGTGCTACCGGAGCCGCAGCCGCGTTGGGCACTGCATCTTGCAGCGCTGAGGGGCTGGCGGGGGCATCCGCCGCTGCATCGGCGCTTGCCTGAGACATTCTCCTTCCCCCCTAGTTAACGGTTGCCAGGCCCCGGGGTTGAGCAGCTTACCGGCTGTAGGCCTCAGCTCCTCCCCTTCTCGAGCGCTATCCTCTCTTCCCACGCGGCACTTCACTTCTTCGCGCTCTGCAGCAGGCTCCTCCCACGAAGGCCTGCCCATTTTCTTCCCGCGCGCGCCAATCAGCGGGATAATGGCGGCAATGGCGCCCATTTCGCACACAGTCTATAGCACACAACAGTCTCTGGCACACAGGACCCGGGGATACTGAGCTCTGTAATCCTGTTCGTGACGCCAAAAATGGGTCGCCATCCCAGGGCTGTGGGGTACTCGGTACTGGGCCGGTCTCTCAGAGGGGATTGTCACAGCAGTGGTGCCCGGGTCCATGGCCCTGGGCGCCCATGTAAAAGGGGTTGAGTTGGGAATAAAGTTTATATGTGATTCGTGACGCCACCTGTGGTGTTCGGCAAGGGAGGTGTTAAGCCGCCGCTGCAGACAGATCCTCTGGGGCAGATGGTGTGGTGCAGCAATGATGTTGTAGCCCTCCACAGGTAGGGCTGTTGGTCCCAGGGCAGTGTAGCAGAATGTTTAGGAAGAGGGTGCAGTGTTTGGCACAGAGATGTAGCAGTGCTGAGGATGTTGCAGGAAGGAGGCAAGGACACAACAGGGTGCAGTTTCTTTACCTTTACTTGGAAAACGCAGTCCAGGGTCCTGATTACAAATGGCACAGGAGCAGGCTAGCCTGGAAGCAACTCAAGTATCTCTCTATCAGATGGGTTGTGTAGTCTCCTTCCTAGCGCTGGCTTGAGGTACATGCAGTACAGTGTTACTCTGAAGTTCCCCCTTCTTATCTTCTCTTAGAACTACCTCGTATGGCAGACAGCTGTAGCCCTCTTTCTCTCTTGGCTCACCCGACGCTGTTTTGCCTCCGAGTCTTAGTTGGTAATAGAGCATTTACAGCTTCCTATTCCTCTGGTGTCTGTTGCATGACCTTCAGTATCCATACAACCATGGAGACCAGTCTCCAGATCATGCGCTTTCACTGTGAGGGAGCTCTCTATCCTCAGCTCAACCTCCAGCTTCTCTCCATACGTCTTCACTCATTGCCCTCCTCAAACTAACTACTCTTTTCCCTTCCTGGCCCTCAGAGAGAACTCCTCCCCCAATCCTGGTTCAGAGTTCCCTCTGCTGGCCTGGGGTGGGAACTGTGTTGCATGACATGGTTAACTGCTAGAGAGACCCTTCATTGCCTCCAAGCCTGACAGCACCCTCCCTGGAGGAAGGCAATGCCACTGTGGCGACCATACTCCTGGGGGCGCCACAAGTGCAAGTGCTCGTTACTCGTGTTTGCAGAGGGTACTCTAGTGAGATGTTCGAGTCCCCGCGGCTGCATGTTTTGCACCTGTTAGACATCCACAAAACATGTGGGAATTGCCTGACAAACCAAGGCAATTCCCAAGTTTTGTGTTTGCTTCTAGAGTGATGAAACATGGGGCACGAACATCTCACTCGTGCACCCGCGATACTCATACCCAAGTACTCTCAGCAAACTCGAGTAACGAGCACTTGCGCTCATCCCTAACTTATATTGCATAGTAATAGGAACATCTTCCTTAAGCCATATCAACTGTTCAAATATACCCAACTGCTGGATGCACCCAAAGAACCAAGTGTCAGCTCCAATGATTAAGCCCATTACTTTTTCATTCACCATTTTCTATTATATTGTTTTTTTGCCACTGAAATAAGAAATCAGTACACTATGCTATCGCTTCCTATCAATTACAACAAGCAGTTAGATAGTCCTATCTATTCCTCTGGGAAGCTTGTTCCCTACGTAAAGAAAAAAAAAATACACAAATACTCATGTATGTGGTTTTCTGGATTTTATTTTTGATATTTTATCTCTTAATGTTAAAATTAACCTACCCTTAAAATTATAGTCCGTTCATGTCTTTGTCAGTGGGCAAACTTACAAAATCAGCAAGGGATCAAATAATTATTTCCTTCACTGTATAAATATCTCCTTATGTAACCAGTTTATACATATTTCAATAATTTTTAAAGAAAATATAAAGCAACTAGCTGAAGAACCCGGCGCTGCCCGGGCATAGTGACTAACTGTGGTTAGTTATAGAAAATTATAATTATCCTCCATCCCATAGTCCCGTGCCCATATACCCATCATACATATCCACGATCCCATAGGCCCGTGCCCATATACCCATCATACATATCCTCCATCCCAAAGTCGAGTGCCCATATACCCATCACACATCCTCCATCCCATAGTCCCTTGCCCATATACCCATCATACATATTCTCTATCCCATAGTCCCATGCCCATATACCCATCATACATATTCTCCATCCCATAGTCCCATGCCCATATACCCATCATACATATTCGCCATCCCACAGTCAAGTGCCCATATACCCATCACACATCCTTCATCTCATAGTCCCGTGCCCATATACCCATCATACATATCCTCCATCCCATAGTCGAGTGCCCATATACCCATCATACATATCCGCCATCTCATAGTCCCGTGCCCATATACCCGCCATACATATCCTCCATCCTATAGTCCAGTGCCCGTATACCCATCACACATCCTCCATCCCATAATCCCGTGCCCATATACATATCCACCATCCCATAGTCCCGTGCCCATATACCCGTCAAACATATCCTCTATTCCATAGTCCAGTGCCCATATACCCATCACACATCTTCCATCCCATAGTCCCGTACCCATATACATATCCGCCATCCCATAGTCCCGTGCCCATATACCCGTCATACATATCCTCCATCCCATAGTCCAGTGCCCATATACCCATCACACATCCTCGTTCCCATATACCCATCATATATATCCTCCATCCCATAGTCCCGTGCCCATATACATATCCTCCATCCCATAGTGCCGTTCCCATATACCCATCATACATATCCTCCATCCCATAGTCCGGTGCCCATATACTCATCACACATCCTCCATCTCAGTCAACCATTATGACATCATAATGAGTGGCGGCGGGGCTTGCAACCTTTGATGACATCAGCGTCGCCATGGCAACCATTGTGACATCATAATGAGGGGCGGGGTTTGGCGCGCACACACTGCTTCCCCAGTATGCAAATAGGGGCATTGTGACATCACAATGAGGGGCGGGGCTTGACGCGCACACACTTTTTCCCCCAGTATGTAGATAGGGGCAACATTGTTTGGTGAATTGGAACGCACGGGGTTAAAATTTCGCCTCACAACATAGCTTAGGACGCTCTCGGGGTCCAGACGTGCGACTGTGCCAAATTTTGTGGCTGTAGCTGCGACGGTGCAGATGCCTATCCCGGACATACAAACAAACATACACACACACACACATACACACTTTGAGCTTTATATATTAGATTAAGGCCAATGGTTGCATAACTATGACACAAAAGCTTGAGGCCTTTAGCCTCTGCACATGTGATTTAACACCAGCCAAAATGCATTGACAAGAGGTGCTGATCCGCATGAGGTAGCCATGTCTCCCAAATTCCCCATACACTTGGGTTATGTGCTTTCAATACTTTGATATATACTCAGAACAAAGTGGTGGGGAGTTTAAATATTAACTATCTCTATCTTCCCAGTGCAAGCGCCGTGGGAAAAGTTCTAAGGGCACTCGCTCTGATGTCAGTGAGTTGAACTGAGTTCAGCGCGAGGCACTGAGTTGAGAAAGTACATGCAGCTCAGTGTCTCTGCTGGATGGCACACTGTATAGTCGAATCATGGAACAATGCAGCCTGCCATCTAGATGTAGCAGAGCTAGACACGTCGTGTGACAAATTAATTATTATCTTTTCATCGGACAGGGGAGGAATATGGTTGCTTATTATTTTAATTCTGTTATAGGAGATATTGTCTTCACTGGATTTTGCATTGCTGTGAATATACTCGTGTATAAGCCGACCAGAGTATAAGCCGAGGTACCTAATTTTCCCTAAAAAAACTGGGGAAACTTATTGACTCGAGTATAAGCCGAGGGGGGGTGATCTCCCGATGCCGGAGGTATGGGGGAAAATTGGAATTAAAAAGGTGGGGGATGTTTTTAGTGGAGTGGAGTTCTTGAAATTCAGTGAGATCAAGGCTAAATATAATCTACCATCATCTGAGCTGGTCTTTTACACCATGTTGAAAGACAGAATTTTGAAAATTATAAAAGGGAAGACTTTAAATTATGAAATGCTAACTTTACTGTTGTGCATCCTTAAAAATAATCTGTCGTCAAGGACCTAACGAGCCACAAAAGCATATACATGAAGAGATGGTGTCACGTCGCCGTCAGACTCGGGGCCTGCTGTTCCGCCCTCAGCCACTAGGAGGCGACGGACTGTCACACCGCCCTCAGGCTCGGGGCCTGCTGTCCGGGCCTCGGCCACCAGGAGGCGCCGGACTGACATGTCGCCGTCGAACTCGGGGCCTGCTGTTCCGCCCTCAGCCACTAGGAGGCGACGGACTGTCACGCCGCCCTCGGGCTCGGGGCCTGCTCTCCAGGCCTTGGCCACCAGGAGGCGCCGGACTGACATGTCGCCGTCGAACTCGGGGCCTGCTGTTCCGCCCTCAGCTACTAGGAGGCGCCGTGGCTTGCGCCTGAGTGATGGCGGCAACAGTGAAAGGGCTTCTGCGCAGACATCTAGTGGACGCAGACTCCGCTCCTCTGTCAGTCATGAAGGGGTTGGTGCATCATCATCAGGTCTGGTCCTGGGGGCGGTCCTGATGACATCATCAGCCCGGGAGCCTGTGAGGGATGACCTGATCCCTCAAATACCTTGGGACTGGGCTTGCAAGCCGCCGGATATATTTTTGGTTCCCCTGTGTGCTGCCTAGTGATTGACTTCTGTATGACTCTGACCTCAGCCTGGATTTCTGACCCTTCTTTTACCTGACGATTTTGTACTTCTGCTACTCTCCTGGTTTGTGACCTTGGCTTGGATATTCTGACTCTGCTACTTCCTAACGATTCTGTGCCTCCGCCGCCCTCCTGGTTTTTGACTCTGACCTTGGCCTAAATTTGACTCTTCTATTGCCTGCCGTTTTTCCTACTTCCCTCTGACTACTGTCCTGCTCTGGCCGCTGCTCATATTCAGACAGCTACCTCCTGGGCTCTGTTGTAAATCCAGATCCCTGTATAGGGGTAAAGGGTATCAGTGTTTCTCGGGGTGTTGCCTGGCTGCAGCCCAGACCCGCAGACGGACGTTACATTATATCCGGCCAAAAATTAACTGCTTCTTGTATATATACCCAACATATACAAAAGCAGTCTCCCTGAACTTTTTTTTTTTTTCCTCCTTCTGACCGAGCTGATTTTTGGCCTGAACACCTGTTGCATTGCACAGCCTGGAAGATCACTCTCATTTTCCTGGACAACTATGCGGCAGTCTGGAGTCTTCAGGGAGAGAGCCGCACCTCAGAGATCCATGCTCCTGGGACGTCGGCCTCTGGGCAGCCACTCTGGCTATGGTTGCCCAGGGGCTCAGGTATTGCCCGCAGATGCGGCAAAAGTTTTATTACCTATTTCTCTTTCTTTTGGTCAGAAATCTCAGTGTTTGAACGCGTATGTGGATTGTGGATCTGAAGGAAATTTTATGGATTCTTTGGCTGCTAAAAGTCTCGGTGTACCCCTATTAAGACTTAATGCCCCTATAAAAACTACTGCTATCAATGGCACACCCATTGTCCGGGAGGGGGTTAAATTTGTTACTGACAAAATCACTATGTCTGTGGGAGCATTGCATACCGAGTTTATGTCATTTTTTGTGATGGATAATTTATCTGCTGCAGTCATTTTGGGAATGCCATGGCTACGCCAGCACAATCCAGTCATCGACTGGCACCTAGGCGATGTTGTATGCTGGAGTTCGCACTGTCAAGATAACTGCATATCACTAGCCGTAAACCAAGTTAAAGTTAAAAACCCCCTCATACCGTTTGCTTTCAGAGACTATGAAGATGTTTTTTCTATTGTAGATTCTGAGAAGCTACCCCCCCCACAGAGAGTATGATTGCCCTATAGACCTGATTCCAGATGCCCGTCTCCCAAAAGGGAGAATATTTAATCTCTCTGGTCCAGAGCGTCAGGCCATGAATAAGTATATAGCAGATAGCTTAAAAAAAGGGTTTATTAGACCATCCATTTCACCAGTTGGAGCCGGGTTCTTCTTTGTAGAAAAGAAAGATGGTGGTCTCAGACCCTGCATTGATTACCGGGAGTTGAATGCAATCTCTATAAAGAACCAGTATCCGCTTCCACTCATCCCTGATCTTTTTAATCAACTAATAGGAGCCCGTTGGTTTACTAAACTTGACCTCCGGGGGGCATACAACCTAGTCCGCATAAGAGACGGGGATGAGTGGAAAACAGCCTTCAATACCCCTCTTGGCCATTTTGAGTACCTTGTAATGCCATTTGGACTCAGTAACGCACCTGCCGTGTTCCAGCACTTTGTAAATGATATTTTCAGGGACATTTGTGGGGTGTATGTCGTCGTGTATTTAGATGACATTTTGATTTATTCTGCTGACCCTGTGACACACGCTCAACATGTCTGTTCTGTGCTGCAGAGACTGCAAGAACACTCCTTGTTTGCTAAACTGGAGAAATGTGTTTTCTTTGCTGAGGAGGTACAGTTTTTAGGGTACATGGTTTCAGGCAAAGGCTTTCGTATGGATCCTGCCAAGGTCCAACCTATCAAAGCTTGGGTGCAACCCAAATCGCTAAAAGCGCTGCAGCGATTTTTAGGGTTTGCTAACTACTACCGTAAATTTATCAGGGGTTTCTCCAAAATGGCCAAAACACTCACGGATTTGACCCGAAAAGGGGCAGACGTGGCTAATTGGAACCTTGAGGCAATTCAGGCTTTTGCTACGCTAAAAGAGTGCTTTGTGGCCAACCCAGTTTTGATTCAGCCTGATCTAGAGCGCCCATTTATTGTAGAAGTGGATGCCTCTGAGGTCGGAGTGGGAGCAGTGCTGTCGCAAGGCACTGCATCCCTCAATCAGCTTCGCCCATGTGCTTTTTTCTCCCGAAAATTCTGTCACTGAGAAAAACTACGATATAGGTAATCGGGAATTATTGGCGATCAAATGGGCCTTCGAGGAATGGCGCCACTTCCTCGAAGGCGCCAAACATAAGATCACGGTAATTACCGACCACAAAAATCAGACCTACCTGGAGTCAGCTAAAAGATTAAATCCTAGACATTCAAGGTGGGCCTTGTTCTTCTCTAGGTTTGATTTTTTTTTTTTTTTTAATCACCTTTCGCCCTGGTACTAAAAATGTGAGGGCCGATGCCCTCTCTCGCAGTTTTTGCCCCTCATAAGCCGAGGACTGTGAGCCAGTCCCGATATTGGCCAACGGGATCGTTGTGTCAGCAGTATCTCTGGATCTTCTGGAGGAGATCCGTAGCTCCCCAGAACAGGCTCCTCACACTACGCCCCCCAAAAAATTGTTCGTCCTGGCTACGTTTCGCATGCAAGTTCTTAAAGAGTCACATGACTCTGTTCTGGCAGGCCATCCCGGTCTTAATAATACCACCTGACTGGTAACTAGAAACTTTTGGTGGCCGACGGTGGTTAAGGACTGTAAAGAATATGTGTTAGCGTGTGAAGTCTGTGCCCGCGCCAAGTCCTACCATAATCGCCCTGCCGGCTGGCTCCAGTCCTTGCCCACCCCTAAGAGTCCATGGACCCACATCTCCATGGACTTCATTACGGACCTGCCGCCCTCAGATGGGAAAACGTGTATCTGGGTGGTGGTGGACAGGTTCAGCAAACAGTTTCACTTTGTTCCCCTGTCTGGGTTACCTAACTCAGAAACCTTGAGTAAACTTTTTATTGTGCATGTTGTACGCCTGCACGGTGCTCCAGTGAATATTGTGTCCGACAGAGGTACCCAGTTCATCTCAAAATTCTGGAGAGCTTTCTGCAAACGCATTGGGATTGAACTGTCCTTCTCCTCTGCCTACCACCCCGAGACCAATGGTCAAACCGAACGTACCAACCAAGCACTGGAGCCATACCTCCGCTGTTATGTGTCAGAACATCAGTCTGATTGGGTGGAACATCTGCCACTAGCTGAGTTTGCCCTAAATAATCGTTACCAGGACTCCATTAAGACTACCCCATTTTTCTGCAACCATGGACTGCATCCGCGGTTTGGTTCGTTCTCGGCCAGGATGTCAGAGCTCCCTGGGGTAGAGGGAAATATACATCGTTTAAAAATGATTTGGTCTGAGGTAAACTCAAACTTGAAAGAGGCCAAGGTTAGACAGGCTGCGAATAGGCGACGATCTAAGGGGCTGCACCTGGGAGTTGGAGACAAGGTTTGGCTCTCTACGAAAAACATCAAACTTAAAGTGCCGTCTGCCAAACTGGGTCCCAGATTTATTGGTCCATATGAAATCATAGAAGTAATTAACCCTGTAGCTTTACGTTTAAAACTTCCACAGTCTTTTAAGTTGCCCAATGTGTTCCACAAGTCCCTCCTCAAGCTGTATCGCTCCCCAATTCACCCTGTCCAGTCCCCTCCTCCTCCTGTTTCGGTCAGAGGGTCCTTGGAGTATGAAGTCCAGGGTATCCTTGACTCCCGCCTTGTGAGAGGCTCCATACAGTATCTTGTACACTGGAGGGGCTACGGCCCGGAGGAGAGGTCCTGGGTCCCCGCAAGGAACATCCATGCCAAGGCATTAATTAGGAGATTTCATCTCCTTCACCCAGACAAACCGGGTTTTGAGGGTCCGGAGGCCCCTCCTGGAGAGGGGGGTACTGTCACGTTGCCGTCAGACTCGGGGCCTGCTGTTCCGCCCTCAGCCACTAGGAGGCGACGGACTCTCACACCGCCCTCAGGCTCGGGGCCTGCTGTCCGGGCCTCGGCCACCAGGAGGCGCCGGACTGACATGTCGCCGTCGAACTCGGGGCCTGCTGTTCCGCCCTCAGCTACTAGGAGGCGCCGTGGCTCGCGCCTGAGTGATGGCGGCAACAGTGAAAGGGCTTCTGCGCAGACATCTAGTGGACGCAGACTCCGCTCCTCTGTCAGTCATGAAGGGGTTGGTGCATCATCATCAGGTCTGGTCCTGGGGGCGGTCCTGATGACATCATCAGCCCGGGAGCCTGTGAGGGATGACCTGATCCCTCAAATACCTTGGGACTGGGCTTGCAAGCCGCCGGATATATTCTTGGTTCCCCTGTGTGCTACTTAGTGATTGACTTCTGTTTGACTCTGACCTCAGCCTGGATTTCTGACCCTTCTTTTACCTGACGATTTTGTACTTCTGCTACTCTCCTGGTTTGTGACCTTGGCTTGGATATTCTGACTCTGCTACTTCCTAACGATTCTGTACCTCCGCCGCCCTCCTGGTTTTTGACTCTGACCTTGGCCTGAATTTGACTCTTCTATTGCCTGCCGTTTTTCCTACTTCCCTCTGACGACTGTCCTGCTCTGGCCGCTGCTCATATTCAGACAGCTACCTCCTGGGCTCTGTTGTAAATCCAGATCCCTGTATAGGGGTAAAGGGTATCAGTGTTTCTCGGGGTGTTGCCTGGCTGCAGCCCAGACCCGCAGACGGACGTTACAGATGGGAGTCCGATTTAGGTGCTGATATCTGTCTCGAGAACTGGAACGATGCCATCAAATTCACTTACAATTCCAACATATCAATGGGTCTTCACGAGGGTTATTTTAAACTGTTAAATAGGTGGTACTATACCCTGACAAGGTTATCACATTTTAACACAGAACTATCTTCCTTGTGCTGGAGAGGCTGTGGACATCAAGGGAACCTCTACCATATATTTTGGGGTTGTTCAAAGATCAAAAATCTCTGGTTCCAGGTCACACAGCACATTAACCTCATTGCTAAGGACTTCACAATTACGTCTGAAAGAGCACTTATTTCATTAGACATGGAACAGTTTGATGATTCGGTAAGATACACTATCATTCACATCCTCTTAGTGACAATGAGCATGTTAGCACAATGGTGGAAGAAAGTCGAGGTTCCTAAGTTTTCAGACATACTTTATAAAATAGGCCAACATAGTGATGTAGAACTTTGCGAGTAACAACAATCACATCCACAAATATACAAAAAAATGGAAGACTTGGAACAACAAATTCCATATATAGACCTATTAAGAGGTATTATATTTTGAGGCCTAAACATGGCCGTTGTAGTACCGGGATGTTGTATCTCCTTCCAGAATGTTACCCCATAATAAGGATTGGCGATTTTCTTTTCCTTGTTATTTGCTATATGCTATTTAATGACTATTTGTGGGTTCTCTAGTTTTAAATTTTTTCCGTACCTGTACAAGGTTCTTTACTTCCCTTTCCTCCCTTCCTACCTTCCTTCCCTTACCCTGTTTAATTACTGAAAACCAATAAAATTATTTGAAAAGAGTATAAGCCGAGGGGGAGTTGCAGCAGCTACTGGGTCCGTGAGTCTGCCCTCTCCCCGCCGGTCCATGACTCTCCCACGGGGGTGTTTCTTACCCCCTCCTTCACAGCAACAGCGGCAGCTGAGCAGTGCAATCCTGAGGTAGCGGAATGGAGCAAGCGGTAGCCGGAGGATACTAGAAAGAGGATAAGGGAAAAGGGAAAGTGAATATAGGCTGTAATAAAATTAAATGCCGGTAATCTCCTCATCATTGAATATTACATATAGGAAGCACATCGGCAATGCAGCCATATTATTGTAGCATAGCTACTATCTGCAGTGCAAACTGCCCTAAACAAGAACACTGTATATATAAATCACTGCCAGAGGTCTCCGATCAGCTGTTAGATAAAGATCAGGGAGACCATCAGGTAATGTGTCAGTTGTGCTAACACACTGAAGCTGATCATTAACCACCACTCTCAGTATTAGTGTGTATAATTAGAAGCAGGGTGTGCTGACTTTCCACACTGTAGTCTGTTCGTTGCAGGTCTCACATTACAGAGACCATGCAGCAATGAAAGTACTCACGTGATCCCAGTTGCTCTGACCCAGCATTTCAAGCAGAGAGCTAGCGGGGAGGGTGAGGACAGCCTGCAGTAGCTAATAGTTAAGATACTGTAAGTCCCTGACAGGCCGGGGGAGTCGGCTTTCTCTAAGGCAGGTGGAGGTTGCAGGCGACCTGTGTTTTCAGTGCTGCAGCCGCACGCTTCACTTCCAGTGACGTCATGAATATTCATAAGCCATAATGAGTGGGACTGGAAGTGAAGTGGCGCAGCTACTGTTGTGAAGGAGGGGGTAAGAAACACCCCGGAGAAGAGATATGGACCAGGGAAGACAGACCAGTGGGGTGACTCGAGTATAAGCTGAGAGGGGCACTTTCAGCCCAAAAAATTGGGCTGAAAATCTCGGCTTATACTCGAGTATATACGGTAAGTGTTTTTGGTAAATATAGATTCAGTAAAGGAGACTGTGTCATTATGTATAGCAGCTAAACAATTGCAGTAACACAGAGGTGCAGAGCAAGGGTTAACAAGGGTGTGGTTTAATTAACACAATAGGGGTTCTCCTCACAGGGAGCGAACAAGGAGTTAAACAACTTAAACAGTGTAAGGGTTATTTTTAACTCAACAGTCTTTTCCTATGAGGTTTCACACGTCAGTGGCTCCAGAACTTGTGGTGACAGTTTTCTCATGTACCGGAGACACTGACACGAGTAGACCCATTCAAATAAATGGGTCTATGTACATGTCAGTCTGTTTTCACTGACCGTGAGTCCATGTGCAAAACACGCTGACTAGAGTTGAGCGATACCGTCCGATACTTCAAAGTATCGGATCGGAATGGATCGGCCGATCTTAAAAAAAAAAAAAAAAAAAAAAGTATCGGTATCGCCGATTCCGATACCGGAAGTCCCATTCAAGTCTATGGGACTTCCGGTATCGGAATAAGAAAAATCCTGTTTTTCCCTTGTACAGCCTCTCTGGGGTCTGTACGGGCCTTTCGGGGGGCTGTGCCGGCCTGCCAGGGGGTCTGTGCAGGCTCCGGTGGGCTGTGCCGGCCTGCCGGTGGGCTGTGCCGGCCTGCCGGGGGGCTGTGCCGGCCTGCCGGGGGGCTGTGCAGGCTTCGGGGGTCTGTGCAGGCATCGTCCGATGGGACTACAATTCCCATCGGGCGATGCCTGCTACCATGACAGTGATTGACACATTAGCTAATGATGGGACAGTAGTAGTCCCATCATCCGGCTAATGTGTTGAATGTAAAAAAAAAAAAATTACATGCTACATACATACAACATGCATACTACATACATGCTACATTCATACTACATACATACTACATATATACTACATGCAACATACATACTACATATATGCAACATGCATACTACATATATACTACATACATACTGCATGCTACATACATGCTACATATATACTACATATATACTACATGCTACATACATACTACATATATGCTACATACATACTACATACATACTACATGCTACATACATACTACATATATACTACATGCATGCTACATACATACTACATGCTACATACATACTACATATATACTGGTGACAGGACAATTGTGTACAAGATAATTGTGTACGGACTATTGTGTACAGACAATTGTGTACAGGCCAATTGTGTACAATGACGATTGTGTACAAGGCAATTGTGTACGGGCAATTGTGTACAAGGCAATTGTGTACGGGCAATTGTGTACAAGGCAATTGTGTACGGGCAATTGTGTACAAGGCAATTGTGTACGGGCAATTGTGTACAAGGTCATGGAACCGTGTACAAGAGGCAATTGAACCGTGTACAAGAGGCAATTGTGTACGGACAATTGTGTACAAGGCAATTATTTGTGTACAGGCCACTTGTACAGGCCACTTTCACACTGACGCTTACTTTCGGTTTCAGTACTCACCCCTTGCAACTTTCACCATGACTTTTACTTGTTGTGTACAGGCCACTTGTACAGGCCACTTTCACAATGACGCTTACTTTCACTTTCATTACTCACCCCTTGCAACTTTCACCATGACTTTTACTATGAGCAAGTCTGAAAAAGACAAAGATGTCCTTAGGCTTGGGGGACACGAGTATATCCTGCACAGGACACGTGATGACAGCATCAAAGAATGGCGGTGCAGGCAAGTCAACAAATTCAAGTGTCCCGCACGCATGCACACATCTGGAGCCGCGATTGTTAAACAGCCGACTGAGCACAGTCACTCTGCAGATCCAGTTCAAGCTGAAGCCAGAGCTACAATGGCTGCTCTGAGGCAAGAAGCAATCAGCTCTCAAGCATCTACTAGAAGCATTGTTGGACAGGTTCTTCGAGACAGGTCTGATGACGTGTTGTCTCGAATGCCCAAGCGAAGTGACGTTGAGCGAAATACACGTCGGGTCAGGCAGCGAGCAAACACCATGCTGGCTCCTCCTCAAAGCATCAATTTTGCTATCCCCCAGGAATACAGCGACATCATTTTATATGACTCTGCAAGAGATGACCCCCAAAGGATTCTTGTCATTGGTAGCAATGAACTGTTGCCTTATTTCGAAAGAGGAGACACATGGTTTGGCGATGGAACGTTCAAGGTGGTGCCAACCATGTTCTTTCAGCTGTATTCTCTCCATGCAAAAGTCGGCAACTCCTATCCTCCCCTGATCTACTGCCTGCTGCCAAACAAGACTGGTCCAACCTATCGTCGAATGATCACGGCGCTCAAAGGGTTGATGCCAGGTGCAAATCCCCAGAAAATTCTTCTTGACTTTGAGATGGCAGCAATGTCAGCTTTCCAAGATGAGTTTCCAGCTGCAGCGATTTCTGGCTGCTTCTTTCATCTGAGCCAGTCCATTATTCGAAAGGTCAATGAGCTGGGCCTAAAGGCTGAATTTGAGGCTGAGGATGGAGAGTTCAATCTCAAGGTAAAATCTTTGGCCTCCTTGGCGTTTGTCCCACCAGCCGAAGTAAGTGCAAGGTATGACGAACTAGCCCAAATCTTCCCTGATGATGATGCTACCAATCAGCTCCTCTCCTACTTTGAGCATACCTACGTTAGGGGGCCAGGAGTAGATGGACGCTTTCGAAACGCAAGGTTTACTCCAGAGGTCTGGAATCATTATGCTGACGCTTTGGCCTCTGCCCCCAAGACCACGAATTCCTGATAGGGGTTTCATAACGCCTTACAAGCACTCTTTCTTTGTGCTCATCCTACCGTGTGGAAACTGTTCAACGGACTCATTAGTGACATGGCAATTCATAGACTTACAGCCCAGAATGCTGAGGTACTGAATGTTGAGCATCCACGAAGCAAGTATGTCCAGCTAGCTGAACGACTGCGTGTGAAAGTGGCTGATTATCACAATCAAGGAGACAAGCTGCGGTATCTACGAGCGATCAGCAACATGCAGGCACGATAGACAAGACCAGCAATATTTGTAGAATAAGAATAGAAGAAGCTTTGAAACTGTTATTCAATAAGCAATCTTACGTTAAAATCAATGATGAATATAGTATTTTCTTTTTTTGGACGTTTAATTTTTTGTTTTCCCTATACTTGTCTGTAAATAATCGTCCGTACACAATTGTCCTTGTACACAATTGTCCTTGTACACAATTGTCCTTGTACACAATTGTCCTTGTACACAATTGTCTGTACAAAATTGTCCTTGTACACAATTGCCCTGTACACAATTGTCCTTGGACACAATTGTCCTTGGACACAATTGTCCTTGTACACAATTGCCCTGTACACAATTGTCTGTACACAATTGTCCTTGTACACAATTGCCCTGTACACAATTGTCCTTGGACACAATTGTCCTTGGACACAATTGGCCTGTACACAATTGTCCGTACACAATTATCTTGTACACAATTGTCATGGAACCATATATACTACATGCATGCTACATACATACTACATATATACTACATGCATGCTACATACATACTACATGCTACATACATACTACATATATACTACATGCATGCTACATACATACTACATGCTACATACATACCACATATATACTACATACATACTACATACAATACATTCATACAATACATACATAGACATACAGTACATATAACATAGAGTAACATACTTACCAATACTTGTCACATTGTTCCCCGAAGCCATTGTCTTTTACGGAATAAATATTAACATAACAAACCACAAAAATACTCACCCACGATCCGAAGCAGTCCACGAGTGTGTCCCACGACGATCTTGGGTAGAGAACTGCAGCATCAGCTGTTGCTGCCGTTCTCTACGGGCTGCAGGAATCCAATGACGGAAGGTAGGTATCCTTCCGCACTGTATTCCTCCGCCACTTAAAAAAAAAAAAGTCCCTAGTCTCACTTTATGCCATTGCTGCGTGGGAATTTCCCACACAGCAATGGCATAAAGTGAGACTAGGGACTTTTTTTTTTTTTTTTAAGTGGCGGAGGAATACAGTGCGGAAGGATACCTACCTTCCGTCATTGGATTCCTGCAGCCCGTAGAGAACGGCAGCAACAGCTGATGCTGCAGTTCTCTACCCAAGATTGGTAAGTATGTTGGTAAGTATGTTGGTAAGTATGTTACTCTGTTATATGTACTGTATGTCTATGTATGTATTGTATGAATGTATTGCATGTGGCATGCATGTGGCATGCATGTGGCATGTATGTAGCATGTATGTAGCATGCATGTAGTATATATGTAGTATGTATGTAGTATATATTTAGCATGTAGTATGTATGTAGCATGTAGTATGTATGTATGTAGCATGTGGTATGTATGTGGTATGTATGTATGTAGTATTTTTTTTTTTTTTTTTTAACATTTAACACATTAGCCGGATGATGGGACTACTACTGTCCCATCATTGGCTAATGTGTCAATCACTGTCATGGTAGCAGGCATCGCCAGATGGGACTTGTAGTCCCATCGGACGATGCTTGCACAGCCCCTCGGACATCAGCACAGCCCCCCGGCAGGCCGGCACAGCCCCCCGACAGGCCGGCACAGCCCCCCGGCAGGCCGGTACAGACCCCCACAGGGTGCACAGACCACCGGCAGGCCGGCACAGCCCCCCGGCAGGCCGGTACAGACCCCCACAGGGTGCACAGACCACCGGCAGGCCGGCACAGCCCCCCGGCAGGCCGGTACAGACCCCGGGCAGTCCACACAGCCCCCCGGCAGGCCGGCAGAGACCCCCGGAAGGCCCGAAATGACGGCGCATCATTTATGCGCACACACCGCGCATCATGATGGCGTCAGGCTGTCAATCAACTTTGAACTTCCGATTCCGATGCCGACTTCCGATATTGAAAAAATATCGGAAGTCGGTATCGGAATTCCGATACAGCAAGTATCGGCCGATACCCGATACTTGCGGTATCGGAATGCTCAACACTAACGCTGACATGTCCATTTTTGAGCAACAGCATGGATCACACGGACCCATACAAATCAATGGGTCAATGTAAATAAGTACCACACACGGATGGCGTCCGTGTGCCGTTCGTGTGCAATCCGTATGCGTTTTAAAAGTCATAGGGTTAACATTGAAACAAATTGTTTCAGTACACGGATACGGACACAGGGACAGCACATGGATCACACACGGATGGTACACAACGATAGCACACGGATGCCACACGAATGTGACAAATTGACACACGGACATGGATATCTCCGGTACTGGTAATATCAGGACGTGTGAAACCGGCCTTATCGTGATTCCACTGTCCTTTACACGCTTGCAGTCCGATGGGAGGTGGGATGCTGGCGGAGGCCAGTAATGCGTCTTCAGACTTCCCCACCCTACACACAGTCCCGCTTCTGGTGGCAGCAGGCAGCCACCGGTTTTGCCCACTGAGCCCTTAGGGTATGTGCACACGCTGCGGATTCTGCTGCGTATCCGCTGCGGTTTTGGCCTCTGCAGATCTGCAGCATTTCTGCAGACAGTGTACAGTACAATGTAAGTCTATGTGATTTACAATCCACTGTGCACATGCTGCGTTTTTTTAACTTTGGAAAAGCTGTGGTTTTGAATCCGCAGAAAGAATTGACAGGTCAATTCTTTCTGCGGACTCCGCTGTGGTTTGCCACCTATTCCATTGTCCAGGTGTCAAACCGTAGGGGAAAACCGCTGGTCAATCCGCAGGTAAAACTGTAGGTCACTTTAGTTGCGGTTTTACCTGTGGATTCGCAGATACAAATCCGCGGGTGAATCTGCAGCGTGTGCACATAGCCTTAGTCCATTGAACTGCAGAGCTGAAGAGTGCAGCTCTGCTCAAGTCTCTAGTTGGCGTGTGCTTTCCTGTGCACCCGCCAATACCTGGAAGCCCGCACCACAATGCTTTACTTGGCGCCCGATTCTCTGTACACTTACTGGTACCCGGGAGTCCCCCCCTGCACCCATACTGGGTCTCTGCTCTGCAGTCTCTCTCCGCGGTGCACACCAGGTCCCTGCTCTTTTTTTTCCCTGCAGTGGGAACTCTCTGCCTTTTCCCATGCTCAACTCTCCCTCTTCTCCTCGCTTACAACGCCCCTTCTCTCTAGGTCATAGGTCTTTCTGACTCCCATTTCCTTCCCCCTTGCAACACTGGACATGGTCTCGGCAGTTCAGGACCCGATATCTCGTACCCACAGCCCAGTCTCCTTCCTTACACCCCCATTCCCCTTTAACTCACCATTCCACGGGTGGGAGCTCCTTCACCATACATTTGCATGCTTTCAGTTCTTGAATGATTCACTGCCAGATGAATTGGTCTTGTTCATAACGGGTTGGGGCACTCCAGCCGTTGTCCGCTCCGATCTTCATAATCCAGGTTAACTGATAGGAGGTGAGGGCATATTTTGGTCCGATGAGTTTGTTGGTTCTGCCGCTTCAAGTGGGGGCACCTCAGTGCTCACTTCCCTCGGGGCAATAAATAGTGAATTAATTTAAGGTCTCTGGGTGAGACTGGGCATCTCTTCCTCGTCAATGTCGAGAACTGTTGAAGTAGGCACTAGGCACATCGGTGATGTTTCCTTCTTCAGGACCCTGGCAGGGACGCAAAATGCTGCGATCAACTACCTGAATAAATAACACTAATCCTTTCTTACCATAAGAAGGAAAAAACTGAAGCGATCCATAAAACATTCATATTTATTTAAATCTGATATTTAAAACCAAAAATTATATAAATAAGCAGAATGCCTCAAAGCAAAGGACCGGACAGCTCATACAAAAATCAATATTTCAATAGTACATAGTAATACATATAACATAGAGATACGTGCCACAATATCTTCCAGAACATCAAGTACTGACATATCAATTCACAATACTAGTATATTGTAAAGTGCATAGTAAAATAATGCTATGAGATATACATATTTAATGGATGAAATAAAAGTGAAAATATAAGGCTCAATCTCTGCTTTTAAATATATGAAAAAACTAAACAATGGGAAGGCATAGCCTAATCTCAGCCACTATAGCTAAAAAATGTGTAAACACCAAATAGGGCTAGATAGATGAACGCTCCATAACCTCACATTATCATAAAGAAATCAAATGGAAAAAAGGTTTTAACCATAAAGTGGGAAAGCGATTCACCTGGTGCAGAACTGGAGTCCCCGTCCTGATGCCCCGACACGCGTTTCACCCCTTTGCTTCATCCTGGGTGTGTATCTAAGTGAGGGGCAGTGAGCTATTTATACCAAGTGTGACCAATGAAAAAGTGAAGGTCCAGGTCATGTAAGTGATGCATGCCGCTGATGCCACGCCCTGGCACAACATAACATACCAGGAAGCACTCAGTGACACGCAAGTGTGGAACACAAGCGGTCACTTGGTGAGCACTTCCGGGTGTTTACCTAGGTATGAGCATAACAGCGCATGTGTGCACAGGGACAGAACCGGGCCAAAGGATCTATATATTGCGGGCGATGTATAATAGAACATATACTTGCACAGTAAGAAGTGACTAAAAATAATAAGAAAAGGGATAAGAAAGTGATGAGTGATAAATAATAGAAATTTATTAAAAGGAAAGTGCCTAATAGACAAAAAAATAATTAAAAAAATAAAAAATTCAAAACATTAAGACTTATAATATTCTTTAAATATAATAAGGATTATCCTAAAATAAAAATAATGCCCATAAAAAATCCCCATACAATACATATTAGGGGACAATAAAATATAAATTGTTATATATGTGTGTGGCCATAAGATATGTGAATAATAATTAATTATAGAAAAGTGCCAATAAATAGACATTAAAGGACAATTTTAAGTAATAATAATAACAAAATATAGATTGTTATATATATATGTATGTCCATAAAACATGTGAAAAATGCAAAAAGGTGCCAATAAACATCACAAAAAAATAAGTAAAAATTACAACGTCCATAAAAAAGTGACAGAGCATGTCATAATAATGACTAGAGATGAGTGACTTTGCCTTTTTTAGGGTCGTGTCGGGTTTCATGAAACCAGACTTTCTCAAAAGTCGGGTCGAACGAAATCGTCTGACTATAGGGAAAAGTCGGAGGTCAGACTGAAACACGAAACCCATTGCAAGTCAATGGGGAAGCAAAGTCGTCAGGGAGTGGAGGACAGTAAACACACCTACAGTGCCCATTTCAATGCCAACAACATCAATTCTTATTACTTAAGCTTGTCAACCTTAATTTACTTTATAATAATAGTTACGCATTGAAAACTGGGGGTTATTTGGCTAAAGTTGTGGGGGGGGTAGGGCTGGCTCCAGGCTTTTGTGTGCCCCGGGCCAAAGCGTGTCAGTGCGCCCCTTTAACACATACCACAATTCATGATGCTCCGATACGGCACAAATATAGGTATAGTACAATGAAAAATACTTCACTTCTTACATGACATGACTGATATCTATTTTAAATTCTACAATAGCTCAAAAAACGGAGAGTATATTACTCCATACAGTATTATGGCCACCATCTAGTGCACCATACAGAATAATGAGCCCCATATATTTCTACATACAGAATAATTGGTCCCATATAATGTTCCATACAGTATGTGATGAGCTGCACATAATGCTGCAGTATATGATGGTCTCCATGGATGATGCTCCAGGGTGTTATGGGCCCAAATAATGCTCCATGTATAATGGGCCCCATTTCTAATGATCCAGTGTATAATGGGCCCCATAGATGTTGCTCCAGCGTCTGATCTGCCCCATTTAGAATGCTCCAGTATATGATGGGCCCCATGGATGATGCTCCAGTGTCTTATGGGCCCAAATAATGCACCATATATAATAAGCCCCATTTCTAATGCTCCAGTGTATAATGGGCCCCGTAAATGCTGCTCCAGTGTCTGATGTCCCCCATTTTGAATGCTCCAGTATATGATGGGCCCCATGGATGATGCTCCAGTGTCTTATAGGCCCAAATAATGCACTATATATAATGAGCCCCATATCTAATGCTCCAGTGTATAATGGGCCCCATAAATGCTGCTCCAGTGTCTGATGTCCCCCATTTGGAATGCTCCAGTATATGATGGGCCTCAAGGATGATGCTCCAGTGTCTTATGGGCCCAAATAATGCTCCATAAATGATGTGCCCCATTTAGAATGAACCCAGGCATGGTATGTGAAAAGAGCTCCATGGAGTAATCTGAAGTGTGGGCTGCCGCAGCCTTCACTTTTGGTGTGGGTGAAGGACCCAAGGAAAGGGGTTGCTCCTGACCAGAAGCCTGCACTGACGACTCAGTGCTTGCATTTTTTGAAACTTCAGAAGAGGAGGCGATAGAGCTGGAGGCTGTTTCAGCAATGTAAGGCAAAACCAGTTCCTGATGCTCCAGCTTTAAAAGCAGTTTACCTACTCCCAGAAAAGGGAGCCTTACAGGCCTTCCAGAACCAGACCATGATGCAGGCTCAACACTTCCTGCCTTAGCTGCTATTGTGGTTTTGGCACTACCAGCAGATGCACCACCACCACGATCAGTACCAGCTGGCCCCCCACGCCCACGTCCATGGCCTCTTCCACCATACTTACTAATTTTTGTGAAAATGTACCCAAAATACCATCAGATATATGGTACAGTATCAGAAGCATACAGCTCTATACAGTCTAGGGATAATTGTAAATCTCTGTATATATTTCATGAGTCATACACAGACGCTCACAGGCTCAGTATGGATTACACAATAATATAAAAAGTTGAAAAAGGGTACAGTATCACCAGTATCACCAGATACAAGGAATATATAGTATAGTTTAAACATTCTGAATCTCAGTATATATTTCAGGAGGCGGACACAAACGCTCTCAGGCCCAGTATGAATTGGACAAGAATATAAAAAGCAGTAAATGGGTAATGTATCACAAGCGTACAGCTGTATACAGTGTTGGTGTAATCTTAAATCTCCAAATATATTTCCGGAGTAACAGACAGACGTTCACAGGCTCATTATGGATTACACCAGAATCTAAATAGAAAAAAAGGGTACTGTATCAGAAGCGTAGAGCTGTATACAGTGTTGGGCAAATTTGAAATCTCTGTATATATTTCCAGAGTCACCCTCAGATGCTCACTCAGTCTGGATTTGACCATAATACAAATGTTGAAAAAAAGGTACTGGATAACAAGATAGAAAGTATATATATTATAGGTTGGTATCCTTGTAGAAGAAAGGTCGCACTCATCGGGATAAATTCTTCAAATTTATTGACACATAATTACATGTCATAGCCCTTGAGTAGCACGAAACGGCTGTTGTCATGTAATATGTGTCAATAAATTTGAAGAATTTATCCTGATGAGTGCGACCTTTCTTCTACAAGGATACTAAGTTGTGATTTCTTCGAGGTCAAGCACCCGGGATCCCTGGTTGTTGGGCTTCTGATTGCCGCACATCACCAACACGTTCACGGTAAAAGCGGTGCCGTCCGCGGTTTCTTCTTTGTTGTGGTTGATATATATTATAGGGTACAATTTAAATCTCTGTATAGATATTCCCGTAGTCACCCTCAGACGCTCACTCAGTATGGATTTGACCGTAATACTAAATGTCAAACAAAGGTACTGTATAACAAGATAGAAGCTGTATATAGTATAGGGTAAAATTTTTATCTCCGTATATATAGAAGGAGGAAACCACACACGCTCACTCAGTATGGATTATGCCGTAATAAAAATTTTAGAACAAAGGTAATGTATCAGCAGATACCAGGTGTATCCAGTCCAGGGGTAATTGTAAATTTCCGTCTATATTTCTGGAGTCAGACACCGACACTCACAGGCTCAGTATGGATTACACCAGAATATAAAAAGTAGAAAAAGGGAAATGTATTCAAAGCGTACACCAATATACGTTGTTGGGGTACTTTTAAATCATCGTATATATTTCAGTCTCAGTAAGCCAGTCCAGACTCTCCGCTACTGGAAACTAGATGGATATAAGCACAGATGGAAAGTCGAGTGTTTGCAGAAATTTGGGAATTACTAATCACGGGAAAACCTCCCGTTAGATTTCGCAGAGGCGATGCTGACCCTCAATTACTTTGTCTGTGGAGACAGCGAAAACAGTTAATTGTGAAGAAAGGATTGCTGTATCGCAGTAGCGTGGATCCCATCACCGTTACTCGTTTCCATCAAATTGTGATCACAGGGAGAGATGTAGACCTGGTCCTCACTGCCTATCATGATGTGTCTGGTCACTTTGGAGTGCAAAAGACAGAAGCCACAGGCCGTAGGCGATTCTATTGGATTGGCATGAAAGGAGACATTGAAAAATGGTGGCAGGAATGTCACACATCTGTGACTATCACAACTGTGAAAGGTGATCATAAAGCACCACTGCATCCGATTGTGAGTTGACGTCCATTACAAATGGCAGCCATAGATCATCTGAAGGTAGAGGCCAGCAGGACAGGCCATAGCTACAGCTTAACCATCATCGATCAGTTCACCAAATTTGTAGTGGCCGTCCCTGTGAAGGATTTAACTGCCCAGACTACACAGCGGTGGAGCAGGGAGAGGTAAGTATTGCAACTTGCAAGTGCTGTGGCCATGAGCAAGCAGAGGGGGGGGCCCACTTGTGGGCAATGGTACTGGCACAGGGCCCCTCATAGTACGCCGGTGTGTCTGACAGCGAGTTTACCCCCCCACTGTCAGAGACACTGCATTGTACTATGAGGGGCCCTGTGCCAGAGCCGTCGGCCAAGAGTGGGCCCACCCACCTGTCCAGAGCAACGGCACTTGCCCGGGTGTGCCAGGTGGTGACCGTTGCCCTTGGGGGGGCAGCCCAGTTAGGGAGGTTTAAAAAAATGGCATATGTTGATGTGTAGGCTGTCCATTCAGCAGCTGCAAATAGAGGAATTGGACAAGTCCAAGGAAGAGGAGGACAAAAGCAAGCCAAATTTCTGGCAACCTATGTGTCATCAGGGGAAGGTGGGACAAAATCCTTTGAAACCCATGCATGTTTCATTTTAATGAAGGTTAGATCATCAACATTTTGGGTAGACAGACGGGTCCTTTTTCTGTCAGGATTGATCCAGCAACACTGAAGACTCTTTCAGATAGCACACTAGCAGCAGGGCAAGCGAGCTCCTGTAAGGCATATTGTGCCAATTCAGGCCAGGTGTCCAGTTTACAGGCCCAATAGTCAAAGGGGAATGACCTGTGAGGGAGAACATCGATATGGGAGGAGAAGTAGTTTGTAACCATAGTTGACAACTGCTGTCTCCTGTCACTTGCAATCGATGCAGTATTACCAGTCGTGTGAGCGGTACTTGAAAAATCAGTCCACAACATGGTTATGAAACCCCTGTGTCCAACGCCACTTCGGCTGTGCGCACCACGAACACCTCTTCCATTTTGCCCACTACGGCTCGTGGGAGAACCAGCACTGCTGCTGTGTGCTGGGAATGCCTCCAACAAATGGTTTACCAGAGTTGCTTGTTTGTTAGCCAATATGATCTCTAGGTTCTCCTGTGGCATGATGTTGTGTAATTTGCCTTTATAGCGTGGATCGAGGATGCTGACCAACCAGTAGTCGTCATCCTTCATCATTTTGGCAATGTGGGGGGTCCCTTTTTAGGATCCGCAAGGCATAATCACACATGTGGGCCAATGTTCCAGGTGTCAATGACGCACTGGCAGTGGTGGGTGGAAGAGCACTTTATGGCAAATCCACATCCCTCTGTCACGCACAAACCCTGTACCGGACCTTGCCACTCCAACATTTTCTCTTGCCCCCTGAGAAGCATCCTCCTCCCCAAAATAATCATCCCCCTCATCCTCCTCCTCCTCTTCTTCTTCCTCCTCGTCCAGGACAGTTCCCTGACTAGACAATGGCTGACTGTCATCAACGGTTCCCTTCTCCTCCTCCTGTTCCTCCTCCGCTGCAGACACCTGATCCTTAATGTGCATCAAACTTTGCATGAGCAGACGCATAAGTGGGATGCTCATGCTTATGATGGTGTCGTCTGCGCTTACCAGCCATGTGCATTCCTCAAAACACTGAAGGACTTTACAGAGGTCTTTCAGCTTTGACCACTGCACACCCGACAACTCCATGTCTGCCCTCAAACTGCCTGCCCGTGTATCCTCCCACAAATGCCTTACGGCCTGTCTGTTTGCACAGCCTCTCAACCATGTGCAGGGCGGAGTTCCACCTTGTTGCAAAGTCTATGATTAGGCGTGCTTGGGGAGGTGGAGCAATCGCTGCAGCTTCTGCATACGACTGGAGTGTACAGGCGAGCGACGGATGTGCGAACCAGTCTTTGCACCTTATGGAGCAGGGCTGTTAACTCCAGATAATTATTTAAGAAGCACTGCACCACCAGGTTCAAAGTGTGAGCCAGGCAAGGTATGTGTGTGAGTTTTGCAAGGGCTATGGCTGCCACAAAATTCCAGCCGTTATCACTGACTACCTTGCCTGGCTCAAGATGTAGACTGCCCAGCCATGACTCAGTTTGTCACTGCAAGTAGTCGGCCAGTACCTCCACGTTGTGTCTGTTGTCGCCCAAACACATCATCTTTAAAACAGCCTGCTGCTGCTTACCACTAGCTATTCTATAGTGGGACACCTCGTGTGCAACACTGGCAGCTGCAGATGGAGTGCTCGTGCGCTCTGTTGACAAGCTTTTGCTTCTGGAGGAGGAGGAGGGTCGAACGCCTACAGCCAACTGTTTCCTATACCATGGGCTAGGCAGTACTGTTGCACCACTGCTGTCCCCTGTGGAGCCTGCATCCACCACATTAACCCAGTGCGCAGTGATGGACACGTAACGGCCCTGGCCATGCATACTCGACCATGCATCTGTTGTGAGGTGCACCTTTCCACTCACCGATTGTTTGAGTGGATGGACAATGCAGTCTTTCACATGCAGGTGGAGGGCAGGGATGGCTTTTCGAGAAAAGAAGTGCCGACTGGGTAGGTCATAGCGTGGGACAGCGTAGGACATGAGCTCTCGGAAAGCTTTGCTTTCAACCAAATGGAAGGGCATCATCTCTAATGAGATCAGTTTGGCAATGTAGGCGTTCAAAGCCAGTGTACGCCAATGAGAGGATGAGTACTTTCTTGTCCTACTCAGAGTGTCGGCTAGTGTGAGCCGGACTTGAGAGCTGCATATGGGGGAACTAGTGATGGACCGGACGGCTGAGAGGGGGTTGGTGATGGTGTTGGTGGTGATGACCTAGATTCAGTGTTTCGTTGCAAAACCATTGTGATTCCCTGACTGCTTTGGCCTTGCGACGACACCTCAACATTTATTGCTGGTGGTGTGCTTACCGGTGGTGGTCTTACAGTGGGGGAAGCGATGGAGCGTTGCTGGCTACCTTCAGTCAGAGCAGGTGCACATGTGGTTTCTGAGGTTTTGTAGCCCGTCCACGCTTGCAAGTGCATGGTGGTTAAATGTCTAAGTATGCAACTGGTATTCAAAGTTCTGAGATTTTTTCCTCGGCTGAAGGTCCTTCCGCACTTCTTACAGATAACCTTTGCCTCATCTGTAGGATTTTGGACAAAGAAGTGCCACACTGCACTCTTCCTACTATGGTATAAATTTTCAGGGCTGGCACGCTGTGCTAATTTGACCGTCTGGCCAAGCTGTCCTGCAACTCTTTTGGTTTTTGTTCCATGTTTTTGGACAGCTACGGGCCTGCCAGATAACCGCTGCTGTGATGTTGATGCCTACCGTGGATCCTTCTCATTATCTGAGCTATTGCCAGCGGCACCCTCTTCCCCCAATGGATGCCAATCCGGGTCAACAACTGGGTCATCCGTCACCTCCTCTTCAATTTCATCTGCACCTTCCTCTGTGTCACCGTGTAAGGTGGTATAAGAGCTCCATGGAGTAATCTGAAGTGTGGGTTGCCACATCCTTCACTTTTAGTGGGGGTGAAGGACACAAGAAAAAGTGTGTGTGTTTTTTTTTTTTTTTTTTTTTTTTTACCAGAACCCTGCACTGACGACTCATAGAATCGTAGAGTTGGAAGAGACCTCCTGGGCCATCTGGTCCAACCCCCTGATCAAAGCAGGATTCGCTAAATCATCCCTGTCAGATGTCTGTCAGTGCTTGCAGGTTTTGAAAGTTCAGAAGAGGAGGCAATAGAGCTGGTGGCTGTTTGGGCAATGTAAGCCAAAACCTGTGCCTGATGCTACGGCTTTAAAAGCGGTTTTCCTACTCCAAGAAAAGGGAACCTTACAGGCCTTCTTGTGCCAGACGATGACACAGGCTCAACACCTCCTGCCTTAGCTGCTATTGTGCTTTTGGCATAACCAGCAGATGCAGCACCACCACCAGTACCAGCTGCCTCCCCGCCCACGTTCACAACCTCTTCCACCATACTTCCTCATGTTTGTGAAAATGTAACAAAAATACCAGCAGATATATGGTACTGTATGAGGAGCGTACAGCTGTATAAGGTGTAGGTAAAAATTTAAATCTCCGTATATATTTCCTTAGTTACAGACGCTCTCCCAGTATGTATTTGACAGTAATCCAACCAGCAGGTATACAGTACTGTATCAGAAGCGGACAGCTCTATACGGTGTATGTATGGAAAAATGAAAATCTCTGTCTATTTTTTTACGGAGTCACACATACACGCTGTCTCTGTATAGATTTGACCGTAAGACAAATGGCAGATATACAATACTGTTTGAGAAGCGGACAGCTCTATATGATGTATGTATGGAAAAATTTAAATCTCCGTCTATTTTTTGACGGAGTCAACAGCAGATATACGATACTGTTAGAGAAGCGGACAGCTCTATACGGTGTATGCAAAAATGGAAATGTCCATCTATGTATTTACGGACTCACACACGCGCTGTCTCTGTATAGATTGGGCCGTAATCCAAACAGCAGATATACGATACTGTTTGAGAAATGGACAGCTGTATATGGTGTATGTATGGAAAATTTTAAATCTCCGTCTATTTTTTTACGGAGTCACACACACACGCTGTCTCTGTATAGATTTGACCGTGATCAAGCAGCAGATATATGATACTATTTGAGAAGCAGACAGCTCTATACGGTGTATGGAAAAACTGAAATGTCTGTATATGTATTTACGGAGTCTCACACACACACACACACACACACACACACACACACACACACACACACACACACACACACACACACACACACACACACACTGTCTCTGTATAGATTTGACTGTAATACAAACAGCAGATATACAATACTGTTTGAGAAGCGGACAGCTCTATACGGTGTATGTACGGAAAATTTTAAATCTGTCTATTTTTTTACGGAGTCACACACAGATAGCATGTATATGTCCATGATACCAGCCGGTACACGGTAGTGTGTGAGGAGCATACACCTCTATACGGTGTGTGAAAAAATGAACGCTCTGTAACTGTGCAGAAAATCAGAATAAAAGTTTTTTTGTTTTGAAAAAAGCAGTGTGCACACAACAATGCAGCTATCAGGTAGCCTTATAAGGCAGCCTGTTATGAGTTCATTTTCTCCTTCACCTCTGATGTCTGATGAACTCCCTCTGCTGGTGAAAGGAGGTAGTGAAATTGATCTGGATGGGAAGAACCTGTCATCTGAACAGGTGGAGTGTGATTGGACATCCGGAATTTCTGAGTGGATATAAGGCAGCCGACGCCCTGCAGGGATTGCTGGTGATCCTTTCTGCTCTGAGCTCTGGCATCCAGTTTAGTTCCTGTCTACTAAAAGCTAAGTTTTTGCTCTGCTATTTTTTCCATGAGATTTTGTCTGATTACTTAGTGTTTGTGTTCAGTAGGGTGACCGGATCTCATATGGGGGGGAAAAAATGTAAAAATCTTGTTCGTCTGGACCCCACAAAACGATTCCCCTTTCCAGATATTGAGAGAGCCAAAATTTGAGCTCGATCAAACGACGTTAACCCGTGCCGCTCGTCGCTCAAAGTTTGAAAAAATCCAAATTGAGGTATTTTAAGATTTAGGTATTTTGCATAGTCTGTTAAACTATAAAGAATGTGACAACAACATTGCAGAAATAGCCCTGACCAAATTTTCGAACCATTTGTGGTATTTGAATGCAGAGTTGGTGGGATTATCGTTTTTTGATCCCACCATTACAGACAATGAAAAGTTGTTAATGGCTAATAAATTGCTCAGTAGCACAGATAAACCATCAGAGCACGCTAACCTACATGAGTTGATAATTTTACATAGTTATCTAATCTATTCTAGAGCTTTTGTTAAAGTAGTTTTTGAAACGTCAGAATATAATGCTCGGCATTTGCTTACAACTTGCAGGACATATTGCTTTTGTTCTTCATCTTTTGTCAGAAGGTCGTTAAAGTCGGTTACTTCCTACCTCTTTTAATTTTTCTTTCCTAACTTTTGGATTTACAACCCTAGCATGCTCTGATGGTTCATCTGTGCTACTGAGCAATTTATTAGCCATTAAGAACTTTTCATTGTCTGTAATGGTGGGATCAAAAAACGATAATCCCACCAACTCTGCATTCAAATACCACAAATGGTTTGAAAATTTGGTCAGGGCTATTTCTGCAATGTTGTTGTCACATTCTTTATAGTCTAACAGACTATGCAAAATACCTAAATCTTAAAATACCTCAATTTGGATTTTTTCAAACTTTGAGCGACAAGCGGCATGGGTTAACGTCGTTTGATCGAGCTCAAATTTTGGCTATCTCAATATCTGGAAAGGGGAATCGTTTTGTGGGGTCCAGACAGACAAAATTCCGACATCGATTTTTTTGCGGTCACCCTAGTGTTCAGCCTGCCCTGGTTGGGATGGGCTGAACTCCATTTTTGTCTCTGATCAGTTGATCTCTTTGCTCTGTCTTCAGAATATACCTGAGTGCTGATATAGAGATTTTGAAGTCTAGTGACTTCAGGGCCTTTTCTATCAGACGTGTTGGACATTATTTTTGGCAGGGTTTTTTGCGTGATTGCAGCCAGCATCTTTTCTGTCCTTTCCTATCTAGTTAGTTGGGCCCCATCATCTGCTCAGCCTGTCTTTCTGTCTGCGTTTGTGTTTTCATCTGTTTTTCAATGACAATACATGTTGGGGGCTGTCTATTGCTTTGGGGTCTGCTCTGGGGCAGTTTAGATTTCCCCTTTCTTTCTTTAGGCTTATTTAGCTCTCCGGCTGTGACGAGGGGTCTAGGGCACCGTAGGAACCCCCCACGGCTACTGTTGGTTGTGGTGAATAGGATCAGGGGTCTGCAATCCGCTAGCTACCAACCTCTCCGGTTTTCTGGACTTAGCTTGTGTTTTTGTTTTTTTTCTCCTCCGGTGACTCATTCATAACAAACCTGTCTGCAGTAGGAGGGCAAGGGTGTAGTGTATTGTAGGTGGACTGTTATAGTGAGAGATGGGAAACAGCTAGAGATAAAGATGAAGAGTGTAATATTGGAGTTTGATCACTAGAGGGCAGTGGAGAGTAGTGAGAACAGGACTAAGCAGCAGCCATTGGCTAAATAAACTGCCAAGTCATGGGGGGCGGGGTTACCAGAACGAGAAGGATATAAAAGAGGGAGAGAAGGTTCTGGAAGGGTCAGTCGGTGAGAGGAGCGCAGGAGACAGGAAGATCTGCTGAGGAAGAAAGACAGGAAAGAAGCTCCGGAGGGGACTGACAGCTGAGACAGTCATGGGGGGGGTGACCCAAATGACAGAAGCCGCAGACGGAGACAGCCTGGGGGTACCACAAGGTGGACGGACTCGGACTGGTGAAGCGCTGCAGTAGATAGGCCTAGAGCAGCTACAGCGAAAGAGCCGCGAGGGTCGTCACACGGAAGTAAGGAGAAAGTGAAGGTACCCGGGCCTGTGTTCAGAGAGTGTGAACTGCTGTTGTGTGTTGCTGTGGTTGTCGTGACGACGGCTAATAAAGAAGACCTGTTGGAAGCGATTCTGTCTCTGTCTCAAGTCTGTTTGCGGCAAGGAGTGGACCCCCCCCCCAGTCGGTTACCCTACCTACATTAACTTTAGCCATTAATACAAATTAACCTCTGCTATGGTACTTTTACCACTACTGTTTTTTGTTTTTGCTCATTGTCCTCTTTTGTCATTCCTGTTTGAGAGATTCCTTTGGAAATTGTACTTTAAAAGCTATAAATAAATATTTACATTTTATTCCATGTTTGCCTATGCCTCTTCATCCCCTGTTTCTTTACTGGGGTGGGTGTAAGAATATATGTTTGCTTTTCAGACTTCTTCCTGGTCCTTCTGACTCTAGAACCCAGTGGCAACTTTCCCTCTACTCTAATAGACACACCTGGGACTGGGTGTTTATAACTCCCAGCTTGCTTCTGGAAGTTGCAGGTGATATTTTAATTTTCATTTCCCTGTTGAGGCTTCAAGCTATAGCAGTCGACGTTGGTGTTTCTTTCTGAATGTACTCAAGCTAAGTGTTCCCTGTTGTGAATTCATTTTCTGGTCTGCCTCTGGTTTCTGGTGAAGGTGCTGGTTGTGTTGACAGAGGACTTGTGGATTCTCTTTCCGGGCTCCCTCTGCTGGTGGCAGGAGGTAATGAAGCTGAACTAATTAACAGAGACCTGCCACCTGATAAGGAGGACGAGGATTAGACATCTAGACATCTGGAGTCTCAGACTGGATTTAAGACAGCCGACTCCCTTTTCCCTTGCTGGTGATTTTTTTTCATGCCTCCTGAGATTCTAGTTTCCAGTTCAGTTCCTGCCTTCTCAAGCTAATTGTTCTCTGCTATTGTTCACACTTGATTTGGTTTGGTCTATTCAGTTTTTGTGTGCTTAGCCAGCCCCGGCTGGGGCTGTGCTGAATTTCCATTCTTATGTCACTGAATGTGCCAGTTTGCTTTTTGTCCCTTATTAGATTGGCCTCTTTTTGCTCTGTTCTCAGAATTTGCCAGAGTGCTGATATAGTGGGTGAAGTGTAGTGACTTTAGGAGGTTTTTTTGCTATCAGAAGTTTTGGACATTTTTCCAGGGTTTTTTTGGCGTGATTGCAGACAGTATCTTCCTTTCCTGTCCATTCTAGTTAGTGTGGGCCCCATCATTTGCTCAGCCTATTTTCCTACCTGTGTTTGTGTTTTCATCTTGTTTCACCATTAATACATGTGTAGGGGCTGTCTATTCCTTTGGGGTCTGCTCTGGGGCAGTTTAGATTTCCCCTTTTCTTGCTTTAGGCTTAATTAGTCCTCTGGCTGTGACAAGGCTTCTAGAATCATCGTAGGTATGCTCCACGGCTACTTCTAGTTGTTGTGGTTAGGATCAGGGGTCTGCAATCCACTTAGTTACCAACCTCTCTGGTTTTCTGTGAGTTAGCTTGGTTTTGTTTTCCTCCTCGGTGACCCAATCACAACAGTTCCCCTTGTTTGTGTATCCCATCTGTCTTTAGCTATAGTGGGGATCGACTAGTGCTCATCCTGTCATGCCCTATTCAGGGTTTACTGTTAGGGTCAGGCAGAGATTAGGTATCCTGCTCAGCGAGAGATTCAGAACCTTTATAGGGACGTTAAGGCAGATAGGGTGATGTTAGATCTGCCTAGGGGTCTCCACTCTCTCTTCCCTAGTGTTGGGTTCCCTTCCCCTTATCCCTTCGTGTTGCACTTAGTCTTTCCTACACTATGTGTGACATCTGCCTAGTCTTTGCTGGTTATTAATAATAGGGGGACCCTATGTCATTTTTTTGAGGGGAGTCCTCCCCTTTCAATAACCAGGAAAGGCTAAGTATACAGCTATGTGCTGATAATAATAGCCTGGAAAGCTCTATGGGTATTACATATTCACAGACTCTAAATATCTGCCCCCAGCTGTCCGCTTTCCCTCTGCTGGTTAATAAAATTTAGGGGGATCTCATGCCATTTTATTCCGACTCACACTACAACTACACACACAAAGCACTGATTATATATCTCATATACATATGTCTGTCTATCTATCTATCTATCTATCTATCTATCTATCCAATCTCTCTGTTAGGGCTGGGGGAACGCACCAAATAATAAAAGATGGTAATAAGGGTGCGTTCGCAGCCCGGGGTCCATCGTGCAGGGATGGTAAACTGCTGCTCAGTAATGGTGGACGCTATATGGCGGTATAATAGAAGAACACCTGCGGGTTATCGTCACCCGGTGGGTACAGGGGCGGACTCTGTTGCTTCACAGAGCCGCGCTATCAATGAACATAAATGCCAGAGCCTGTTGAAGCTCACAGAGCTCGGCAAGGTAAATGCTCAGTATAAGGTCACAGAAGTCAGCCCCAAGGACACAGGGTCAGAGTCCCTCTAGACCTACTAAGCGTGCGGCGTCGCAACTGTGGACGCTACTAATTGACGCTGGCGACCGTGGAGTGTCGACCAAGTGCACCGTGGCGTACAGACCAAGCCACCACTTGACGTTGATGCCAGTCTCTGACTCTGCCTCCTACTTGCTCCTCAGCCTGGGCACTAACAGGCTAGGCTACACAACACATGTGTACCAAGGGTAGGGGTTTCATAATGAGACATTCATACATGCATACAACACTCACTCTACATGGTCTATAATCCTGTTCTATATTAGCGCATGGCCGGGTGACCATGCGAACCTTTTATAGTTGCAGCCTTCTTGGACCTTCCTGGTGGTCCAATCGGAGCAGCAACAGGACCCGAGTTTGTGACCTCCCACCTCCAATGAGAGGTCGTCCCACGGGCATGCTCAGTAGGAGAAAAGCAGGACTTAGTCCCATGAGCGTCTGCTCACTGCTGACTTATGCATGGTGCAATAGCTGAGCCTGGGGGAGCAACCAGACGTCTAGCATTAGTCTGGGCAAGATGCTAGGACCAATGTCTCTGCTGAGCAGGAATCACTGCGGCTGCAGAAGAATGGGAGACTCTAGAGGACATGACTTGAGATTCCCCCTGTGCAGTGGTGGGAACTTGACGCCTAACACTCTTTCTCTCTATGTGTATATATATATATATATATATATATATATATATATATATATATATATATATATATATACAGTGGGTATGGAAAGTATTCAGACCCCTTTAAATTTTTCAATCTTTGTTTCATTGCAGCCATTTGGTAAATTCAAAAAAGTTAAATTTTTTTTCTCATTAATGTACACTCTGCACCCTAACTTGACTGAAAAAATAACAGAAATTTAGGACGTTTTGCAAATTTATTAAAAAAGTAAAACTGAAATATCACATGGTCATAAGTATTCAGACCCTTAGCTCAGTATTGAGCAGAAGCACCCTTTTTGAGCTAGTACAGCCATGAGTTTTCTTGAGAATGATGCAAGAATTTTTTCACATCTGGATTTGGGGATCCTCTGCCATTCATCCTTGCAGATCCTCTCCAGTTCCAACAGGTTTGCTGGTGAACATTGGTAAACAGCCATTTTCAGGTCTCAACAGAGATGCTCAATTGGGTTTCGGTCAGGGCTCTGGTTGGGCCAGTCAAGAATGGTCACAGAGTTGTTCTGAAGCCAATCCTTTGTTATTTTAGCTGTGTGCTTAGGGTCATTTTCTTGTTGGATGGTGAACCTTCGGCCAAGTCTGGAGGTCCAGAGCCCTCTGGAAGAGGTTTTCATCCAGGATATCTCTGTACTTGGCCGCATTCATGTTTCCTTTAAATGCAACCAGTCGTCCTGTCCCTGCAGCTGAAAAACACCCCCATAGCATGATACTGTCAACACCATGTTTCACTGTTGGGATTGTATTGGGCAGGTGATGAACAGTGCCCTGTTTTCTCTACACATACAGTTTAGAATTACCACCAAAAAGTTCTATCTTCGTCTCTTCAGACCAGAGAATCTTATTTCTCATAGTCTGGGAGTCCTTCATGTGTTTTTAGCAAACTCTTTGCAAGCTTTCATATGTCTTGCACTGAGGAGAGGCTTCCGTCGGGCCACTCTGCCATAAAGGCCTCACTAGTGGAGGGCTGCAGTGATAGTTAACTTTGGGGAACTTTCTCCAATCTCCCTACTGCATCTGTGGAGCTCAGCCAGAGTGATCTGGGGGTTCTTCTTTACCTTTCTCACCCAGCTTCTTCTCCCACGATTGCTCAGTTTGGCTGGACGGCCAGGTCTAGGAAGACTTCTGGTGGTCCCAAACTTCTTTCATTTAAGGATTACGGAGACCACTGTGCTCTTAGGAACCTTGAGTGCTGCAGAAATTCTTCTGTAAACTTGGTCAGATCTGTGCCTTGCCACAATTCTGTCTCTGAGCTCCTTGGCCAGTTCCTTTGACCTTATGATTCTCATTTGGTCTGACATGCACTGTGAGCTTTGAGGTCTTATATAGACAGGTGTGTGCCTTTACAAATCAAGTCCTATCAGTTTAGTTAAACACAGCTGGACTCCAATGAAGGAGTAGAACCATCTCAAGGAGGATCAAAATGAAATGGACAGGGTGTGACTTAAGTACTAATGTCTGAGCAAAGGGTCTTAATACTTATGACCTTGTGATATTTCAGTTTTTCTTTTTAAATAAATTTGCAAAAATTTCTACATTTCTGTTTTTTTCAGTAAAGATGGGGCGCAGAGTGTACATTAATGAGAAAAAATGAACTTTTTTGAATTTACCAAATGGCTGTAATGAAACAAAGAGTGCAAAATCTAAAGGGGTCTGAATAATTTCCTTACCCACTGTACAAACAGTTGGGCTCAAAGGTTAACATACCCCAGCAGAATTCTTGCTTTCTTGACCTTTTTCAGAGAATTTGAATGACAACACCAAAACTTTTTCTCCACTCATGGTTATCTCCACTCATGGTTAGTAGTTGGGTGAAACCATTTATTGTCAAACTACTGTGTTTTCTCTTTTTAAATCATAATCACAACCCCAAACATCCAAGTGACCCTGATCAAAAGTTTATATACCCTGGTTATTTTTGCCTGATAACATGCACAGAATTTGACACAAATAGGGTTGAATGGCTACTAAAAGTAACATCCTCTCCTGTGACCTGTTTGCTTTAAACAGTGAATATGCATAAAAGTGAGTTTCTGGAATCCAGACAGACTCTTGCATCTTTCATCCAGACACTGATATTTCTGGATTGTGAGTCATGGGGAAAGCAAAAGAATTGTCAACGGATCTAAGTGAAAAGGTAGTTGAACTGTATAAAACAGGAAAGGGATACAAAAAGCTATCCAAGGAATTGATATGCCATTCAAACTGTGATTAACAAATGGAAAAAGAGGGGCTCTGTAAAAACAAAACAACAGTCAGGTAGACCAACAAAAATTTCATCCACAACTGCCAGGAAAATTGTTTGGGATGCAAAGAAAAACCCACAAATAATATCAGCTGAAATATTCGACTCTTTGAAAACTAGTGATGTGGCTGTTTAAAGATGCATAATAGGGAGGCACAATAAGGAGGGGACCCGTAGAAGCACAATCACGTGAAATGGCCTTCGTCCTTTCATTCCACATGTGACTCCCATGCCAAGGATGTTTTAAACTGCTTCAATAAATTTCGGATTTTACAGGACGATGAGTGCCATCTTCATCTTCTTCCTTGCACGGACTATTGGCATTGTATTTCTTCTAGATTGGCACCCGAGAGTCTGGTCGTATATGCCGACAGCGGTATTGACCCCAGAGTTGGGTACTTTTGGCTTATGATTTACAGCAGTGCGGATTGCTTTTTTTCTACTGGTGGACTCTTACTGCTTTTTGATCAAGCACGCTGCCACAATTACCTGAAAGCCATTATCTACACGCTGAGAGGACCCGTAGAAGCGCAATCGCGCGAAACAGCCGTTGTCCTGTCATTCCACATGTTAGTCCCCTGTCGAGGATGTTTTAAACTGTCTCAATAAATTTTGGATTTTACAGAATAGTGAGTGCCATCTTCGTCTTCTTCCTTGCGCAGTCATATTTAGTATAAACACTCCAGGGAGTGTACCATAAGTAACTAAAGTAGTGTTTATGATAAATGTGACTACCACCTCCCACATGTTTCAGAATATACCCATGTATGCAGTACGTGGGCGGATTCTTAAGGATGAGGGGCGTGGTAGACAAAATGGACCACCACCTCTGTCATCCTTAGGAAAACACTCATGTATACAATACGTGGGTATATTCCTAAAAACGAGGGGCGTGGTAATCAAATAGGGACTGCCTTGTACGGTAATAAATCAAAATGTTTACTGTATTTTAATATGACAGTAACCCCAGTCATCCACAAGAATGCATCTAGACCATTCCATACATACGGTAGGTGTATTGAAGGATGCTGGCCATAGTCACATTTAATACCTCAACGTCCAATGATGGATATTTCCGACATTGATGCCTCCCCCTGTTTGGTGCGGGCTCCAGCGATAAGCCCACATCTTTTCCGGCCCATGACAGCTGATCTGATCAATCTGATGCGTCAATGATGCCGTTCAAAACTACAGGGTGGGCCATTTATATGGATACACCTAAATAAAATGGGAATGGTTGGTGATATCAACTTCCTGTTTGTGACGAACTAGTATATGGGAGGGGGAAACTTTTCAAGATGGGTGGTGACCATGGCAGCCATTTTGAAGTTGGCCATTTTGGATCAAACTTTATTTTTTTCAATGATCATGCGACATATCAAACTTATTGAGAATTTCACAAGAAAAACAATGGTGTGCTTGGTTTTAACGTAACTTTATTCTTCATGAGTTATTTACAAGTTTATGACCACTTAAAAAATGTGTTCAAAGTGCTGCCCATTGTGTTGGATTGTCAATGCAACCCTTTTCTTCCACTCTTGACACACTCTTATTACCATGATTCTAATTTGGTTTGACATGCACTGTGAGCTGTGAGGCCTTATATAGACAGGTGTGTGCCCTTACAAATCAAGTCCTATCAGTTTAATTAAACACAGCTGAACTCCAATGAAGGAGTAGAACCATTGTAAGGGATGTCTAAAGCCATGATACACGTGCCTTTTAATTATGTTATGTATATTTAATGTTGATTAACATCCACTGTATAATTCTCTGTATGCTTTGCTATTATCGTATTTATGTAGGGCAATTGTAGTTCCCTAGTAGGCCCACTAGATGGGGATATAGTTATGCTCAGAATGTAAATAGTTAATGTAGGAGGAGCTAACTGTGGTTAAGCCAGGGAGCATCCATTTTAGTCAGTTGAGCTTAGGAGACCTAACAGGGCAGGTAGCCCCGTAACATTTATGGACATGAGCCCAGCCACTCAGGGCCTGAGGGCCACAGATGACAGCAGTGCAGAAAATTGCAGAACCGAGCACTACAGTGCAGATGTAGTGAGACAGTTGGCAGCAGCATGGCAGCACAGATCACTCGTTATGAGGCAGCTTGCTACGTGGGCAGATGCCCTTTTGTCTGGAGCGAAACAGACAGGGGAACTCCCAAAGGTGAAGCTGGACAGGGAGGATGCTGTTATGCTGACCAGGATGAGACGACCCGGGAATATTCTGGAAGGTTACAGTAAGAAACTAGGGAACGTGAAGAAGGCAAATTGTGTGTTACCTGATGTCAATGTTGTAACTGAAGAGAACGGACTGAGAATACAAAAGAGTAAAGTTTCTTGTTTAAAGCTGGAATTGGACTGTATCTTCGTTTTTGCCAAAAGAGTTGGAAAAAATGAGCAGCCACCTGGGGAAGGCCCTGAAAGTGAGAAAAATGGAGCAACAGGTATGCTGACAGAGAACTGTCATGTCTATGTGAGGGAAGACCAGGACGTGCCTGAGCCGTTTACCTCAGCCACGACTACCGCCATGGCCAAACCTTACACCTTCTCAAGAAGGATCACAAGGAAATGGACAGCAAGCATGTGACTTAAGTATGAGTGTCTAAGCAAAGGGTCTGAATGCTTATGACCATGTGATATTTCAGTTTTTCTTTTTAATAAATTTACAAAAATTTCTACATTTCTGTTTTTTTTTTTCAGTCAACATGGGTTGCAGAGTGTCCATTAATGAGAGAAAAAATTTTTTTTGAATTTACCAAATGGCTGCATTGAAACATAGTGAAAAATTTAAATGGGTCTGAATACTTTCCATACCCACTGTATATATTTACAAAGAAATAAAATTATTTTCTTTGACTTAAAATGACCATATAAACACTTATTATAACGAAAGCAGTATACTTGAAAAAGCATATATTCCCTGTAGTGTTTGCCTGCATCTAATTAACACATTTTAATGAGATCTCAGACAGGTCTGCAAACAATATCTAGCCTGGCAGTGTATCAAAGTGTCTAATTTTTCAGTATCTCCATTATTTCACATAATTAAATGAAACCGCACATGTCACACACAGGCTACGATGACACAGATATATGAGCTTTGCTGTACTGCTGTAGTCATTGACGGTTTTCTTATCAAAGGTTATTCTGCTCTCTATCCACCTTCAGCTGGCTCCAAGCATTAGCAATTTGAGGAACTGCAAGCATGTCATCTGTCTAAGAATCCCACTGGTAGAGACAGACGGAGGACGCAGACAGACAGGCACCTTGTATTGCTTCCATTATTCAATTATGTTCAATTCACTTGAGATTCACCATTTTCAGAGTCAGTGGACCTCATTGATAAATGAAAACCTGAAATTATGGGAGAATATCTAAAGGGACTGTATCTTCAGAAAAATGTAATATAATTTGAATCAGATTGTTTTTATTATAAACTTCTATTGTTGATATTTTTTAATGTTACCATATATTTATATTTTAAAAAATCCATTATTCTACTAGCTGCCACACATGTAACAGGCCAGCAATTGCTACTGTCTACAGTTTAGTTTTAGGCTTTGTTGTATACCAGAGGCTCATTTCGATGAGTTGATAATTGGGTACGAGCGTTCAGATGAAAACTCATTCTCCAATTATAGGCTTGTGCAAACCTGCCAGCCATTACTCGACAAAGAAAATGTTTGTCTATTGGGTGGTTGGATAATTCATGCCAGAATGTACATAAGAACAGACCATGAGGATGGCTGAGTAAAAAAAAAGGTGACATGGAGATTTTGGGACTCATTAAAGGAATGGCCCAGTAGTTTTTTGTAGTTTGTTTGGACTCGGAAACAAATAAGAGAAAGTGAAAAGTGACCACTATGGAAAGCAGTCATTTTCATAAGACAATCCTTTCAATCCCTTTCCGATATCCACCAAAAATGTACAGTGTGTGTCATGTTTGAGACTATGGAGTCGTCTCAGGAGCTGATCTCATACTATACCAGGGAGATACCATCTGTGTTACACAGCCAGCATCTGCCTCTAAAGCAGTGACTGTAGACAGCTCCGATTGCTGCTTTTAAAGGGACTCTGTCAGCACAGAATGACCGTTTAAACCAAGTGCAAGCACTCTGTGCTTCTCGGCGGGCCAGACATTTAAATAAACCTTTCTCCCTGCTTGTTTTCCAACTATCTCTGCCCTTCTCTATTTGGGAAGTACAATCATTTTTTGCAATTGGGTTTCATTAAAAAACATGTTCATTGTATGGCTTTTACAGGCTTTTTCCTTAGCCGCGTATTCTACTTTGATGTTGACAGTGGTCATAAATCGAGAGAGAGAGAGAGAGGAGCACAGAAAAAGGCAGATAAATGTCACAAACTCTACATCATTTAATCTGATTGAACTCACTAAAGCCCCCGTGTTAGGAATCTGGTTTCTACTATGCCTATGCAGGAATCCAGATTCTCACATTTATCTCCAGAGGCTAAGTCCTTTGTTCCAGCTTCTGAGCATGCCCACGGAACGAGCTCCCATTGGAGTTCGGGAGTCAGGTGCTCAGGTCCTGCTCCGGATCCTATTGGCTCCTTTTGGAGACCTGGAGATTTCCGGCAGGTCCCGCTTGCTATAAAAAGTGCGCATGGCCGTTGCGCCATGCGCTAGTATAGCCATACTGCTGCTGTATGATTGTTGATGGATGCATGGTCTGGTGACTGACTCATTTGAAACCCCTACTCTCTGATACTACGCATGTGTGAGTGTTTGTGCTAGTGCCAGTACTCAGCGCCAAGCGCCAGCGCGCTATGCTCCATACCACAGCAGCGTAAGCGTCAGCATTGCGCCTGCTAGTTAGCAGTGTCTTTGCAGCGGCTCAGTTATCGCCGCGCTGCAGTTGCAGCTCCTTGGTATGTTCGCGGTTGCAACCCCTTGCACACGTTTCCCGGTAGGTCCCTACAGAGTTTGTACCGCCACCTTGTGCTTCTCCGGTGACCGCATACCGCGTGTGTTGCGCTGAGATTCTGTGTTCTGAACAGACTCAGCGTATTTTGCGTTACCGTTTATTATTACAGCTATGTGAGCTCAACAGAGTTTGTTCAGTGCACCTGGTGATGCACTTAAACCGGTGCACTCTACCGCCATATAGCTCTGCCACCACCTAGCAGCGGTCTTTCCATCTACCGCACGGTGGACCCCGAGTGGTGAAGGCACTTTATTTATATTTTTATTTTAGTGTCTTCCGCCACTCTTAACACCCCATTACACATAACGATGTCCCAGCGATCCCACCAAGGATCCAACATGATGGGATTGCTGGGACATCGTTAGGCTAATCGCTGGTGAGCTGTCACATAGACAGCCCCTCCAGCGAACAGGACCAGCGATGCTGGATACTGGTTTCTAATGTAAACGTCGGGTATCCATGAGCCGCGGCTCCTGGATACCCGCTGTTCACCTTGGAAACCGGCGTACATACATTCATCAGCGCTAGCGGTGACGGAGCCTCAGACGCTGCAGCCTACGTCTGAGGTTCCGTCACTGAATGACGTCACATCGCGAACGCGTGCCATTTTACGGCATGCATCGCAATGCGCCACATAATGGGGGTCAATGGCAGCGTTAATGGACTGCGTTATACCGCGTTATACCGCGGTGTAACACAGTCCGTATAACGGACTGCCTAAACGCACTATGACCCCGGCCTAAGCAAAGATACTTGTCTATGAGTGATCTCTTTGTTACAAGTCTAATGTTACTAGATGTCTGACTGCATGGCTCTTTAGCTAAATTTGCATCTAAGTTCGACGTGAGGATACCTCTTCTTGCATCAGGATTGTTTATCTTTTAAAAAGGAATACTAAAGTTTATTGTAAATGTTTTATTTCTGCTTCCTAATCAGTTGACTGTTTAAAAAAATACTTTACAAAGATTTTAGAAAGCCCTAACAGAATCACATTATTTAACACTAAATTTATCTCTACTTGTATTTTAAGGGTATTGATTAATGATGAGCAAATCAGGCACAATTCAAATCCACTCATTTGTGCATTTTTTTCCTGGGAAAGTTGTTTTGCAGAGACGTTAGTGTATATAATGTCTTTTATTGTGCTTCGGGATCTCTTCGGCCCCTACGTTGCTCATCATCATCACCGCATTTTCTGATACCTCCCTGCTCCTGTTAGAGTTTTTGATCCTCTTGTGTTGCACCAGAATTCTTGTCACGGGTCACGGCACCTAGAGGGATTCTGTTCAGACTCACGAAGGTCAATGGTGCACGTCATGATGTCATGAAACCTTTGACTTCCAGCACGGAACCCTCTTGGGCTCCTTGACTCCTAGAGGTACGGCAGAGAGCAAGAGGACCAAGATTCCAACCTTAATGGCGGGGGATAAGATTGTGTGGCAAAGACCGGGCAGGTAGCAGTGAGTAATGAAGGGGCCAGAGAGGAGAGCGCTGAGGTGAGTATAACAATTTTTATTAACTATTTGATGGCATATGGTTTAGAAAATTTTATTGAATCTGCGCAGAAGCGAATTACAAAGACAAAGCATTCTGACGAGCGCCAATGTTTTCAAAATTCAGATAGAATTCAATTCCACTCAAACTTATTCGCTCATCTCTGGTATTGCTACCACAGAGAATATTGAAATAATGCAACCTATGCTGTTAATGATATAGCTATAAAGGGTGCAGTCCCTGCTAGGCCCTAGTGCCATAGTTGCATGTCACAGTTGTGCAACCCTAAGATAGATCTGATATCATGGTCCAGGACCTTTAGCACAGTTAAACTTATTAGTGCTGAAGAATTGCTGTAGGTTACTTTGATTATGAAATTCTCAATGGGATGACTCCTGCAGATATACAGGTGCATCTCACAAAATTAGAATATCATCAAAAAGAATTTATTTCAGGTTTTCAATTCAAAAAGTGAAACTCATATTATATAGAATCATTACAATCAGAGTGGTCTATTTCAAGTGTTTCTGTTAATGTTGATGATTATGTCTTACAGCCAATGAAAACCCAAAAGTCATAATCTCAGTAAATTAGAATACTTTTTAACACCAGCTTGAAAAAATTATTTTAAAATTCGAAATGTCGGCCTACTGAAATGTATGTTCAGTAAATGCACTCCATACTTTTTAGGAGCTTCTTTTGCATCAATTACTGCATCAATGCAATGTGGCATGGAGGCGATCAGCCTGTGGCACTGCTGAGGTGTTATGGAAGTCCAGGTTGCTTTGATAGCAGCCTTCAGCTCGTCTGCATTGTTGAGTATGGTATCTCTCATCTTCCTCTTGACAATGTTCCATAGATTCTCTATGCGGTTAAGGTCAAGCGAGTTTTCTGGCCAATCAAGCACAGTGATACAGATGGTTTTTAAACCAGGTATTGGTGCTTTTGGCAGTGTGGACAGGTGCAAAGTCCTGCTGGAGAATGAAATTTCCATCTCCAAAAAGATTATCGGCAGAGGGAAGCATGAAGTGCTCTAAAATTTCCTGGTAGACGGCTGCGCTGACTTTGCTCTTGATAAAACACAGTGGACCTACACCAGCAGATGGCATGGCTCCCCAAACCATCACTGATTGTGGAAACTTCACACTAGACCTCAAGCAGCTTGGATTGTCTGTCTCTCCACTCTTCCTCTAGACTCTGGGACATTGATTTTCATGGTCTAGTGTGAGGTATCCACAATCAATGGTGATTTCGGGAGCCATGTCATCTGATGTTGGTAATTATTACGTTATTAAAAAGAAAAAAATAGTAGATAAAAAGAGCTGGATAAAAAAGTGAAAGCCAGGTAATAAATACATACAGAGGGTAGTATGTTATAGCAACATCAAAATGGACAATTATAGGGCACAAGTTAGGGTATCCAAAACTCACAAGCTAAAGTGCTAAAGTATACGTAGAATAATAGTGGCTTTGGAATAAATAAGGGTGGGAAGCCAGGGGATACATGATAAAACTAAATGCACAATCAGCTGCTTGTATAGGTGAAAAAGCAGAATGGTACCCGCGGCCTTACCCCTGAATTGAGAATAGCATTGATGAGTCCATACATTAGAGTAAAGTGGTATAACTTGGCTGGCTGTGTATGTGTGGAACGCACCCCAATGCGCGTTTCAGACAATGTCCTTCACCAGAATAAGAAAGAATGATTTGCTCTTTAGTTTCTTATGTTCTGGACTTCTTGGAAGTGAGTAGACCCATTGACAACCTCTGATTTTTATTTATACTTGCCTACGCAATATGAACTGAAGGGGACTTTGGGGAGAGGAGGTCTAGCAGACACTTACATTGTGTTGTTTCTCTAAGACCCATATGGAGATTGCACAAACATTTCAGACATTCTTTTGACTATGAAGCGGGTTCTTGTTTATTAATCTTTTACATGTACTTGTTATGGAATATATGGTCACTCATCTCAGTCACAGTAGGCTGAACAGTGACATCATCAGTTTAAGTCAGTGTTTTGCACAGTTAGCCCCTATAACACCAATACTATCACTGTACCTGTTAATGGTACAATGACTGAGAATATAACTTTTAATTATATGAAAATGAGAAAGATTTGATACACCCTTGGCGTGGCCAAGAGTTTGGTGCACCGTTCTGCCTCCTCATTTGCATATTGGGGCCCTTCCCCCACTTCTAATTGACAGTGCTAACATCCAAGATCGAATACCATCTGCATGCTGATGGTGTATGTTTGACTGTGCGCACATGCAGTGGCCTCACGTTCTCCTCCCTGTCTGCTATCTTCTGATACTTCTCACAACACTACTACAACCTGAAGTGTAACGATGGTTACTAACAGTGTTACTAAACAGACTGTTGGTTACTATTGGTTACCATCCATTCACCCATAGTCATATATGTTAAGGACACTTTGACAATACTAAGGTTGTGTTTATGTCAAAGAGCTTGAAAGGGGTCTCATTACAGTCCAAGGAGACCTCAGAGTGTTACACATGTCTTTTCCATACAATTTTAAGCATTGTACTACTTGAGATTCACAGGGATTCAATCAGCTGCAAATCAATTTTTTTTTACAATTTGATGAAGCTGGTGAATTCAAAGTTCAAAAGATTCACTAATCTCTAGTGTACTTTTGTTAGCCACACTTCCAACCTCACCCAGTTTTTGTGCACCTATGCAGAAATAGTACTCCAAAGTAAAGCATTGTAGTGATCCCACACAGTAGGTTACCTGTTCCATGGCATCCACCTTGATGCCCCCCACACACTATGATATCCCTGTAAGGTTCTAGCAGGAATGTGGAAAGCAGTGACGAGCAGGAGGCAGAGCAAGAGTTAACGGGTATTTTATAAAGAGTTGCTATAACAGTAAATACTCCACAGAGGTAATATAGATGAACTAGGGATATACCACAATATAACAATTGTATGAGTTCAAATAAAGGCTTAACTTATCAGTCTGTGATTCCTGGATGGTGGAAAATCCCATGATGGCATCGTAGGTGACGCGTGAAGTACCCAAACTGGCCCCGGAGACAGGTGAAGCACTGTCTCTTAACGGAAGCGACGTATCCTGGCCTTCTCACGCATAGTCTTGTGGTCCTGGAACAAGGTACTCCTTGAGTGGTTATCTGCAGCTGCCATGGTTGGTGAACAAAGTCCCGGAGTGGAGGTCACGGTCAAGCTACCTGCTTCAGCGTGCACAGTTTGGTGAGTACTGTGTCACTGGCCAGAAGCAGTCAGCGATACAGAATGGTTTGTCTTAGTCAAGTCAGAGACAACAGGAGTAGTGGTCTCTGGAGGTACACAGTCTGTATGCGTGGGGGAAAGAGAGCGCAAAGTGGGCCTGCTTGTTGGCATCGGTCTCCTGAGAGGGAGTCAACCTTCTCCTGTTGCACACGGTCTTCCCGCCAAAAGCCCCGTTGTGGCTCGCCCAGTCCCTTTTATGTCAGACCTGCCCTCTGCAGTCAGGTGCAACAGTCTCTTCCAGTCAGAAAGTCCTTCCCCCGGCAACAATGATGACAGTCCTGACAGTTCCGGACCTGATACAAAAGAGACACCACCAGCCCGGTCCATCTATCTGCATTCCTCCACCCCTTTTGCTCGCCATTCCAAGGACGAGGATTCTTGTGAAATGCATGGCCGTCTGCTTTTACCTTGAACAGTTTGTTGCCAAATGAACTGATCCTGGTCATAACAATTGGGGGGTTTGCCGGATGTAGTTCGTTTGGAGCGTCGTAAATTGGAAGGAGTAGTGGTCAAGTCAGGTTGCGTAGGGGAGAGAGATGGTGTATCAATTCCCGATTTTCCAGTTTGTCCCAAGGACGTCTTTCTAGTACTAAGACATGGTCCCTGACCTGGAGATCTGTCCCCCGCAGCGGAGTTTTCTCAGCATGTTTCAACTCCCGAAGTCTGTTCTGTACCAGGCGATGCAAGGTCTACAGATGATGGCGATATTCTCGAACCAAGGAGGACACCCCCATCGTGTGGGTAGTCCTCTTCTGGATCAAACTCCAGCTCAATGATACATTTTTCCCGCACCGCAGAATAAGAGGGTATAGGGAGTATAACCAGTGGTTCAGTGCACTCGATTGTTGTATACCCACACTAATTCTGATACAAACTCAGGCCATCAGGCTTTAGAGTCCTCCTCCAGGGTCCTCGGCATTTGAATGTGTCTGGTTGAATCGTTCACAGGCACCGTTACTCTGAGGGTGATATGGCGTGGTGCGGGACTTCTCAATTTGGTACATACGATGCAACTCCTCCATCACTTTTCCTAAAAAACAGGCTTCCTGGCCAGAATGGATTTGCTTCGGACAGCCATAAACTTGAATGAAATATTTGCAGATGGCATGTGCAGCCGACTCCGCGGTCTGATCTCGGGTTGGAGTCACAACGGCAAACTTCGCAAAGTGATCCACCATTACTAAACAATATTCCTACCCCTGATGGCCGGCCCTATGGATAGATAGTCTATCATTAGCGGTTCCAGGCGGGTGTACGTCACAATAGTCTGTGTGGGGGCTCTCTGCTCTGGTGGTTTAGTCAATTCACGTGTCCGGCATTGCCTACAAGCCTCTTCCACTAGAGCCTTCAGATGGGGATGAAAGACAAACCGCTGTAACCACTGAAAACTCTTTTCCTGACCGAAGTGAGCTCCTTTTCTGTGTGCCTCGGTGGCTCTCTTGAGCAACAGCGTTTCTGGAACTAAGACCTGCCAGGTGGCACCCAGCTCTTTCTGAAGCTGCACTTTCCGATAGAGCAATCCATTCTTCATCTGAAGGCGTTGCCATTGTCTGGTGCAACGGTCTCTTCTGATCAGAATGTCCTTCCCCCAGCAACAATGGTGACAGTCCCGGACTTGATACGAGAGAGACACCACCAGCCCGGTCCATCTCCCTACATCCCCACAGTGCCCCACTACAGTATGATGCACCCTTGGGGCCTCCCAAAACACTGGTGCACCCACAGTATGGTGCCCCTCCTCTCCATCTCAGTAGTATTCTGGAAAAATAAAAATAACACTAAGCGAACTCATTTGCTATAATGAGAAGCTCCACTTTATGTAATGTGTGGTTCAGCACAGGAGGTGCAATGTAGTCATGATACCTACTGAATGGTGGAGCAGGGAACTGAATGCTACCAGCTCCACCATTGTGCCCAATTGCATCTGTGCCTTTTACATACAGATACAGTTGAAGTCATGACTTTCTGCCAACCTTCCCAGACAGGCTGCTTCTCTATCTGCAGTCATTGGAGATATTCGTAGTATGGTATAAGGTGTTCATTATGTATTGGATACACAAATTGCGTCATGCTCTCAGTCTTTGACCAAAATGCTGACACTGGTTAAATTTTCATCCCTCTGATTTCTTCTTTTAACTTCCCACTCTTTTACCCAGCGGACATTGTCAGGCGTGTGGCAGTCTCATTAATGAAGGAGGAAGTGTACTGAACAGTTCTGTGAAGAAGTTTTTTTCTTTATGAAACATTTTAAATCTGAAATTAATGTTCTGCAAGATCAGATACAATAACTAATGAAGAAGTTGTGGAAATGAAGTGGATGCTACATAAAAACACCCTGAAATAAAGTTTCTGCGAAAGCTATTAAGAACTATAAAACCCAAAGGCAATGATCTAAATGTGCAGATGTAAATAAGCCTAGATTTACAAATGCTTATTTTGATGCTGACGGCGTTAATATGATCCAATGAATGGGATACTTTTTTCCGTTCAACTGTGCTTACTCCATTTACCAATCAATAAAAACAATATGATCACTGTATTGTACAAATTGTTGTGAATATACAGTAGATACCAGATATGTTCTAGTTACTGGTTTGTGACATTTATTTCTAAATTTTGTAAAAAGAATGTGATTATTTTAATTAATTGTTAACATTTTTTTAGTAATATTGCAAGAATAAAAGTCTCAGACTTTTATTTTACCTTTGGTATACAAGTATTTTGAGATATACTAGTATATAGCGATGTATCTCTATGTAATAGTGCAATTTGCCTGCATAGAAAAAGTATTTCTTTTAGACTGTTAGGAGGAGAAAATCTCCCTGTACATAGCAGTGCAGCCTATGGCTTATTGCTAAACCTCCTGCAGACCTTACTAGAGGTACTGAGTTTGAATCCTAGGACACACCACGCTACATAAAAAAAATATTAGCCATATATTGAACAAAGTGACATACAGGAGGCCTTTCGTCCAACATTCTGATTCAGAGAATAAGAATCTGCGAGGGAGAGAATTGTGAACAATGTCTCATATGCATGACTGGGTTCTCTACCCCCACAGGTCCCAGTGCAGCTGAACTGGCGTATGTGCTATTTCTTCCTCTGCTTGTGAGGCAGTTAGTTTGGTTTAGGAGCCCTGCCGGTCTGGTACATTTCAAGTGAATTCAGGTGTAGACCAACATCCAGTTTATGAATGTTGTTTGAAACACATTAGATAGCTATCATCCAATTGCTCTTTTAGCCGAAACTGTAATCATGGATGCTTAGTTCAGCCAAAACTGCAGTTTTTTTTGTAAAGGAGAAGAGTGCATATGTTCTGTGATGATTGGTAAAGTTGTTATTTTGCAATTGATAGACCATGCTGACAAAATTATATTTTTGTTCAAGGTAGCTAATTCAAAGGCAAAAAACAAAGTGCCAATAACTTTGTAAGTAAAACAAAAATAACTACCAAACATTTCCAGCTGCATTGATTTCTGTTTTACTCCCAGAGTTTATGGCTAATTTCATATTTTAAGTTGGAGATTAGAGTCATTGCTAATTTAATAAAAATGGAAATTTTGTTTCTTTTGGGGAAGAAAATATACAGCTGCCAAGCAAAAGGGATAAATTATACTAAGAGTAAAAACTAATGGGAAACATCTTGTACAGTCCTTGTTTCCCTCAACAGATGATACAAGTTTGTGTAAATTTCATACTGACAAAAAATGTATTTCTAGGCCCCGATTAAAAACTATTTTTCTAAACGGCACTTCTACCTATTTAACCACTAATTTTCGAATAAATTGAGTTGTTGCTACAGAACAATTGGCTTGAATTCAGACCCTATGGCTAAACTGAGGTGAAGAACCAAAAGTCAACCAGCTGGCAACTGGATGTTGCAGTGTAAACAGGACAGAGGACAAATGTGTGGTCCACCTCCGGATAATACAAAACCTATATAAAATATAAATGGCACTCCAGACAGAGTCTCTACATCCCAGTCCTGTATTATTTATTAGTTTATAAATAAGTCCCAATCTATGATAGACCTATTCAATACTGGTATTGTTATGATTCCACCACACGGCGGGGAAAGAAGGTGCCACTGAGCTCCACCCCCCCACTGACCCTACCTACTTGCCGGTCCCACCCTAGCCGGTGGGCGACAACTGGGCGGCGGTCCCTTCCTCGGCGTAAGTGCAGGGAGCTACAGTGAGGGTAAACCGAGGGTGGAATTAATGCTGGACAACCTAAGGGAGACAAGCAGCAGCAAGGAGGACTACAAGAGTGATACTAAAGAGAGAACGAACCTGAAGGGTTAATCCACGAAACCCAAAACTAACACACCAAACAGTACTAAACTTTCAGCAAAGAAAAAGCGGAAAGCTAGAATCCAGAGGTACTCAGACGAAAGAGAGACCGGGAGGCTGTCAGAGGTTGTACCGGGCAGTGCAGTGGAGAAGGCAGGAATCTGTACCACAAAAGAATCTCCGGCAAGGAGTGAAAGCCCTGAGGAGTGCTAAATAGGAAGAAGGCGGGACATACGAACAGGAAACAGTGAAGCAGCCAATCACCAGAACGGGGAAGAATGATGAACGAAAAAGAACTAGTTGATCAGAAACTGAATATTCCGACTGGCTGTGTGGCACAGCCAGTAAGGCAGCGAAACTTGCTGTGGAACCCAGACTAGACCCCGGTACGAATCCTGACATTACCCCCTCCTTTATGAGGGGCCTCCGGACCCTCACCCGGGGAAGGCTTCTCAGGAAAATCGACATGGAACCTCCTACACAACCTGGGGGCATGAACCTCGGAATGAGACACCCACGACCTCTCCTCAGGGCCATACCCCTTCCAGTCCACCAGGTACTGCAGGACCCCACGAACTTTCCTGGAGTCCAAGATCTTTCTTACCTCAAACTCGGGGTGACCAAGTACAACAGCAGGAGATGTGTCAGCAGGACAAACTGGAGGTACATAAGGTTTTAGGAGAGAAACATGGAATACCCTATGCACTTTCATCTGTCCAATTTGACAGAAACAGAGTTGATTATCTGAGATATTTTAAAGGGCCCAATGTACCGGGGAGCCAGTTTACCAGAGGGGACTCTCAGTTTCAGATTTTTAGTAGAAAGCCACACTTTCTGCCCAACTTCAAAGGAAGGACTTCTCCTCCGCTTCCTATTAGCAAAGCGGCACTGTGACTCATGAGCCTTTTTGATGTTGCTTTGGACCTGCTCCCAAACCGACCGCAGATCAGAGGCAACAATCTCTACCTCAGGACTGTCCTAGGGGTCCTCAGAGAAAGAGCTGGATTTAGGGTGAAATCCCATGTTGCAGAAGAAGGGAGACATCCCTGTGGAAGAGTTCACCCTATTATTTATGGCAAACTCTGCCAAGGCAATAAAAGATGCCCAGGTCTCTTGCTTATCAGCCACATAGCAACGTAAGAATTGTTCAAGGGCTTGATTGGCCCGTTCTGTCTGCCCATTGGTCTCCGGGTGAAAGGCCAATGAGAAAGCAAGGGAAACGCCAATTTTACTACAGAAAGCTCTCCAGAATTTGGAGACAAATTGGGTACCCCTATCAGAGACAATATTAGAAAGAATTCCATGCAGCCGAACCACATGATTTAGAAACAAGGGGACCAATTGCTTGGCGGATGGTAATTTGGGTAAAGGAATAAAGTGCGCCATCTTACTAAAGAGATCTACCACAACCCACAAGGTAGTCATTCCCAGGGAGGGAGGTAAATCAGTAACAAAGTCCATGGACAGATGGGTCCATGGCTTGGAGGGAACAGGTAGAGGACATAGTTCTCCCAAAGGCCGTGAGCGGTTAACCTTAGACCGGGCACAAATGTCACACGCCTTGACATAGGCAGTGGCATCCCGGCGTAAAGTCGGCCACCAAAAATTTCTGGAGATTGACTCCATAGTACCAGAAATACCAGGGTGACCTGAAAGAGGAGAGTTGTGGTATTCATTCAGCAGTCTCAAACGCAAATGACAGGGAACGAACCATTTATTATCAGGAGAGCCGGACGGAGACAAATGTTGAAATTGTTTAACTTCAGCAAACAAATCAGAGGTATTAGCAGCCAAAAACACTTTCTCAGGTAAAATGGGAACAGGTGGGATGTTTGACGGTTGTTCAGGCAAGAAGCTTCTAGATAGCGCGTCTGCTCTGGCGTTTTTGGAGCCGGGTCTGAAAGAAATCACAAAATCAAAACGTGAAAAGAACAACGCCCACCTTGCCTGTCTTGGATTTAGCCGTTTGGCCGTTTTGAGATATTCAAGATTCTTATGGTCGGTGAGGACAGTAACAGGATGTTTGGCCCCCTCCAGGAAATGCCGCCATTCCTCAAAGGCCAACTTTATAGCGAGCAGTTCCCTGTTCCCAATATCATAGTTTTTTTCCGCTGGGGAAAACTTCTTTGAGAAGAATGCACAGGGTTTCAAATGAGTCAAAGACGAACTCCCCTGTGAAAGTACTGCCCCCACCCCCGCTTCCGAGGCGTCAACCTCAACAACAAAGGGTCTCTCCTGATCGGGCTGGGTAAGAACAGGAGCAGTGGCAAAGCTCTCTTTAAGAAACGTGAAGGCGTCCACTGCATCCTTACTCCAGTTTACCAAGTCGGAACCTTTCACAGTAAGATCTGTGAGAGGTTTCACCACAATAGAGAAGTTTTTTATAAACTTGCGGTAAAAGTTGGCAAACCCCAGAAATCTTTGAAGAGCTTTCAAAGATGCAGGACGAGCCCAATTAAGAACCGCTTTTACCTTCTCCGGCTCCATTGTGATGGCCTGGGGTGTCAAAATATGACCCAAAAAAGATAGATTTTGGACCCCGAAAATACACTTTTCTTGCTTGGCGAAAAGTTGGTTATTGCGGAGTACCTGGAGTACATGCCTTACATGATTCAAATGTGAGTCCCAGTCAGGAGAGAACACCAAAATATCATCCAGATAGACAATTACATAGCGGCCAATAGCATGTTGGAAAATATCATTGGTGAAATTTTGAAAAATCGCCGGAGCATTGCACAGCCCAAAGGGCATAACCAGACACTCGAAGTGGCCCTCGGGGGTATTGAAGGCGGTCTTCCACTCGTCGCCAGCCTTTACACGAATGAGATTATACGCCCCTCTCAGGTCCAACTTCGAGAACCATCGAGCCCCCTGAACCTGGTTAAACAGGTCCGGAATCAACGGTAGTGGATATTGGTTACGGACAGTTATCTCATTAAGACCTCGGTAATCTACACACGGCCTGAGTCCTCCATCCTTTTTACTGACAAAAAAGAAACCTGCGGCCAGGGGTGAAGTGGACGGACGAATATGCCCCTTTCTTAGAGCCTCTTGTACATACTCACGTAAAGCTTCTCTTTCAGGAGGAGATAAATTGTATAAGCGTCCCTTAGGGAATTTACAATTGGGAACCAAATTGATAGTACAGTCATAAGAGCGATGAGGTGGCAACCGCTCAGACTCCTTCATAGAAAAGACATCTGCGAATTGGCCCAAAAGACTCTGAAGAGAAGCTTGTACGGAGACGATACCACAAACGTGTGTTAACAGGCATTTCTGTGAACAATCTGCACCCCACTTCTCTAATTCACCAGAAACCCAGTTAATGTTGGGATTATGGAGCTGGAGCCATGGGAGCCCCAGTATGACACTAGTTGGGAGGTCATGCATAACCAAAAATGACAGTTGTTCCACATGCAGTACACCAACCTGAAATGATAGTAATGGAGTACAGAGACAAATCTCCCCATTAGCTAGTGGGGTGTTATCAATACCAACTAATTTAGTGGGGTGAGCGAGTGGAATTAAAGAAATACTCAAAGAGACAGCAAACTCATAACACATAAAATTAGCAGTAGCCCCTGAATCAATCATGGCCACTCCTTCTCCCTTAGAGGAGGAGAAAGCGATAGAAATTGGCACTAAGAGTCTCTTAGAACTTAAAGGAATTACCTGTCCACCCACAGGCCTAGGTGGTGTATTCCGAGAAGATTCTTGTGGAGTGCAAGGGCGCCGCGGGCAATCCTTTATCCAGTGCCGAGGATCCCCGCAGTAAAAACAGGTTCCAAGTGCGTGGCGTGGATGGCAAGGACTAGGTTCTGTGGTAGTTTGCATGGCTCCCACTTCCATGGGTTCGGCAGCTGGCAGACTCGGAACAGCCGGAGTGACCCTAGAGAAAACGGAATCCTGCGCTGCTGCCTGCTCCGATCTCCTCGCCCTTAACCTGCGATCAATTCTGACCATTAAGGCCATCAGCTCCTCTAGAGACTGGGGCAGGGTGTAATGTACCAGTTCATCCTTTAGGGCTGGAGAAAGGCCCCGCTGAAATTGATTCCGTAGGGCGGGATCATTCCAACGGGTAGCTAAGCTCCATCTACGAAACTGGGTGCAATAAATTTCTACCTCCTGATCACCCTGGAACAGGAAGGTGAGATTTGCCTTCGGCCAGAGCTACTTGGTCAGGCTCATCATAAATATTCCCTAAGGCTTGAAAGAAGTCGTCTACTGAAACACGGAGATTTGAATCTGGCGGCAGAGAGAAGGCCCACTCTTGGGGCCCCTCCCATAAGCGAGAGATTATGATACGGACTCTTTGAGCTGGAGGACCAGAAGAAAGAGGTCGTAATTGAAAATATAATTTACAATTTTCTCTAAAAGAAACAAATTGGCTTCTATCTCCGAAAAATGGCTCGGGTAAGTTAACTCTAGGCTCAGAATTAGTTGTCCCTGCCACGGCAGCTGCTTGAATTTGCTCCAGACGCTGGACCTGCGCAGCAAGATCTTGCACCAGCTGAGTAAGACCCTGCATCTGATTGACTAAGGAGGTCATAGCGTCCATTTGGGGGGCCGGTGGTTATGATTCCACCACACGGCGGGGAAAGAAGGTGCCACTGAGCTCCACCCCCCCCGCTGACCCTACCTACTTGCCGGTCCCACCCTAGCCGGTGGGCGACAACTGGGCGGCGGTCCCTTCCTCGGCGTAAGTGCAGGGAGCTACAGTGAGGGTAAACCGAGGGTGGAATTAATGCTGGACAACCTAAGGGAGACAAGCAGCAGCAAGGAGGACTACAAGAGTGATACTAAAGAGAGAACGAACCTGAAGGGTTAATCCACGAAACCCAAAACTAACACACCAAACAGTACTAAACTTTCAGCAAAGAAAAAGCGGAAAGCTAGAGTCCAGAGGTACTCAGACGAAAGAGAGACCGGGAGGCTGTCAGAGGTTGTACCGGGCAGCGCAGTGGAGAAGGCAGGAATCCGTACCACAAAAGAATCACCGGCAAGGAGTGAAAGCCCTGAGGAGTGCTAAATAGGAAGAAGGCGGGACATACGAACAGGAAACAGTGAAGCAGCCAATCACCAGAACGGGGAAGAATGATGAACGAAAAAGAACTAGTTGATCAGAAACTGAATATTCCAACTGGCTGTGTGGCACAGCCAGTAAGGCAGCGAAACTTGCTGTGGAACCCAGAATAGACCCCGGTATAGACCAGAGCTGTTAAAAAAGATCCTATACAACCTTCTGAATCTGTACTGAATGAAAATTAGAGTCTTAAACTAAAATGCATACAGAATGAAAACTACTGCATACAGAAAATTGGTATGCCACCCATTCTACTTTACAGTGATAAAACATAACAATCTAAAAATGTAAATAAATAAAAATATATGAAAAAAATAAAAATAACATTTAAATGAGATATTTGTAATATGCCACAGTGCTTGGAGGCCTGGAGAACCCTAGAGATACAACCACAGCCTTCAGTCAAAAGATACTGTATGCTACCCAATAAACCTGGGAATACCTTGTAAGCCATGAGAGAGGATAGTACATCAACCCCGAAACATTGAAACAATATCCAAAGAACAGTGTACATAACAATACCACCATGTAAAAAAGCACAGTGCCTATCGGTATCAGCACCTCTGTAATCATGGTATATGAACACTCCTAAACCGCAATACCAAAAAATTGTAGTAATCATCCATAAAAAATAACAAATTTTATTAAATAAACATAGGCAAAAACATTTGATACATAATCAGACATGGTCAGTGGCTTGGGTCTGGTGTTAAAAAGTATGACACCCACAATTTGTTTCTAAAGGGGATGGGAAGAGTTAAATGTTAAGGACCATCGCACTCATGGCCCTAGACCGCAAAGTGTTCTAATATAAACAGTATATATTAGAACACTGCAGCCAACCAGCAGTCACGTGGTGAGCTCCATCACTGAACTGTGGTTCCAGAAGTGTGAGTGACAAGAGACCCATGTTTCCGCTGCAGGAGTCACTGTAATGCCTGTGGTGATAATCATATGACTGCTGAAAAGTGATCGATGCAGCTGAACAGGAATTCTGAAATGTTTACAAAGCTGATTGATCAGAATGAAAAGAACAAGATTTCAGAATTTGTTAATATAGTGTCACTGGCACTGTATGTGAGGGGAGATGTGTCATGGAGATTTCTTTCCTCCGTGGTCTAGAAACCCATACGTTTCTGTTCAGCATGCTATGTGCTGAAGAAGTTAAGCAGCCATCAGTCTAATGTAACCACCGCACATAATTATGTTCCTTTTTTGGGAGGTTGTAGTTCCTCATACATGCCTCCCATTTCACCTGGAAATGTGGTAGATGTGTTTGGAACAAAGGTAGTGAAGGATTTAGAGGCATTGATATATTCAAAACAGACCGCAAATCTAACTTTGGAGGAAAGACAGGCCATTAAAGAAATTCAGGGCAGATGTAATCCTGCGTTCAGCAGATAAAGGAGGTAACGTGGTTCTACTAAATAAGGACAGTTATGTTGCTGAGGCGAATAGGCAGTTATCCGTTTCTTCAACTTACTGTGTCTTAAAAAGTGATCCCACCAATAGATACAAAGAAGAATTGCGGTCTCTTTTAAGACAACTGGTCCAGAATAATGTACTTTCAAACCATAAAGCTGAGAAATTGTTTCCAGAATTTCCGAGAGAGCCTCATTGGTATCATATACCTAAAATACACAAATCCATTAATAATCCTCCAGGCCGCCCTATAGTGTCTGGGATAGGGTCTCTCACGGAGCCCCTATCCCAGTACATAGACTGGCTTCTGCGTCCTCTCCTCAAGGAGATTCCTTCGTACATAAAAGATTCGAAAGATTTTGTGACAGTTCGAAAAGAAACTGATTGGCAGGATAATTTCCAGATGACATCCATAGATGTGGAAAATCTATACACTAGAATTCCACATGAGGGTGGAGTAGATGCAATTAGACAAGTGCTTTTGAGTTCTGATAGAGATCTGGGAACCATCAATTTCATCATAGATGGTCTTGATTTTATTCTTACGCATAACTTGTTCCAATTTGACAATGTCTGGTATAGGCAAACGGAGGGTACAGCGATGGGTACGCCCGTCGCATGCACCCTCGCTAACCTGTTTTGGAGGAGAAAGTAGTTTATGCGGTCACCAATCCCTTTTTGAAGTATATAAAATTATTTATTCGCCATGTGGATGACATTTTCATTGTGTGGGACGGGTCAAAAGAGGATTTCAATTTATTTGTGGAGTTTCTTAATTCACATAATATGAATATTAAGTTTACTTCGCAATTTGGAGGCTCAGAAATAGATTTTTTGGATGTCAGATTAAAGTTAACCAATGGAGTTTTGTATACAGAAATTTTTTGTAAATCTTCATCCACAAACTCCCTCTTACATTATAATAGTGCACCCCCCATTATGTAAAGAATTCCTTGTCTTATGGCCAATTTTTGAGATTAAAGAAATTTAATAGTCATAATGAAGGTTTTCAGAGACAAGCGAATGAATTGCGTAGCAGATTCAAAAAAAGAGGATATCCTGATTCTGTTCTAGATTCCGCCTTACAGAGGGTTAATAGTGAACCAGTTATTACCGGGCAGATCAAAAAAGGAAAAGAGAAACTGTTTGTTTTTAGTTTTACATATAATTCTATGGATAGACACATTAGAACAGTCATCAGGCAGAATTGGCACCTACCCGAAAGTGACAGAGACCTCACAGATGTGGTCAGTAGGGGTCCTTTATTTGCGAGTAAAAGAAGTACTAACCTTCGAGATTTATTAGTCAAGAACAGATTTCAAAACAAATGAAATAATTGGTTGGAATCTAGTGCCCCAAAGGGAAATTATATATGTAAAAACTGTTCTTGTGTCCATTTAAATTAAGTGGCAAAACTGTAAAAATGGACCTATATTTCACAAAGTCATGGAATTCATTACTAGCAGGACCTCCTTTGTAGTGTATGCATTGTTTTGCCCATGTAGTTTTTTCTACATTGGGAAAACTATCCGGCCCCTCTGTGTAAGATTCAGGGAACATTTCAATTCCATCCGCACAGGAAAGGGTGTCCCTAGACTTATAGAACACATGAGGAAGGTACATGGAGGGAATGCGGAAGCATTACGGTTTACTGGCATTGAAAGGGTGTCTGCACCGCAGCATGGAGGGAGTCATAAAAAACATCTTTTACAAATAGAGGCTAAATGGATCCTCCGTACAAAAGCCACAGGTCCTTTGGGTCTAAATGAAAAAGTGGATATGTCCGTATTTCTCTGAAGCGGTTATGATTGCTAGTTTTATTGCATATGGTGTATGTAAATTATGCTTGTTTTTATTTTTGTTTTTTTATTTTGGGGTTTTTTTAAGACATGTTCAGGTAAAGGGTGGAGTTTCTTTTGTTCACACATGTGGTATAAATTAGTGTTTCCTTGAGCCTGAGCATGGGACCTGTTGAAGTGCATTGTGCACGAAACCACTGTCGTCCGTCTTTTTGCATTTCTCCCGTGCCATTGCCTATGCTTTATTAACATGAAATAAAGTGAATCATTTCAAGAGAACGGTGAAGGCCATCCTGCTGTCTTTTTCTACTATCATCTTATGGGTGGGTTTTTAGGTAAGAGATGGGCGCGACGCCTACTCACTATATCTCCACCTTAAGGGTGTGGCTGGGGAAATAAATGTACAGCCAGTTAATTTTTTCTCTGTCTCTGTTGTGAGGTAATATAAAAGAAGCTGAAGGAAAAAAAAGGGCACAATAGGGTCTTATCTGGGTGGTATTGAGAATAAATGGTAGGAAGTTCACTCACCTTTTCCAGGCGAGATGAAAGCATATAATCGACTGTCAGCTGCTGCATGCCCGAAGGTCCACTCCGTGACCGCCAATGTAAATCCTCATGGATAAAATATTTTTTTCAGACTCACTGTGCGCTGCTTGACAAAGTTCAGTAATACAGCATGAAGGGTTTTAACAGTTTAATTCCCAACGCGTTTCGAAGTCTCTAATACTTCTTCCTCAGGGGATGACATGAAGTCTTCATGTCATCCCCTGAGGAAGAAGTATTAGAGACTTCGAAACGCGTTGGGAATTAAACTGTTAAAACCCTTCATGCTGTATTACTGAACTTTGTCAAGCAGCGCACAGTGAGTCTGAAAAAAATATTTTATCCATGAGGATTTTTCTGTTGTGAGGTAGGAAGCCTCCTGACTGCTAACCCTTGCGAGAGCTGCCATATGTGTTGTCCCAGAGGACCTGGGCAGGACTGTATATGAACTATTTATTTTCACTTCAACCAGACAGGCAGTTTTTCTGATACCATTTTGGGGTTTTGGTTTATGACGCAATAAACCACCCAGAGACTTTAACTACACATGTGCCTGTGTCTAACTCGAGAAGCGGCTAAATGAACCAACCTTCCACAATAGATAAATGCCAACCAGTCAGTATCAGAGAAGATGGGGCAATATTAGAATCACTAGGTGGCCAATTTCCAGAGCAATACTGTTATTGTCATGAACTTGATGGCGTTCAGTAATAACAAAAAAAGGTTCTTCAGAATAGAATAATTTATTGTGTTTTGACAACAAGTCACACGTTTTCCGAAGAAATGACTTCACGGGCAGCACATCAGTCATTTCCAAGGGAGTCTGCATCATTGCCTGGCCACATATTGCTTTTTAGATAAATTGTTTAAAGAAATGTAATATATGTCTTCCCTAGCCTTGAGGTTTGCTCCATCTGCAGTTCATGTAGGGTGAAAGAACGGTTTATGTGATTAAATTATTCCGCTGTTAGCATAATCCATGTTCAGTGAACAAGCAAAATAGATATAAAATAAACTCTACAACCTAACAGATATGTCAATCAACAGATAAGAAATCACTTAGCCATATTTCCAATTGACAAGATATTATATTCCTGCATTAAAAACGACCCAGTGTTTCCCCCTGAGGTAGACCACTTATGTTCTATCTAATGAACCCAAGTATTTGCTTTGTAAAGAACTGGGTTTGATTTTTTTATGATTAATTGGATTGATAAATAGAGGCTCAAGGCAGATTTTACCTTTATAAGGGAAGAGTCAACTTTTATTCACACAAATTAGACCAAGTCTTCATCTGCAAAGATGTTTGTTTGCATGAGAACATTTCCACACCGTGTTTCTACAGCTTCTTAACTCACCAACACAAAATACACTTGTTTGCAAATTTTTTTCTCTAACTTTTGTATCTTTTCTATAGTGAGAGCAGTTGATGTATTATTATACCCCAACCTGCAGAAAATGAGCACTTGTTTTTCAGCATCTGTATAAAAGTAATGCCACCCCCTCCTCCTTCAGGCTATGCCTTGTTGCAAACAGACAAGTGAAATGTCTATAATTGGATGCTGAATCTGCGTCAGGAAAGATTTTCCGTTAATGAAATCCCACAAACCAAACCAAACAGGCTATGAGACAGGTTAACCCCTCACTACATATGCATCGCTGAGCTGTAGGCACTGTTGTTTTTTTTGTATATTTTCTATGCTTTCTATATTAATTTCTGAAAGGAGATTAGATTTATGCAGAACATGAAATGCATAAAGGATCATTACCATCCACAGGATATGCCATAAATGTATGAGAGATGCAGGCCCTGCATTGTGTTTTTTAAAGTAGATTTTCATTTTTACCTTTGGATATTTGCTGCCACTGTTTTGCACCAATTTTTTTAAACTAATGCAAGCATATTGATGAATTTTGGGCAAAATCAAGTTAGCTCTTTATTCTCGCCATTTTACCTTTTTTTGCACATTCTTATGTAGCATGACGCAGGGCGGTAGCCATGGGCGAGAAAGTAATCTGTGGCGCACCTGCACATTACATGAACGTGGGGGTCCTAGATGGGTATGTGCACTTGTGCTGTGAGGGCGCATGTAACCATTGTTGTTGCCAAGACCAGATGCTTTACAGTTCAGTGAGGGAGACCAACATTCAAAAATTAAACTTTTTATTGAATGGGAACTTAGTAGGGAATATACACATGAGATAGCGGGTACATAGTCTTATGAACATTTCCTTAACAACTCAAAGCATTTTCCACACAGTTTCCGTCCTTCCTTCTCTCCTTAGGGTGTGTGCACACTTTGCGGATTCTGCTGCAGAATTTTCCACGCGGATTTTGCAAAATTCGCAGGTAAATCCGCAGGTCAAAAGACCTGCGTATTAGCCTGCGGTTTTCCCCTGCGGTTTAACACCTCTACAATGGAGCAGGTGTGAAACCGCTGCCGATTCCGCACAAAAGTGACATGCTGACTTGAAACCGCAGCAGAACCGCGTGGAAAAATCCGCAGCATGTGTACTGCGGTTTTTGTTTTCCATTGAAAATAAAGGTACTGTACACCGCAGCAAAAACTGCTGTGGGTCCGCAGGGCCAAATCCGCAGAAGATCCGCAGCAGAATCCGCAGCGTGTGCACCCACCCTTATACTTGTCCTCGGTTTCCACTGTTTTTCACTGCTTCACCACAAACCAGCTTTACAGTCCTTCTTTGCCCTTCCTCTTCTACTTTCCCCTTAAAATGCCAATAAGGCTGGACCTAGCTTCCAGCGCTCCTGACGATCTGAAACTCCCGCCTGGGGCAATCTATGCGACTCTCATACTTAGTTCTGCCCAGGTCTGTTACCTTGCGAGCTGTAACCTCTGGGCCTCACTGCTAGGAGTCCTCTCCTAGGACCTGTTTACGGAAGGTGACTCTGTCGCTTAGTCACTAGTCACTTTTGCTCCAGATCTCACAATCTCTTTCCTTTTCACTGTCAGGACACCACAGAATGCGGCACTGATCACCAGGGACCTCAGATCCTTTTACTATGAACTCCAGGTCCCATCTGACAGAAAATTGTCACTTTCCCTAAAACTCAGCCCCTCCCACGCTAAGCTAGTCCCACCCATTAACTCTTACTATCCCTATTGTCAAACTACGCACACTATCAGTAATGCTAACACCTTCAATACACATTACAAGCCAACCTACACATAACAGTTCACATTGCATCATATAACATTTTACAACAACAAACTTGTTTCATCAAGAGAGAAACATAGCCATCATGTCCATATCCTTACACTTACAGCAAAAAGTCCTATGACCTTTTAAAATGTCTACGTAAGTCTTCAGCTGCTCAAAAATATAATGAGACATAGTTTATACTTCCCTAGAGTCCCGAGTTCTATTGCGCAAAAGTTTTGCGACATTTCAAAAAGTCATAAATTATTAATTAGGCTAATTATTTATAGATGAGGAAAACTATGTACACGTTGTCAAGCAAGTAATAAAACAGGCAAAACCAAGTATAGTTAACTTAAAAAAAGCACAAATTAATGAATGAATAAAGCACATATAAAAAATGTCACTATTAGAACCATTTTTACTCAAGGAACAAAGCACAAAGACAAAGATGAATTGGAGCCTATGTGACTGAGAGGTTTAAGACTGTATACTCTATTGGGGTCAGGAATAGAACAGCATATTAGAATATATTGATGATACATAAATAACAAATCAATGAAGAAAAGGGTGTTACGTAGCCATATTGTTTTGAATTGGTTAAGAGCAGGGTCGGACTGGCCATCTGGCAATTCTGGCAAAAGCTAGACGGGCCTGTCTGGTCATGGGCCGCCTTGTCTGCTATGTTGTTAACAGAATCAGTGTTCTCTTTACACCCATACTGTTAAGAGTTGTGACAGAGAACAAAGTCATCTTAATTGCTGTTGCAGCCTCATACCTGATGGAGATATATTTAATTGTATGTCAATCAGTATATCAAAAGCTCTGTAGATATTTATGTTTGAATTTGCTGGATTGCACTCGGTATTCTTGTGTAAATTGATTATGGGAGTATTAAGGTACTTAAGGCAATTTGCAGTCAGTGAGATTTAAGTTAAAGTATCGATTACATGTGTTCGGTAATTCACTTCAGTGGGTCATTGTGTACTTGCTGAATGCATGAATGGAGCACCAAAGGTCCTTTTTGGGTACTATTGTCATGTGTTCACACAATGTGAATAATGTGATTGTTGGCCTTTCTGCTCATGTATTACATGGTGGCTACAAGAGATGAGTGGAATTTTTGAGATTCAAATTAGTCGTTTTCACAAAAAAAATTTTCAAAAATTTGATTTGTGGCAAATAAATTTGTGCAGATCTCAGTACTGAGAGAAGAGAGAGCTTTAAATATGATATTTATGTTCCACTTACCAAGTGGAATTTGGAGATGGAATCCGACTGCATTAAAAACTGGCAATCTTGTGCCCGACTGATGGGAATCGCTGATCTCTGATGACCACCTATGTACAATGTATATTAAAATGGTGCAAGGTACACCAAATCTTCAAGGTTTGTCACAGCTAAGGGGCATTATGGGGAAGTCAGCGCGGACACGCAAAACAAGTTTAACCACTTTCTAATGGTTAACCTGTGTGGGAAATGGTGACGGGCAAGTTTTTTATCTTCTGCAAATTAAAAATCCGCTCATCTCCAGTGGCTACCTAGTCACATTACTGCCTATTGAAGTAAAAAAAAATTCATAGTTGCTCAATCCTAAAAGACTAAGTCTAGAAATAAGCTGCCATTAAAAAACTATTTAGAAAGCCCAAACCCTTATGCACTGATTGCAAATAATTAAAACACATAATTATAAAAATTGGAACCATCGTTAGCAGCTTGCTAGTTAATGGTTTCCAAGAATGTAAGATTTACAAAAATACTACAATGTACATATTTTACTGCATGTTTAGCAATTTAAATGTGGAACTAGTGTGGAAAATAATCCACATGTACCCCCCATGTGATAATAGTTATTCTGTAAAAAGCAAAATTTTATGTGAAATCCTACATACAAGAATTTTATCCCACTTGCAAATGGACTATTTGCACTGTAGATAAGACGGATGACTTAGACTTTGCGCTCTGAAGTATGATGTTCATACTTGCTTTCATCCTTGGTGTTGTGGGTAGATAGAAAGTCTAACAGCTCAAAGCCCCCTAATTGGAAACGAGAGTATCTTGAAGATGGAAACTGAGCAAATAGAGGATTTGAATAATTGGGAAACAATAGCAGGATTATTCATTGTTTCTAAAAGGGCCAAGGTTCTTGAAATTGTTTTGCGATTTCAAGATCTACGCAGCCAAGCTTAAATGTTAATTTTTTGATATTCTCTCATTTTTTTTCTTAGAAAGGTAAGTTCATGGAGCTTCTGTTGAATTAAATAAGTCTCCAAGGATGACTAGAAAAGACGTTCATTTGCAAAGTGTTCTGTTAGATGTGCAAGTTGAGCTGCTCTAGATTTCATGGTGTATTGACTCATTGTATTAATTGCATGTGAAAGAACACAAACCTTCACAGACCAATTACAAAAGATTCACAGATTTTGGCTGAAAGCTATACAGCACCCATTTCCCATCTCTTTAAAATAACACTTTAGTAAAATATCAGACAACGCCATTTGTATAGTTTAATAGAACTTCTGTTGCCAAAAAGTTTTCATAAAAAATAATGCATCAAGGAAATCATGTACTTATAACAATTTAATTTTGTTCCATATTGTTTAGTAGGGGACCTGTAAAATGTAATGGGATGTTCTGGGTAATAAAGATAATTGCTTAAAAAGAAACAGTGCTTTCAATGAAATTTGCATGAATCAATAGTGCATGCAAAGAATCTTTGAAATATATATCAGAGAAATCGCCGTTTACCCCACTTATTACCATTTCTCTGTCTCCCCTCCCACCTCCTGAACTTGTCATCCACTCGCTCAAATCCGAGTGCAGGCTCACCAAGGTGTCATGTGACACAACCAAGCTGTATTAAAAGTCAGTGCTGCCCTAGGCACCAAGATCTTCTCTTTTACTGAGACTTCCCTGTGCAATTTGGGAGAATTGGCAAGTATAGTATTAATGTAAAGGGGTTGTCTACTTCTGGCATGACCTCTTTACAATCAATATGCTTTCCGCATATAAAATAATAACACTTATACTCACTTCTGGTGGCAGTGATGTTCCTGTGACATTGGCACCTGGTCTCCCATCGGTTGTGTGAGATTGGCTGCAGGGTTCACGTGACATATCAGTTTCACACAATCCCGGTGCCAATGTCACAGGAAAGGTTATGCCACCAAAGGTGTGTATAGGTGTTATTTTATATGGGGAAAACATGTTAATTGTGTAGGGGTTGTAACAGTAGTGGAAAACCACTTTAAAGGTGGTTGTCTTGGATTTAATTTTTTTCAGACAGAAAGGAATTATATGAATATCTTATGAAATACCTGTGAATTATCTTCCTGACCCCACACCACCAATACAGCGGTCGTAGCTGGTCATTGCTAATTTTGTTGCAGTGATCCTGTGTAACATCATATTTATGTTGCGCTGGAGCCTATCAACCCCTTCACCCCAAAGCCTGTTTTCTTCCTGACCCCCACACGCACAATGAATAAATCCCCCCCACACACACTGAATAAATCCCCCCTACAGACCCACACACACTGAATAAATCACATACGCACTCTGAATAAATCCTCTCCACCCACACACACACACACACACACACACACACACACACACACACACACACACACACACACACACACATATATATCCCCATACACACAGACTGACTAAATCCCCACACACGCACACACACACTAAATAAATCCCCACACAGACTGACTAAATCCCCACACACGCACTCTCTGAATAAATCACCCCACGCACTGAATAAATACACACACACAACTTTTTTGTCTTCAGCTTCTCAGCCACAGGAGCACTTGCCACCTCTCTCTTCTGCGCTCTGGCTACTGACATCAGCATCGTGATCACATGACCTGATCATGCTGCTGATGTCTCTGTGACCCGGCGGTCAGAGCTTCATTTGTGAGATACGAGTGCAACTATTCCCTGGGAGCCGATGCACTGCAGCTTCTTTATGCCAGCTGTCAGCTTGACAGCAAGCTCAGAGAACTGCCGACTCCCATTCCAGGTGGGCAGCAGAATGCCACCGCTCGGGGAAACACTTTGGACAGCTGCATTAGGAATCCCAACTGCACCCCCTTGCCGGCTGCACCCGGGGCACATGCCCCGCCTGCTTCCCCCTATATACACCTCTGTGTGCACCTTACTTTAGCAGTCTTTGGTTCTGATTTGCAGAAGAGGTGATTGATAATCTATGTCTGCTCCACTCAATGAATATCCATCTTCCAGGAACTGCAGCCCCCACTCTTCCACTAAAGTCTTACTACTAATAACATATACTAAACCTAAAAGAAGCAAAATAAACATATACTATACTGTAACTAAATACATAAAAAGCAAAATTGCATTTAAATAACACAGGGTTCTTAGTAATACTGTTTTTGATGTAAAATAACATACAAGCCATCACCTCGCCAACAAGGTGACCCTGATCGGGATGGACCTATGCTAAGTTTCAGACTGGGTGCCTAGGGCCCACCAGTGCAACTGACTCCAGGGGCCTCCTCTAAATTTCCATGCTCAAGCTAGGTACACTTTTGTGTTGTAGTATTTGTTAGGATGCTCAGTAGTACATTTCATTACATTCATTACAAAACAGTTACAACATGCTGCAATTTTTCAGCTGAAAAGATGGACACTCTAATGGAAACAACAAAGACCTGGTTACTGTATTTAATTGGTTCTGTCCATCGCCATTTTTCTCTATTATGTGACAGATCCATTTCTTTAAGGCCACATTCACACATACCGTATTTAGCCCTTATTTTACAACTGTATCTATAAGCCAAAACAAGGAGTGGGTGATGAATACAGACGTGTTTCTATTATACGTTTCTTCTGATTGTTCCTAACCTGATTTGGGCTTACAGATACTCAAGTAAAATACTGACCAAATACTGAGCATGTGTTCTTAGAATTGTTTTAATTTTTCTATTACTATAACAATTAAAAAAAAAAATGCCTGCATACTGATGTGATCCTAGCTATACCTGTTTAGTGGTGATTAAGATGGGAGATGGAAAGTCATGCAGTGATGCCGGCAGGGATGGTACAAATTGGGCAAGTTAATCTTTGCGAAGGACATATGAATCAAGCCACATACAAGGTTATACTGGAAAAACAGTTGATTCCTTCTGCTCAAGCAATGTTCCCTAACTCTGAGGACTTGTTTTTGCAGCAGAAAAATGCGCCATGCCACACAGCTAGGTCAATCAATGTGTGGTTGAAGGACCACAACATCAAATCCCTGTTATGGCCAGCCCAATGTCCACACATGAACCCCTCTGAAAACCTCTGGAATGTAGTCAAGAGGAAGATGGATAGTCACAAGCTATCAAATCAAACAAATAAGAATTGCTTAAACTTTTGTACCAGGAGAGGCATAAGGTCACCCAAAAACAGTGTGAAAGACTGGTGGAAAGCATGCCAAGACCCATGGAAGCTGTGAGTAAAAATCATAGTTTTCCACAAAATATTGATTTCTGAACTCTTCCTGAGATAAAACATTAGTATTGTTGTTTCTAAATTCGAAGACATGTTGTCAGTAGTTTATAGAATAGAAGAGCAATTTATACTTTACCCAAAAATATACCTATAAAGAGAAAAATCAGACAAACTGAAAATTTTGCAGTGGTCTCTCAATTTTTTGCCAGAGCTGTGTGTATATATATATATATATATATATATATATATATATATATATATATATATATATATATATATAGTGGGTGTTAATAGTGAGCTTCTTGCTGACTTCTTTCAATCAATTTACAGCTTTGAAAACGTAAAGCGGTTAGGAGAAGCTGAAAAAGGGTGAGGTTATGTACAAGTCATTTTTACATTGCAGATCACTTGATTTTTTTTTTTAGCATTTTTTCAGCTGTTTTCCAAGCAAACTAATCCTGAAAAAGACACCATGTGTTCATAACCTTAGTTACTCTATCGGGGTCCAGCGAGGCCTCTTGCCACTGTTCTCGCCTTTGCTGATTGGCTGCAGCAGTGACTTCATGTCTACCATGATGTAATCTGTCACAGAGCTCAGCGACTTGTGACATCTGCATCAAACACTGAGTTCAGTGATTGACTACAGCGCTGCAGATAACTTCACAGCTGCAGCCAGTCAACAAAGCTAAAGAGAGTAAAACTCAGTTGTTTGTGGTGTTTTTTTTTTTTTTTTTTTACTTCTGAGCTTATGGAGTAACTTTTGAAATGAGACAAGCCTTTTAATGATCTACTTTTATTAACTTCTTTGGGCGTGGGAGGTGCCAATTTTTTTACAATTATATTTTTGCTATAAATAACATTACAGATATATTAATTATTCATTCTGCGCATAAAAATGCCAGGTATTAATTTAAAGGTACATTTTTGTGGCGCTTTTAAGTAAATCATGTATGCGTTTAATGTTTGACTATCACTAGAAATGTATTCACATTCACTTATTCACATAAATGCATTGCAGACATACTGTGCATACTGTACTTAGCTTTATAGTGTACTAGCTGAAGAGCCTGGCGCTGCCCGGGCATAGTAACTAACTGTGGTTAGTTATAGCAAATTATAATTATCCTCCATCCCATAGTCCCGTGCCCATATACCCATCATACATATCCACCATCCCATAGGCCCGTGCCCATATACCCATCATGCATATCCTCCATCCCATAGGCCCGTGCCCATATACCCATCATACATATCCTCCATCCCATAGGCCCGTGCCCATAAACCGATCATACATATCCTCCATCCCATAGTCCCATGCCCATATACCCATCATACATATTCGCCATCCCATAGTCGAGTGCCCATATACCCATCACAGATCCTTCATCTCATAGTCCCATGCCCATATACCCATCATACATATCCTCCATCCCATAGTCCAGTGCCCATATACCCATCACACATCCTCCATCCCATAGTCCCGTGCCAAAATACCCGTCATACATATCCTCCATCCCATAGTCCAGTGCCCATATACCCATCACACATCCTCCATCCCATAGTCAACCATTATGACATCATAATGTGCAGCAGGGCTTGCAAACTATGATGACATCAGCGTCGCCATGGCAACCATTATGACATCATAATGAGGGGCAGGGCTTGATACGCACACACTGTTTCCCCATTATGTAGATAGGGGCAATATGACATCATAATGAGGGGCGGGGCTTGAGACACACACACACACACACACACACACACTTTTTCCCCATTATGTAGATAGGGGCATAATTGTTTGGTGAATTGGAACGCGCGGGGTTAAAATTTTGCCTCACAACATAGCCTAGGACGCTCTTGGGGTCCAGACGTGTGACTGTGCCATATTTTGTGGCTGTAGCTGCGACGGTGCGGATGCCAATCCCGGACATACATACATACACACACATACATACATACATACATACATACATACATACATACATACATACATACACACTTTGAGCTATATATATTAGATATATGTGATTTGTACACCTTATACACACACAGAAATAAGCTGGATCTCAGGCAGCAAGCGCCATGAAGAAGATGGGTTCCCCAGTCACCATCACAGAACAGCAGTGGAGGAAGGCATTGTGATGTCATTAACTACAAGCCAGGGTAGAGTGGGCAGGGAAAGTATAGCTGTGTGGGGCAAACAGGGAAAGCAGCTTTTGCTAGGGTAGAGGACAGGAGATAGAGTCAGGATACAGACATAAACAGGAAGCTCCAGTACTCACTTCAGGCAAGCATTGTGTTCTTCTGGAGCTTCCACTCAAGTGTTGCTTTACCAGTACGCAAATTGCCTCTTCAGAGAGAAAGAAGACTCGAACTCTATAGCGCTACCTGTTGGTAGTAGCGATCCTACAAGTCACAGTCAACCCTTGTAATATGACTTAGGATAAAAGCCAAATCAGAATCTCAATTTGCAGACACGGTGTTTCGGGCTATTGGCCCTCGTCAGTGCACAGTATGAGAACTGATTTGGCTAGGTTTAGCAGTATGCTATGGTCATTGTCTTGTTGAAAGGTGAACATCTGTCCCAGTCTCAAATCACTGACAGACTGAAACAGGTTTTGCTCAAGTTTATCATTGCATTTCACACCATCCGTCTTCCCCTCGACTCGGACCATTTTCCCTGTCCCTGCTGTCAAAAAACATCCCCACAGCATGATGCTGCCATATGGCTTTTTTGGGCCCACTGTTCCATAAAGGCCACCTCTATGGAGTGTACGGCTTATTGTGGTCCTATGGACAGATACTCTAGTCTCTGCTTGGGAACTCTGCAGCTGCAGAATGGATATATGGTGGGGCCTGGATGGATATATAGGGGGGCCAGGATGGATATATTTGGGGGAGCCAGGATGCACATATGAGGGAGCCAGGATGGATATATGAATTCTTATGGAACTTATTTTTGGACTTCCATGCACTGCTTGACATAATACAGGATTCCAATTATGATAGAAGATTAATCATTTATTCCAAACGCGTTTCGAAGTAAGAGCTACTTCTTCCTCAGGGGATGACAAACATGTATTGTGTCAAACAGCGCATGGAAGTCCAAAAATAAGTTCCATAAGAATTGATATATTAGCGGTCACTTGTTTGACCATTGGACGTGCAGCAGCTGACTACTATTCCCATATGCCTGATCTCTCCTACCACAGGTGAGTGGATTTCTTATATTTTTCATTATTAACCCGGATAAGACCCTATTTGCGCTTCACCTCACTGTCCAATTACCTTAGACGTCTCTTTGACACTTTTCATTCCCTACTCAACCCAAGAGTGCAGGCCCCAACCACGGAGCTTCGAGCTGACGATCTGGCCAATTACTTCAAAGAAAAAAATGACCAGATCCGACAGGAAATTATTTCCCAAGCCCCTCATACCATGCACTGTCCTCCCTCCCCCACTGCATCTTGCTCACTCTCTGATTTTGAACCAGTCACAAAAGAAGTAGTAAGCAGGCTCCTTGCATCTTCCCGCCCAATCACTTGCACCAGTGACCCCATTCCGACACATCTCCTCCAGTCCCTTTCCTCTGCTGTCACCACCCACCTGACAAAAATATTTAACCGCTCTCTCTCTTCTGGTATTTTTCCCTCCTCATTTAAGCATGCCATCATACATCCACTACTTAATAGACCATCCCTCGACCAAAACTGTGCAGCTAACTATTGACCTGTCTCTAATCTTCCCTTCATCTCTAAATTCCTGGAATGCCTGGTCCACTCCCATCTTATCCGCTATCTCTCTGATAACTCTCTTCTCGACCTTCTCCAATCCGGTTTCCGCTCTTTACACTCTACTGAAACTGCCCTCACTAAAGTCTCTAATGATCTACTAACAGCTAAATCTAATGGTCATCACTCCATGCTAATTCTTTTGGATCTCTCTGCAGCGTTCGACACTGTGGATCACCAGCTCCTCCTCACTATGCTCTGCTCCATAGGCATCAAGGACACCGTTCTCTCAAGTTTTCCTCCTATCTCTCTGACCGCTCCTTTACTGTATCTTTTGCTGGCTCCTCCTCCCCACATCTTCCAGTTACTGTTGGGGTTCTTCAAGGATCGGTTCTAGGCCCCCTCCTCTTCCCTTTATACACTGCCCCTATTGGTCTAACAATCAGTAGATTTGGTTTCCAGTAGCATCTCTATGCTGATGACACCCAATTATATGCTTCTTCTCCTGACATCACGCCTGCCTTTTAAGAAAACACCAGCAATTGTCTAAACGCTGTGTCTAACATCATGTCCTTACTATATCTGAAACTGAACCTGTCAAAGACGGAACTCCTTGTGTTTCCTCCCTCTACTAATGTGCCTATGCCCAATATTGCCATTTCTGTGTATGGTTCCACTATTACTCCCCAGCAACATGCCTGCTGTCTTGGGGGTCATACTTGACTCCGAGCTTTCATTCACCCCCCACATCCGATCACTGGCTCGCTCTTGTTATCTGCACCTCAAAAACATTTCTAGAATTTGAACTTTTCTTACTTTTGACTCCGCAAAAACTCTTACGGTTTCTCTAATTCATTCTCGTTTGGACTATTGTAACTCTCTTCTAATCGGTCTCCCTCTTACCAAACTCTCCCCCCTCCAATCTGTTTTGAATGCTGCAGCCAGGATCATATTCCTCGCCAATCGTTATACCGACGCCTCTACCTTGTGCCAGTCCTTACACTGGTTACCCATCCACTCCAGAATCCAGTACAAACGTATTACCCTCACCCACAAAGCACTCCACTGCTCAGCACCACCCTAAATCTCCTCCCTTGTCTCAGTTTACAACCCTACCCATGCCCTCCATTCTGCTGAGGACCTGAGGTTAGCATCCTCAATAATCAGAACCTCCCACTCCCGTCTCCAAGACTATACACATGTTGCGCCAATTCTTTGGAATGCACTTCCCAGGTCAATACGACTAGTCTCCAATCCCTACAATTTTAAGCGTGCCCTAAAAACGCATTTATTCAGACTGGCCTACCGCCTCCACACATTAACCTATCTTGTGTGGCACAGTCAAAAGTTTTACCATAACCAGGTTCCCCGAATCATGTTCCCTCATGCTTTATGCATCTATTAGCCCTCTGTGTCTGTACTGTTACACACTTAATATTATGGCTGGTCCGAGCAATGAAGGCAACTGTTACCAGCCACCTTTCGTGTCTACCTTTTTTCCTCATAGATTATAAGCTTGCGAGCAGGGCCCTCATTCCTCTTGGTATCTGTTATGATCTATGTGATTATTGTTATGCTGTAATGTCTATTGTCTGTACAAGTCCCCTCTGAAATGTAAAGTGCTGCGGAATATGTTGGCGCTATAGAAATAAAATTATTATTATTATTGTTATTGAAAGACAGAAGAACAGAAAGATAGTTTCAGTGGAAGAGAGGAAGAAGGCGTCCTGGTGCACGGGTAGTGGGGAATCCACTCGTGGGGCCCGCATCCATGCTGACCGTAGTCGGGTGGAGGGACCAGGTCACAGTAGGGGACCAGCCCCAGACTAGTGGAGAAACTGAGGACTCAGCTAGCTAACCAGAGGTTGCAGTATCTGCATGTGCTGCAGCCACATCCAACAAATTTGCTGAAAAGGCAGCCAGATAGGATCCAGGGGACCTAGAGCACGTCGTCCGACAAGTTCCGGGGCTGTGTGAAGGTGCAGGGCAGGAGAGAAGGGAGCCAGTGCAGTGAGATGTCCAGGAAAGGAACATCTGAAGGGGGTTCTGACACGGTGTACCCCAAATTACCTGAGAGCTGGCTGGATCACCGACCCTGAGGACACAGCACCCCAGCTGGGGATTGTAACATCAGAGCTGTGAGTAAAAGCTGTGAAGACTGCACACTGCTGTGTCCTCCAATTTATTTACTGTGTTACTTGTCCTGCACTATCATCACCATCGCATCACACTACAACTGCCCTGGGGTTTAGCTCCACCTGTGGATAGCTGTAACAACTCTGCTGCATCACCATCAGCCCCAGCGGTCTGATCAAGCAGCGTCAGCTAGCATTACCTATTTGCCGAGTACCAGAGATGGCGTCACGAATCATCTCTTATAAACTTTATTTCCCCTTTAATCATCATTTTTCATTGGACGCCCATGGCCACGGACCGGGTCACTGCTGCTGTGACACATCCCCTTAAGAACCGGCCCGGTACCGAGTATCCCCACGTCCCTGATGGCCGCTCTACATTCTCGGGATGTCCCGTCCCGTTCAGCATCACAGCATCCTCCATGTCCAACTTTACCATTTTTGGGAGTTCCCCTGTCTGTTAGACCCCAGACAAAAGGGCGTCTGCCCACATAGCAAGCTGCTTCAAAATGAGCGAACTATGCTGCCGTATCACTGCCAACTGTCTGACTACCATCTGTAGTGTAGTCATCTGCACTGCTAGGTTCTGCGCTGCTGTGATCTATGCAGCTGTGTTCTGCAGTTTTGTCATCTGTAGCCATCAGGCCCTGAACGGCTGGGCCTGTGTCTTAATCGTTACAGAGCTGACTGCCCTGTCAGGGCACTTCTTCCCAACTGATTCAAATCTCAGCTGTTCCCCAGCTTAACGGCCATTAGATCTTTTACTTTAACTATTTACAGGCTGAGTATGCGCTCCACCCCCATCTAGTGGCCTAACTAGAGTACGTTTTCCCTACAACTATAAAAGGAGTTATACATAGCATTAACATAAATATACATTACACTTTTATCCCTTAAGGTAATACAAAGAATAGCGTAGCAGTACTTGTATGACACACACATAATGGTAATACACATGAACGTGTAGCAGTACCAGTGAAATATGAGAAAGAGATAAAAGACAGAACAATAACATTTTCCATTCCCTTACACACATAAGGGGGATCCAAGATGGATATATGGTGGGGCCAGGATGAATATTTAGGGGGCCAAGGCTTAATATACTGTATGTTGGGGCTAGGATGGATATATGGGGGGCCTGGATGGATATATTTGAGAGTGCCATGATGGATATATGGGGGGCAGGATAGATATATGGAGGAGCCAGGATGGATATATGGGGGGCCAGGATGGATATATTGGGGGCCAGGATGGATATATTGGGGGTCAGGTTGGATATATGGTGGAGCCAGGATGGATATTTAGGGGGACCAGGATGGATATGTTTGAGGAAGCCAGGATGCATATATGTGGGAGCTGGGATGGATTTTTAGGGGGCCAGGATGGATATATTTGGGGGAGTCTTGATATATATATTGGGGATCCAGGATGGATGTATGGTGGAGCCAGGATGGATATATGGGGGGCCACGATGAATATATGGAGGTGCCAGGATAGACATATGGTCAGTTAGGAAGTATTTATGGAGGGGCCAGGATGGTTATATTGGAGGCCAGGATGAATATAGGGGGGGTCAGGATGGATATATTGGAGGCCAGGATGAATATATGGGGGTGTGATGGATATATGGGGAGCCAGGATGGCTATATTGGCCAGGATGGATATATGGTGGGGCCAGGACAAGGAGCATATGAGGGTCAGGATGGATATATGGGGGCAGGATGGATATATGGGGGGCAAGATGCACATATAGGGGTCAGAATGGATATATGGGGGCCAGGACAAGGGACTTATGGGGGCCATGATGGACATATAGGTGCCAGGATTGATACTGTATGGGGTAGAATGCACATATGGGGGCTAGGCTGGACAAGGGACATAGGGCGCCAGGATTGGGCATATTATTAAATAAAGGAGGCCAGGCTAGATTAAATTATTGAATAAAGGGGGCCAGGATGAGGGACTTAATTACTGTTTGGGGGCCAGAATGAGGTACATATGTTAGTTTATGGTGACAAGTAAGGAACATAATTTTTTAGGGTCCAATTAGGGAAATTATTACTACTGCAATATAGTTTACTTTTTAGGAAACTGTTTTCCATGGGGTGAATGAAAGGGGGGTCCTGTTACTGTGCAGGGCAGCACTACATCGCTTTTTTTCTTCATCTGATGTAGTGTAGAAGTTGGGGGAAAAAGTGGTGAATGTGCCCTGGAAGTGATGAGCTATTGATGAGTTATTTTCTGGACAGACGAGTTCTGGCTGTAAGAGGTGATGGCGGTCTGTGCTGGATGAAGAAAAGCGAAGGTGAAGGACTTCAACTAGAGTCATCACTGGTACACACACACAATACACTATATTCAGATCTCCTGTATGCAACGTCACTGGTGATCCTTGTATTACCTGTACACTGACACTATATACAGAGCTCCTGTGTATAATTTCACTAGTAATCTTTGTATTACTGGTACACTATATAGAGAGCTCCTGTGTATAAATGTCACCGGTGATCATTGTATTACCTGTACACTGACGCTATATACAGAGCTCCTGTGTATAATGTCACTGGTAATCACTGTATTACCTATACATTGACACTATATACAGAGCTCCTGTGTATATTGTCATTAGTGATCACTGTATTACCGATATACTATATGCAGAGCTCCTGTGTATAATGTCACTGGTGATCAGTGTATTACCTATACACTATATACAGAGCTCCTGTGTATAATGTCACTAGTGATCACTGTATTACCTATACACTATATACAGTGATCCTGTGTATGTCACTGGTGATCACTATATTACCTAAACACTGACACTATATACAGAGCTCCTATGCATAATGTCACTGGTGATCACTGTATTACCTATGAACTATATACAGAGATCCTGTGTATAATATCACTGGTGATCCCTGTATTACTTATACACTATATACAAAGCTCCTATTTATAATGTCACTGGTGATTCTTGTATTACTTGTACACTGACACTACATACAGACTACCTGTGTATAATGTCACTGGTGATCACTGTATTACCTGTACACTGACACTATATACAGAACTCCTGTGTATAAGGTCACTGGTGATCACTGTATTACCTGTACACTGACAATATATACACTGTATTACCTATACACTATATACAGAGATTCTGTGTATAATGTCACTAGTGATGGTAATATGTGGTATGGTCATGGTGTGGTGGTGGTGGTGGTATTTGTTCTTATATGTGGTATTCTGTCACTATATGGTCTGGGCATTGTGTGGTGGTATTTCCTCCTTGTATGTGGTAGTATTGGTCTTTGTAGAGTGTATTGTATTATGTATGGCAGTCATTTGTTCTGTCTGATATTAATTAGGAGAAGATTCTTTATTTCCATAAGAGATTAAATACTTGGAACAAGATTTACTTGCAGGAGTTCTGTGAAAAAAGTACATCCCAGTTATGGTGTTCACACAGTAGATGTTCAGGAGCCTCCTGTGCTTTACAGTCATTATCCCACTATAACAGGGATAACGGCTAACAAGTATTTGCATATAGCTGAAGGGTGGGCCCCTATGATTCCTTCTGTGGGACCTTGTATATACTGACAAACCATGTGACACTTAGATTGCACACAGGTGGACTTACTTTCACTAACCATATGAGTTATGAAGGGAACTGTTTGCACCAGATATACTGTATCAATTTAATTTACACAAGAAGTGAATGACAAACCACAGAGTTTAAATATCCTAATAATTGTATGGATTAACCTCAAAAAGAGAATATACAGTATATGTATATTAAAGACTTGTCAAGTCAAAGGTACAAAAATCATCTTTATTAGTCAACAAATAAACATGAACAAGACAGTAATAATGTGAATAAGTCCATACTCCAATTTATCTACTATAAAAAAGAAGAGGGCAGCAGTGAAACCATGGGGCCGCGGAAGGCAATTAGTATAATAGAATAAGTGGGGAGACCATAGAAACCCGGGTCAAGATTATTATCATATATATTACTCAATGTGAGAGACATATACTGTATAGTAAAGTTTCCCACAAAAATTCCTAAAACGGGAAGAGAAATATTAATTTGGCAATTCTAATTCTTTAAAGTGTAGTAAGTGCAGTGTGTGAGTATGGGAAATAAGGCCAACCACCTTATTATAATATAACAATTATACAATGCTAAATGTGCATATGGAAGAGTAGTAAGAAAGGATCTTACCTATCTAATATATAAAGCTCAAAGTGTGTATGTATGTGTGTGTGTATGTGTGTATGTCCGGGATAGGCATCCGCACCGTCGCAGCTACAGCCACAAAATTTGGCACAGTCACACGTCTGGACCCCGAGAGCGTCCTAAGCTATGTTGTGAGGTGAAATTTTAACCCTGCGCGTTCCAATTCACCAAACAATTTTGCCCCCATCTACATACTGGGGGAAAAAGTGTGTGTGTGTGTGTCAAGCCCCGCCCCTCATTGTGATGTCATAATGCCCCTATTTGCATACTGGGGAAGCAGTGTGTGCGTATCAAGCCCCGCCCCTCATTATGATGTCACAATGGTTGCCATGGCGACGCTGATGTCATCAAAGTTTGCAAGCCCTGCCGCCGCTCATTATGATGTCATAATGGTTGACTATGGAATGGAGGATGTGTGATGAGTATATGGGCACCGGACTATGGGATGGAGGATATGTGATGGGTATATGGGCACGGGACTATCGGATGGAGGATATGTATATGGGCACGGGACTATGGGATGGAGGATGTGTGATGGGTATATGGGCACTGGACTATAGGATGGAGGATATGTATGACGGGTATATGGGCACGGGACTATGAGATGGCAGATATGTATGATGCGTATATGGGCACGGGACTATGGGATGGAGGATATGTATGATGGGTATATGGGTATGGGACTATGAGATGAAGGATGTGTGATGGGTATATGGGCACTCGACTATGGGATGGTGAATATGTATGATGGGTATATGGGCATGGGACTATGGGATGGAGAATATGTATGATGGGTATTTGGGCATGGGACTATGGGATGGAGAATATGTATGATGGGTATATGGGCATGGGACTATGGGATGGAGAATATGTATGATGGGTATATGGGCATGGGACTATGGGATGGAGGATGTGTGATGGGTATATGGGCACTTGACTACGGGATGGAGGATATGTATGATGGGTATATGGACACGGGCCTATGGGATCGTGGATTTGTGTGATGGGTGTATGGGCACGGGACTATGGGATGGAGGATAATTATAATTTTCTATAACTAACCACAGTTAGTTACTATGCCCGGGCAGCGCCGGGCTCTTCAGCTAGTGATTAATATGCCTTACCATTGCGCCGAAACCATGATGCACATTTCTCTTGTTGCTTCCTCGGGGGAGCAGTGTGTTGTGTGATGGACGTGCCATTTAAATACCCCACAGCGTCCTCCAGAAGCCAATAATGGCAACGGGGGAAATTGCTTCCTGCCACGTCCACAAGTGCAAGATGGCGAGACATCCACCGTCGTGAACGTCACTTCCGGTGTGTCTTCCAAGTGACGTCAGTGGAGTACACCGCCTCTGCAAGGACATCATCTGGGATATGGGCAGACAGGAAGTGCCGGTCTCAGGTGCTACCCGTGGTGACAACAGTGGACATATTAAGTATGGGCAAGAAAATGTGCAAATACATTTACGATATCCAAATTCCATAAACACATAACGGAGCTTCAAAAGTATCTAATAATAAGCAAGAATGATAATAATGCCAAGCTCAAAAGATATAACAATAAATACAAGAGGATAATCCGTTCATATATCACATAATGCAATAGAACACTGTCAGATGCCACTATGACATGTAACAAAAACAACCCTTGTGTCCACAAGCTGACTGACGAATAAGAAGCCATCCATGGAAATATTCATAAAGAAGTTGGATCGCCCGCCAGGGCAGTGGGGTTACTCGGTACCAGGCCTGTGTCTCAGAGGGATGTGTCATGGTGGCGGTGACCTGGTGCATGGCCCTGGGCGTCCATGCAAAAGGGGTGAAACGTAGCTGAATAAAGTTTATAGGTGGATGATACGTGACGCCACCTGTGGTGCTCGGCAATGAAGGGGTTAAGCCGACGCTGCAGGCAGATCCTCTGGGACAGATGGTATAAGGCAGCAAGATGTAAGAGCTCCCCACAGGTAGAGCTGTAGTCTCAGGGCAGTAATAGGTGTTCAGGAAGAGGGTGCAGTGCTAGGCACAGAGATGTAGCAGTGCTGAAGGGGTCGCAGGAAGAAGGCAATGACACAGCAGAGTGCAGTTTCCTTTACCTTTACTGTGCTTTGTAAGTGCAGTCCAGGATCCAGATTACAGATGGAACAGGAGTTAATCAGCCTGGAGCAACTTGGGAATCTCTCTATGCAGATGGGTTGTGTAGTCTCCTTTCTAGTGCTTATCTGAGGCACTTGCAGTACTGAGTTACACTGAAGTTCCCCTTGCTTGCTCTGTTTAGAACTCCCCTCATATGGCAGGCAGCTGTAGCCTCCTATTTCTTCTGGCTCACACACGTTACTGCTGTGCCTCCGAGTCTTAGTTGGGAACAGAGCATTTACAGCTTCTCGCTCCTCCGGTTTCTGCTGCAGGATCATCAGCATCCATACAACCTCGGACCATGCCCTACAGCTAGAAGTGAGCCTGAATTCTGCTCAATCCTCCAGCTCCTCTCTCCCATATCCTCACACTTCACCTTCTCCAGACGAACGCCACTAACTTCCCTTTCCTGGCCCCAGAAAGCGGCTCCTCCCCCGGTTTGGTTTAGAGCTCCCTCTGCTGACCTGGAGTGGGAACTGTGGTGTGTGCTGCATTTGTGTGTGTGCTGCATCCTTCATTGCTTCCAAGCATGACATCACACTCCCTAGGAGGAAGGTAATGCTACTGTGGCAACCATACTCCTGGGGGCGCCACAATGTCATAAGCGAGGCACATAGTCCAGTGCCAAAATATCATCTGCTAAAAAAAATACGTGAAAAACACAAAGAACACACAATTAAAATCAGAGTTAAAAATACTCCAAAGGCATATAATCCAATGAACATCATTGAGAAGCGGAGAGTCCACAGTTATAGAACACACTACAAAAAAGGTGAAAAGCTCAATTTCTCATTAAGACCCAAAGGGGTCATAGTACCTAACTTTATGATCCAGCAGCACTCAAGCTGCACCAACCTGCATTTAAGAACACCACCTTTAATACCTCCCGGGACTCAATCAATTCCACGTATCCTTAATAGGTCAGTGTTGCAGTCGTGGCACAACTTGAAGTGGCGGGGGATCGTTTTAAGGGATGCCATGTCAACAGACTGAGCCGCCCTAATGTCCCTTACATGTTCCATGGTGTGTATACGCAATTCCCGTGATGTGAGACCTGCGTAAATTAAGCCGCATTGGCATGTGGCATAATATACCATGAAGTTGCTAATACATGAAATATATTCTCTGAAATGGAAAGTCTGTTTTCCATCAGATGAGCAAAAAGTAGCGGCCTGTTGAATGTTACGGCATACCAAACATGACCCCAGGGAAAACAACCCTTACATGGTTTGCCTGTATAGAGTGGAAGGAGGAATTTGCCACAGAGTGGCTTTTTACCAAAAGTCTTTCAGGCTACTGCTTCTCCTAGCTGTCAGCAAAGGTCTCTCGGGGATCGATCAACCAATGCTAGGTTCCGTCTTCAAAATTGGCCAATGTTTATTAAGAATATTATGGATTGTGCCTCATCGATGGATTGTTATATGTAGAGATAAATCTAGTTTGGTGCAGCTCATTTTGTACTTTCCTGGAACTGGACAAGAGCTGGCCATGGTCGATTGCCTTAGCCCGCTGGTAATACAACATTTACTATATGTCTGTGCATGAAACCTATCCCAAAGATCCACTGCCTGCCTCTCAAAACGTTCATTGGTGGAACACAAACGTCTGAAACTGGCCTATTGTAATGGGCTGCACAGTGGATAGAGCTGATGAAGCATGTCAAAGGGCATTTACCAATGTTTCTTTACAGAAGATGTCGGTCTGAATCCTGTCATCATCAGTTACAAGAATCTGGATGTCCAAAAAATCAATCTGTTGCTTGTGGAATTTATGTTAATTTGATGTTATAATTATTTTTGTTTAGGTGAGACATGAAATTGGAAAGGTCATCTGTAGAGCCCTGCCAGATGATCAATAAATCATCAATATAGCGGTACTTGGGTGGTGGCGCACGCACCGTCCCCGAAAACCTCCCTCTCCCAGAATTTAATTTATGCCTACATTTTTCTAACTTCACTTCACCAACTTAGACTATTTAGTGCTGATTCACACGAATAGAAGTACAGAAAGATTTAAGGACAGGTTAAAAAATAGGTAAAAAACCAAGCAGGGTGAATACTTTTTTAAGCCACTGTACATCCCTAGAATGCTTGAATTATCTTAACCATCACACCCACAAACAAATCCCAAACAACTCAGGTACAAGGCAGAATAACCAAAGAATATGAAACAGAAGGTAGGCCCATAAAATAGGGCCTGTGTAAAAGCAATGCGAAGCACCTCAGGTAACTAAAAGTCCAATGCTAGCGTGACCATGTCCTGTAGTAGCTCTCTTCTAGTCATTGGGGCGATGCAGGGAGCTGTTTGCCACCCTGATTTGCCACTATGATTGGCTGCCTCATCTACACACATATGCCGTGTTACCAGCTGTCAATTAAAGTTCCTTAGCGTGACCGGTGACTACTCGTTCCGTGCACCACCTCCATGACTGGAATTGAGCAGCTACAGAGAGGGTATAAATTCATTTTCTCCCTCTAGCCATTATTCAGAAAGGCAGCAATGCAGGATTTTAGCACTAATTAACTGCTGATTAACAGTATATATCTGAAGGTAAATAGCATTTTGGACATTACAAATAAATCAATTCACAGTCACACAGACTATCCAGGTTGTGCACCTCCTTATCACTTGAATCCATATATTTTTTATTACTCACCGACTGTGACTACCACGCCAACTCTCTGTTATCCAGAACTGAAGTAGTACACCGCACTCTGCTTTAGGCCTTTCTGTCCCTATGTCTAGTTATGATCTGTGTGCTCTGACCTTCTATCTTTAGGCTGTACAATTCTAAAATGGTCATTGCTTTCCCTGCCTATATCATTTATACTGGCTGTGATATTCACCCCTGAATTGCTGTGCTAGACTAATTGATGTATTAATAACAAGGCATTATGGGGAAGTCTGCACGGCCATGCCTGACATCATGTGATCTCACTCTTTGGCTGATGCAATCAGTGGCAATAAATGAAATAGCGATCCATTTTAATCAATGTGCAAATTGTTTGAATTTGCCGACCTGTGAATATCATGAAAATTCACTCAAATTGGATATGTCACGCTCCAATGCCAAAATGGGGTGGAAACATGCGGAGCACATTGCCAATGGTAAGGAGGATCTGCATTTTTTATTGAACTCAGGTAAATCCACATGTGTGCACTGATGAAATTTCTGTTGGCGAGGTTAGAGTCTCCGCAATAGAAATTGACATGCTGTGGTCTTGAAAGACACTCCGCATGTCAGTGTCCGTGATCTGCATGCAAACATGCACACATAGTGGACATTGGATGTATAGAAATCCCATCCACTATGCTGTAACATCTGACTTTTTTGTTTATTTGATGCTGCATAAATACGCAGAGTAAAACCTGCAGCAATTCCTGATCTTGGGCACATACCCTTAGAAGCTGCATTTTTTGAGCATCAAAAACACGCCAAAAATTCATTGTAGGGCTTAACCTTAGGCTCCAGGGCCCATGTGCTACTGCAACACCTGCACCAATTAAACTTATGACCCTGCCCTTACAGTAAACTGAATTGCCTATTTTACATGGAGACACATGGGGGTTCTTTTTCATGGACCCTGAAGGACTGTGAACAGATACGTGGCATATTATATATCCTATACAATATACACTGCTCCAAAAAAAATAAAGGGAACATTTAAACAACACAATGTAACTCCAAGTCAATTACACTTCTGTGAAAGCAACCTGTCCAGTTATCAAACACCAATTGTGAATCAATTTATCCTGCTGTTGTGTAAATGGAAGAGACGAGGTAGAAATGATAGGCAATTAGCAAGATAACCCATATAAAGTAGTGGTTCTGCAGGGGATGACCACAGACCATTTTCTGTTCTCATCTTTTTTGGCTGTTGTTTTGGTCATTTTTTCATTTTATCATTGCTCTCACCCCTAGAGGTATTGTACAGTATCATGAGGCAGTGTTTACAACCCACATAAGTTACTCAGGTAGTCCAGCTCTTCCTCGATGGCACATCAGTGTGAGCTGTGGCAAGAAGGGTAGCTGTATCTGTCAGCACAGTGTCCAGAGCAGGGAGCAGCTATCTGGAGGCAGGCCAGTACACCAGGAGAAGTGGAAGGGGCCGTAGGAGGGCAACAACCCAGCAGCAGAACCGCTACCTCCTACTTTGTGCAAGGAGTAACAGGAAGAGCAATGCCAGAGCCCTGCAAAATGACCTCCAGCAGGTCGCTAACATCCATGTGTCTGCTCAAAATGTCAGAAACAGACTCCATGAGGGTGGTATGAGGGTCCAACATCCACAAATGGGTGTTATGCTTGCAGCCCAACACCTTCCAGGGTGATTGGCATTTGCCAGAGAACACCAAGATTGGCAGATTCGACATTGGTGCCGTGTCCTCTTCACGGATGAGAGCAGGTTCACACTGAGCACATATGACAGACGTGACAGAATCTGGAGACACCATGGAGAATCTTCTGCTGCTTGCAACATCATCCAGCATGACCGGTTTGGCAGTGGGCCAGTAATGATGTGGGGAGATATTTCTTTGGAGGGCCGCAAAGCCTTCCAAGTGATAGCCAGAGGCAGTGGCATAACTACAAAGTTATGGGCCCCAGTGCGAGCTTTCAAATGGGGCCCCCCATGCCAAAATACACGCACATCTCCTCTCCGTACACCTCGGACACGCGTGGCTCCGCTCCATACACCTCGTACATGCGCAGCTCCGCTCTGTATACCTCATACACGCGCGGCTCCACTCCGTACACCTCGTACACACATGGCTCTGCTCCATGCACCTCATACACACATGGTTCCACTTTGTATGCCTCGTACACACACGGCTCCGCTCCATTCACCTCACACGGCTTCACTCAGTACATACATGGCTCCACTCCATAAATATTGTACACATGCGGCTCTGCTCCGTACACCTTGTAGACACACGGCACCGCTCCGTACACCTCGTACACACACGGCTCCGCTCTGTACACCTCGTACACATGCGGCTCCTCTCTGTACACCTCGTACACACATGGCTCTGCTCCGTACACCTCGTACACACACGGTTCCACTTTGCATGTCTCGTACACACATGGCTCCGCTCCGTACACCTCACACATGGCTTCACTCAGTACACACATGGTTCCACTCCATAAATATCATACACATGCGGCTCTGCTTCATACACCTCGTAGACACATGGCTCCGCTCCGTACACCTTGTACACATGCGGCTCTGCTCCGTACACCTCGTACACACACGGTTCCACTTTGCATGCCTCGTACACACATGGCTCCGCTCCGTACACCTCACACATGGTTCCACTCCATAAATATCATATACATGCGGCTCTGCTTCATACACCTCGTAGACACATGGCTCCGCTCCGTACACCTTGTACACATGTGGCTCCGCTCCGTACACCTCATGCCCACACGGCTCTGCTCAGCACACACATGGCTCCACTACATAAATATCGTACACATGCGGATCTGCTCCGTACACCTCGTACACACACGCGGCTCCGCTCCATACACCTCATACACACGCGGCTCTGCTCAGTACACACATGGCCCCACTCCATAAATATCATACACATGCGGCTTTGCTCCATACACCTCGTACACACGGCTCTGCTCCGTACACATTGTACACACACGGCTCTGCTCCGTACACATTGTACACACACGGCTCTGCTCCGTACACCTCGTACACACACGGCTCTGCTCTGTACACCTCGTACACATACGGCTCCGCTCCGTCCAAAATTGTACACACACAGCTCTGCTACATCCACCCTGTAGTGTAAACCATTCCTGACCCCACACATAAACTTACCCTCATCCAGCACGATGACAACCAGCACAGCAGAGTCTTGCAGACACTGAGGCCCCTGATCATGTGACCCCTGTCTCCTCCACTCCTGTGACCTCATCACAGGTCCTGTGTGCACATTAGAGAACAGCCTAGCGACATCATTGCAGGCTGTGGGGGGTCTCTGGGAGGGTGACGATGGGGTGCATGGGGGGCGTGGCGGCTCTGCAGTGCGGGAAAAATAGACTCCCGGGTGGGATGAAGGTGGGAGGGGGAAACGGGACTGTTCTGCGAGAATCGGGATGGTTGGGAGATGTAGTCTGACCTACCGGGCCCCTGACTCCCACTGGGCACAGTCGCAGTGGCGACGGCTGCGACCGTGGTAGTTACGCTCCTGGCCTGAGGTACCCTGACTGCCATTAGGTACCAGGATGAGATCCTCAGGCTCATTGTGAGACCATATGCAGGTGCAATGGGCCCTGGGTTCCTTCTGATGCATGATGATACTAGGCCTCATGTGGCTGAAGTGTGTCGGCAGTTCCTGCATGATGAAGGCATTTATGGTATGGACTGGCCTGCCTGTTCCCCAGACTTGAAGTCAATAGAACACATCTGGGACAGCATGTTTCTTTCCATCCACCAATGGCATGTTGTACCACAGACTGTCCAGAAGTTGACTGCTGCTTTAATCCAGGTCTATGAGGAAATCCCTCAGGAGAACATCTGCCGCCTCATCATCAGCATGTCCAGGTGTTGTAGGAACGACATACTGGCCCATGGAGGCCACACACTAATGAGCATAGTTTCCTAGTCTTGAGGCATTTCCACTGAAATTGGATCAGCCTGTAGTTTGATTTTTCACTTTGATTTTGAGTATCATTCCAAATCCAGATCTCCATGGGATATTAATTTTGATTTAAATTGAACGCATTCCACTATGTAATGAATAAAGATTTGCAAATGGAATATTTTATTCAGTGACATCTAGGATGTGGTATTTCTGTGTTTTGTTCATTTTGTGAGCAGTGTATGTATACTGTATATATATAAAATAACAAACAAAACTGATATAAATTAACGTTTAGTTTTGACCATCAAAAAGACTTAGCTATTTGTCTTGATATCTCCTATCTGGTCTTCTGAAGACAGATTGAAATGGCTTCCAGAATTGAGTGTATCACTAAATACTTTTAATAACGTACTTACCAATTATGTTGTTGTAAGATCAGTGAGTTCATTTTTAATTGGCAGGAGTTGAAGGAAACTGAGAACCTAAATGAAATTATATTGACAGATTGCACTATTTGTGATTAGCACATAAACAGAAATTATGAATCATGTGGTCAGTCTTCCCCCCCCCCCCCCAAGGAGCTCTGGAAATAACTTAACAGATAGATAATTTATTATGTCAGAATAGTTTTGAAAAGAATTCTAAGCTATAGTTTTAGTTATATATTACATCTATGCATTAATTATACTGTATAGCTAGAACTTATCAATGGAAACTTTTTTTTATTAACTTCACAATGAAGGATAAAAGTTGGTGACTGGGTCAGTTTATCATAGTGATCATGATTTGTCAGATCTGTCAAATCTGTGTTTTTTGGTAGAGTCCCACAGCTCTCTCTTGGAAAAACTCCACTTCTCACCAATCACACATTAATAGTTCCCATCACCAGATCACACATATAGCCAGCAGCTCTTGTTTTGGCCAAAAGATTTTTATGATCTGCCACCACAACAAGGTAGACTCTTTTCGCCAGGCCCTACTCTATAACCTAATAAAAATTTGTTAAAATATCTAATACAATTTAGGTATATTTTTATTTATTTTTCAAATTTTAAAATGACCAATAATATAATATTCAAAGGAACAAATACCACCACATGATGACCAGACACCATATTACCACCACATAGAGACCTATAATACCACATAAAAGGAACAAATACAGCCACACTATGTCTGGACCACATATTACCACCACAGCAAATAATAGCACATACAAGGGACAAACACCACCACACCATGACCAGACCACATATTACCACCACATGGTGACTGAATACTACAATACTACATAGTAACATAGTTATTAATGTTGATCATTAATAAAAAACACAATACTATCACCATAAGTGCCATTATACACAGGAGATCTGTATATCGTGTCTGTGTAAAGGCAATACAATGATCACCAGTGACATTGTTAAATGCTAGCAGGAAAGCGGGATGCAGTGATGAGCAGAAGGCAGAGCAAGAGTTAACGGGCACTTTATGCAAAGTAGTGTGTGGTCAATACTCTACGCAGGGAGTTTGAAGTAATGATACAGTAGGAATGCAGGAAGGGGACCAGTGGATAAAACAATGTTAACAACAAATAGCATGAAACGATTCAACCTATCAGTCTATAGCTTCCGGACGGATGAGGTTGAAAGACCCCACAATGGCGACGCAGGTGCCGTGAGACGTCTCTGAAGCAATCCCGGATGAAGTTAAGGCACTGTCTCTGTACCGCAACGGCGTGGCCTGGCTCATTTCAACTTAATCCCTCAGTCGTGGAACACGGTATTTTGTGACGGATAGGAGTTGGCTCAGCGAGTGTAAAGCAAAGTCCTGGAGTGGAGGCCACAGCAGGACCCCACGGAGAGGTGTGCACTGTAGGGTCGGCACAGTACGGCACGTCAGTAGTCGTCAGGGGTACTGACCAGTCAGGGCTCTGACATGCCGGAGTGTGTGAGGTGCTCAATCCAGTAGGTGTGCAAGTAGTGCTTGAAGGGGCCAACAGGCTGCAGAGTAATCCCGCTGGTAGGTCAGACCCGCGGAGACGGAGTCAACCTTCTCCTTCAGCGTGTACTGTCTTCCCACCAGAAGCCTTGTTTTCATGTGCTCTGCTCCTTTTATATCCACCCGCCCCCCATAGTCAGGTGCAAAGGTCTGCGTTGATCAGAAACTCCTACATGAAATGCTTCCCCCAGCCACACTGGTGACAGCCCTGATAGTTACAGCCCGGGACTCAATAAGCTGCCCTAGCCCGGTCAATCCTCCTACAACATTGTACACAGGACCTTTGTAAATAGTGCCAGTGTACAGGTAATACAGTGATTGCTGGTGACATTGTGAACAGGAACTCTGTATATAGTGTATAGTGTCAGTGTACAGGTAACACACTGACTCACTCACGTCTCTAGATGAAGTCCTTCATCTTCACTTTTCATCTTCATCCAGCACAGACCGCCATCATGTCTTCCAGCCAGTGCTCGTCTCTGCAGGAAATAATACCGTTATCTAGAGCTCCGCTTGCAGAACACTTTACTCATTTTTTTTCCCCAACTTCTACACTACACCAGATGAAGAAAAAAAGGCTACATAGTGTCGCACTACACAGTAACAGGACTGCCCCCCATTTAAAACAGTATCCTCAAAAAAATAAAATAAATACACCACTGCAGTAATAACATCCCTTAATTATCCCCTATGGTAATAATATCCCCAATCCTGGCCCAGTGTACCTCATTCCTGGGTCCAGGCATACGTTCTCCCATGCTGCCCTCATGAGTATCCATTCTGCTCCCATATGATCTCCCCATCCTACCTCATCTGTCCCATGATCCTGCCCTATCTGTCCCATGATCCTGACCCATCTGTCTCATGATCCTAACCCATTTGTCCCCAGATGCTGACCCATCTGTCTCCATTGTATCCTTCCTGCCCCATGATCCTGCACTATGCATCTCCATCCTGCATCGTGATCCTGCCCCATCTGTCTCCATCTTGCCCCATGACCCTGCCCCATCTGTCTCCATCCTGCCCCATATTCCTGCCCCATCTTGCTCCATCCTGCCCCATATTCCTGCCCCATTTTTCTTCATCCTGCCCCCGTGTCTCCATCCTGCCCCCATGTCTCCATCCTGCCCTCTGTGTTTGCATCCTGGCCCCCATGTCTCCCATCCTGTCCCCTGTCTCCACTCTCCCCGTGTCTCCTATCCTGCCCCCGTGTCTCCTATCCTGCCCCCGTGTCTCCCATCCTGCCCCCGTGTCTCCATTCTGCCCCTTGTCTCCATTCTGCCCCTTGTCTCCATTCTGCCCCTTGTCTCCATTCTGCCCCATGTGTTTATATTCTGCTTCCGTGTCTCCCATCCTGCCCCCCGTGTCTCCCATCCTGCCCCCCCATGTCTCCCATCCTGCCCCAGGCTTGCCGCTTTCAATAAAAATAAAAAAAACACTTGGTGTCCAGCACCAACGTCCACCCCAGGCATTTCAGCGCGGAATTGCTGCAATGTTGTGCTTAAGGGACTCTGTAGCAGAGAATAACTGCTCAAACCGAGAACAATCGATTAGTGCTTCATGGAGAGGCCAATCATTTACCGTATATGCAGCTTCCCACCTGCTTGGTTTCCATTTAGGTCTGTTTCACACTTGAGTTTTTTGACGTCAGTCAAAGTCCATCATTTTGCAAAAAAACGGATCCGCCATTTTTTTGGTGGATCCGTTTTTTTCCCATTGACTTGCATTGCAGCGGATTTTGACGGATGGTCATCCGTTGCATCCGTTTTTTGATGGATCCATCCTAATTTTGGCATCCGCTGTCTTGAGTGGACGGACAATGAAACGTTTTTTGTGTGCGTCGAAAAAGCGGATAGCAACGGATCCGTCGCTGTCCACCATGTGTTATAATAGACGCCTATGGGCGGCGGATCCGTTGGCAACTGTTAATTGACGGAATCCGCCAACGGATCCGCCTTTTTATACTGAGCACGCCCAAAAGAATTTCCTTTCATGAATCTCTCTCTCTCACTCTTTCTCGTGAAACAGACCTTATCTCCTCCTTTCTCTGGCCCTATGAAGCCAGAGCTGTCAATCAAAGCAGAGGAGGGGAGGAGATTGCGGGAAACAAGCAGGTGGGAAGATGTATATAAATAACTGGCTCCGCCATGAAGCACTGCGCAGTGGGACTTAGTTTGAACAGTCATTCCATGCTGACAGAGTCCTTTTAAATATTTTTAGCATTCGTTTTTAACTATAGCATTTTATAGGCTAGAAACCTACAGGACAAATGTGAGAAAAAAAAATCCACATTCAGAAAATATATTGCAATCTGGAGAAAAAAAATGCTGAAAGCCAGATGCAATGTGAGCAGGTTATTTGGTTGCAACAGCACGGACAATGAGGAGACAGTGGGTGGTACTTAACAACACTATTTATTTGGTCACACTTAACATATGAAAAATCGGTCCAAGTCTCTCGGCCGAGAGTCGCACAAGTGTTCTCTGTATGGTCATTCATGTGGAATCCGTTTGCAAAGCGATGATGTGATTTTCTCTCACCTATGTATTCGTATGACATCTGTATGACATGCGTATGGCTTTACATTTCTCACTGTCTTTCCCTATTGAATTAAATGGCTCAATGGGATGAAATAAGGAAAATGTATGCGTATTTCTCACAAGCTACACTGATGGTCTGTGTGGTGTCCAATTTTTTCTTGCACCCATAGACTTGCATTGGTGAGACTCGGCCGATATACGCATACAATCGCAGCATGCTGCGATTTCTCTCGCACGTAGAATACGTCCAAGAAAAAAAAGCTGCCCCATAGATTAACAGTGCTCCGAGTGCTATGCGATGTTTTCTCGCATAGCACTCATCCGTATTCAACACTAGTGTGACCCCGGCCTAACACAGAATATCTATCAGTACACACACATCGAACGTATGAAATTTATATCTCATGGGAATCAGAAATAGTGCGAACATATAAATCCCTTAAAACGAATTATTTATTTTATACATTAAAAACACCTATCCCAGTGAAAAATGGCCAATGCCAAAATTAACCAGACCTACGCTGGGATGCTACATAGCCCTACTTTAAGGCTCACCGATACCTTCCTAGCCGTGGAGGTTGGCACCCTAAAAACGAGAATTGGCGCCCCCACTCAACGTGGACTATCCCTCACTCCCCTACCAGTCCCTATTCAGACAGGAGGGAAAACAATAATCTGATAGTGCAGAAATGAAACTTCAGAATGCCCTAAGCTCGAGCAAAACCTCAAACAATTGATGTTGTCCTGATAGAACCCCCACATAGGGGTATATTAACCAATAAATTGCTTGTCATGTGTAGGTATGCCCATCTGATATTATAGCAATGAACATTAGAGTTGCCTTAGGCTAAAGTAGGACCCCAGGATACTATAAACGATAAAAAATCTAATACCTCCACATCATGATCATATGTGACAAACTGATATGTCCGACAGACAGATAATACAAACTAACCCCTCTCAAGGGTATACTCTGAATCATAATATAATAAAGTCACTTATCATGTGTAGGTCAACCCCGACGCGTTTCCCCGCCTGTAGCGGTTCATCAGGAGGAATCAATAAACGTCATATCCATGTATGATACCCAGATGACGCATGATGGCCATGATGGCCATGTGCATACCTACACATGACAAGCAATTTATTGGTTAATATACCCCTATGTGGGGGTTCTATCAGGACAACATCAATTGTTTTCCCTCCTGTCTGAATAGGGACTGGTAGGGGAGTGAGGGATAGTCCACGTTGAGTGGGGGCGCCAATTCTCGTTTTTAGGGTGCCAACCTCCACGGCTAGGAAGGTATCAGTGAGCCTTAAAGTAGGGCTATGTAGCATCCCAGCGTAGGTCTGGTTAATTTTGGCATTGGCCATTTTTCACTGGGATAGGTGTTTTTTAATGTATAAAATAAATAATTTGATTTAAGGGATTTATATGTTCGCAGTACACACACACATATATATATATATACATATATATATATATATATATATATATTGTAGGGATTCGACTCGCTCAGGTGCAGCGGGAGACAATCATGAGGCAGGTTCTTCCCAAAGTTCATGAGGTTTATTTGCTCCATAAACCATAAATCAGCGTATCACCAAAATAGCCTCTAGCTTAGGCACAAAAGAACATAAACGTCCGTGGCTTCAGACCGAGAGTCTCAGCACATGCTGGGAGGTGTAGTCCTCCCCATATACAACTAATATACCCAGCTCAGGGCAATGTCCAGAGCAGCGCTCTATCTGCAGCCGCAGACCCAGGAAGGCTTCTCCTTCCTTAGCACACAGGCCCCTCTCTGTAGTGTCCCACCTGGACACATGGAAGTCTGTCCACACTCTGACAGACTCCCTCCACTCTCTCACATGTGCCAAACACCTCAATTACATAGCCCTGTAACCACACCCAAAGGGGATCACATGGCTATGACATCACCAAAGGTTGTATAGACACACAGGCTTCCCTGACACAGTGTAACAGAAAGATCAGCAGTACCTCTGCTGATCAATACACCCTGGAGCCTGCATCCCAAGGCCACCCACCTTGAGACCCACAATGGTCATTTAGGACCCTGCTCCTGTTACCACACTGAATGTGCCTGTACACCCGTCCTGGGACACCCGCACAGCGCCCCCTAGCCGACACAGTGGTAACTACACCACATACCTCCCCCCTCTGTTCAAACTTGTGGGGTTGAACACATGACATCACCCAGGTATCTTGAGACCTGGCACCCATGTCACCTTGCCCTACAAGTCGAGAGGACCATCTCCGTCTGTTTCGGTAGTCAAACTGCCTCATATTCACGTTAGGCCTCCCCCGCCCCCAGCGGTCAGTATCTCGGCCTTGGGCTTTGGCCTTCCCGTCAACGTCCGTCAGTGTGATCAGACACTCTTTAGTCTCCACCTGTTTGCAGTGCGCTCCGTCACCCGACCTTTCTCTCACCGGCCGGCTCTCCCAGTTCACACTGTCATGAGTCCCACGTCCAGCTGGGCCAACTGGCTGGTCTGAGTCTGACCCTCTGTCACTATGTCCACCACCGGGTCTCGTGCCTATGTTACTACGATTAGAACGGCCACTTGCGGACTCTCGACGTTCTTGCCTTCGACTACCTGTCCTTTCATTCCTTGGAGGATCCCTTCGGGTCCTTACACCTTGGGTTGGAGGTGGACGCCACCTGACGTTCTCTATCTGCTCATTCATCTGCAGTCGATCCTGTCTTAGCTGCTCAATCTCCTTCAGGTACGCTACCCGATATTCCAGGAGCATGCGAAGCTTCCCAATGCTTTCCACCGAACCAACCACAATGACAGGAACCATGTCATCTTCAATAACGACTTGGATTTCACCAGCAGGTGGGATCCTCACTCTCTTCACACAGGATCGATTCACCATCTCCTGCATCACCTTTCCAAGTCTGCCAACGACTTTCCCCACCAGATTTCTGGGTACCGGAATTATGTCTTCCACAAAGCCCAGCCGACTTTGTGCTTCCCTTGCAAGCTCCAGACGTCGAGCGGCTTTCCTATTACGCTCCACGAGCATCTGTTTCGTGCGGAGACATTGTAGGTGCATCTCCTTCAGGATAGCCACCCTTCTCTCTGTGTCTTCCGTTTCTGCCAGTATCACCAACTGGTCTGTTTCTGGTGCCCAGCTCACACTATAGGCCTTTACTGCCTTTTTAAAGGTCTCATGCACACCTTCGCTGGCACACGCTTCTCGCACGTCTTCGGGTACCTCCATTACAACCTTGAAGGTCGTGGACTTGCTCTCATCCTGGACAGATGGCTCTGGGTTCCCCACGGACACTTCCCTCAAGATATCTGTCATGACCGGATGACTGTCTTGTGCAGCTCTTGGCTCACCATCTTCCTGAGATTTACAGTCTTCAGGACCCTTTTCCAAGATGGGCTTTGGCAGTTCTGCCTTGCTATCAGTCGGGCAAGGCCGCTGTACGTCTTCGCCCCTCCACTTCTCCTGCAGAAGACCTTTTACTACTCCACTGAGTTCTTGCAGAACTTTATCTTTCTCCTCTGCCAGGTAGCGACGCTCATCCTCTCTCCTGAGAATCTCCTGTTGATGCTTCTCTTGGGCCTCTCTGAGCACCTCCATATCTTCCAACAGGGTCTTGTTCATGGTTTTACACGCTGACAGGTGACCTCTGAGCTCAGAGACTTCCTTCTCCAGCTCATCCACTCTGTGCTCAGCTGCTTGCCTTAGGACTCTCTCCCGTTCGACATGTTCTGTTACAGTCTCCTTTATCAGCTGTATCTCACGATCTTGTTCTCTTTTGTCCATCACGTGTCGCACCACTACCTCTTTAATTATATCGTTAAAGGGTACCACTGGGTCAGTCACCCCAGTCGAGTGAACCCTCCAGTTACCGTCCAGCACCAATGTGTCTAGTCCAGTAGTCTCGTCTCCCAGCCCACCATCTGTCTTATCACGAGACGTCAGGTCCGTCAGTTGGGCAGATGTACTTCTTCCTCTGTTCAGTTCTACCTCTGACCTGTCCATGTCAGGAGCCGTCACTGTCTCAGTGTCCGCTGGCCCCACAGTCGAAGCATCTCCATTGTCAGACCAAACGTCATCAAACAAAAGAAAGTCCCGGCCCCTCTCCCAGGCATAGACTAAGTCCCGTGGTATCCCTCTACCTTGGCACTCACCACCTTTGGTCCCCTCAAACACTACTGTGTCTACTGCGTAGTTCACCGTGACCCCGTGTTTACAGTGAACCCTGACGTTTTTCTCGGTCAGAGAGAAAACGAGAGGAGTTCCTGTCAGAGTCACCTGACTCTCTGAGTCCAGCCGACCAAAGGCTCCTTCCCGGTGCAGCATCACTGTACACATCTGTGGCCCATCATTACTACCTGGAAAGGATATTCCACATTCTGAAAAAGACCTGCACATACACTGCGGTACTCCAGACATACCTACTGAGTCACCCAGTGCTGTCACTTCTTCACACTTGGCCCCTTTCTGGACCACCACCCTGCTTTGGGTTGCCACCCCAATTTTGGTCACCGCCCCCTTTTGGAACTCCATCCCTTTTTGGGTTACCACTCCAATTTGGGTCACCGCCCCCTTTTGGGACTCCACCCCTTTTTGGGTTACCACTCCAATTTGGGTCACCGCCCCCTTTTTGGACTCCACCCCTTTTTGGGTTACTACTCCCTTTTGGGATTTCCCCATGTCCGTCCTGCAGAACCTCTTAGGCCACAGTTCACACCACACAGTTTGTCTCTCACGATACCAGACAAGTCCTTGCTGGCACCACCACAGCTCCTGCTGTCACTGATCACCGGCACCTCCGGCTGCTGTTCACACACATACACAGCGGCTGGTGTCACTGCAGCTCCTGCTGCGCCATCTTCGTGGACCCGCCGATCCACCGGAAGCCGCTTGTCACCTTCGTAATCCCGCCGGGTTACTGGAAGCCGCTTGTCACCCTCAAAGATAAAAAAGCCACAAAAGTGCGCCCATAGGGCCTTACCAGTGCAGGTATAATGGGTTATGCAGCAATAATACAGGGTACTCACCCTCAATAGTTGTGTAAAGCCACAACTACTGTATCCGCTTAGTCACATGCCATAAAGCTGCAGCAGGATGGCGTAGACAGACAGCGTCTGCTACCAATGCTCCCAGGGCAGATCCCTTAAAGAAAACACCAGGTCTCTGTGCTGCGAGACCTTCATGACCCCACTGAGCCACAGCAAGCACCTTCAGGTTTTGCAGAGGAAAAGAAAAAAAAAAGAAAAAAAAACACATGCACAGTCTCTCACATGTCCTGTTCGTGTGCCACTCAGGACGTACCGTCTCCGCCTGAGACCGTCCAACACACAGGGCACACCGGGTGCTATTCAGGGAGCCGACCCTCCTCCCAGGGTCTCCCAACACACCAGCCTCACCAGGTCCAGGGGCTCAGCGGGTGCTCTTCAGGACATCCGTCTCCGCCTGAGACTGCCCAACACACGCCTCACCAGGTCCAAGGTCATAGCACGTGTTCCAGGGATCCGATTCCTCTCCCAGAACCTCCCAACACTGACCCTCCAGGACCTTGCTCACTGACCCCTCCAGGAACACAGTCTCTCACTGACCCAGGTCAGTGCAACACAGACTCCTGTCTGTTACCTGTGTCGGCCACACAGGTTCCTGGACGCCTCTTCTCCTCAGAGGTATCCCACAAATATTAATACAGTCACTTTCTCTGACCTCGGTCAGTATTACTCACGGTTGTCAGACCGTCTGCTCTCCTGGCTCAGAATTGCCAGCGCTGCCACACGTGCTTCTGGGAGTCGCTACCCGCAGTCTGTCACCAATTGTAGGGATTCGACTCGCTCAGGTGCAGCGGGAGACAATCATGAGGCAGGTTCTTCCCAAAGTTCATGAGGTTTATTTGCTCCATAAACCATAAATCAGCGTATCACCAAAATAGCCTCTAGCTTAGGCACAAAAGAACATAAACGTCCGTGGCTTCAGACTCGGACCGAGAGTCTCAGCACATGCTGGGAGGTGTAGTCCTCCCCATATACAACTAATATACCCAGCTCAGGGCAATGTCCAGAGCAGCGCTCTATCTGCAGCCGCAGACCCAGGAAGGCTTCTCCTTCCTTAGCACACAGGCCCCTCTCTGTAGTGTCCCACCTGGACACATGGAAGTCTGTCCACACTCTGACAGACTCCCTCCACTCTCTCACATGTGCCAAACACCTCAATTACATAGCCCTGTAACCACACCCAAAGGGGATCACATGGCTATGACATCACCAAAGGTTGTATAGACACACAGGCTTCCCTGACACAGTGTAACAGAAAGATCAGCAGTACCTCTGCTGATCAATACACCCTGGAGCCTGCATCCCAAGGCCACCCACCTTGAGACCCACAATGGTCATTTAGGACCCTGCTCCTGTTACCACACTGAATGTGCCTGTACACCCGTCCTGGGACACCCACACAGCGCCCCCTAGCCGACACAGTGGTAACTACACCACAATATATATAATAATCATTCAAAAATGAAGGCAGTACTCCATAACATGTCTTGAAAATGGGGTGAATTTGTTAAACCCACATATCCTTCCTTGAGGAAGGCTCATTTAGAGCCGAAACGTTGCCCTGACATGTGGGTTTAATAAATTCACCACCATTTTCAAGACATGTTATGAAGTGCTGCCTTTATTTTTGAATGATTATTGGATACTGTGGCGAGTAGTGGACTCCTTGCCTGGGGGCACCCGAAGATAAGTACTGTGCTGTTCCTTCTTTTTTCTATATAAATATATATATATGTACAAGTAAGCATTATATTATGGATAACAGTAGCAAGGTCAATATGGTATGTTAACACAATATTTATGCAACCTTTCATTATATACATATTAAATGACTATTAACCACTTAACGTCCAATGACTCCGGCGATGAGCCCGCACCTTTTCCGGGACATGACAGCTGATCTGATGTGACAAAAATCGAAACGCCAGAATTACGTTTTTTGGGTCGCTACAACATTGCAATAAAATGCAATAACGGGCGATCAAAATAGCGAATCTGCACCAAAATGGTATCATTAAAAACGTCAGCTCGGCACGCAAAAAATAAGCCCTCACCCGGTCCAAGGTACTGAAAACTGGAGATGCTACAGGTCTCGGAAAATGGCAACTTTTTTTTTACAAACTTTGGAATTTTTTTTCACCACTTAGATAAAAAAAGAACCTAGACATGTTTGGTGTCTATAAACTCACAATGACCTGGAGAATCATAATAGCAGGTCAGTTTTACCATTTAGTGAACCTAGTAAAAAAAGCCGAACAAAAAACAGGTGAAGGATTGCACTTTTTTTGCAATTTCACCGCACTTGGAATTTTTTTCCTGTTTTCTGTTACACAACATGGTAAAACCAATGGTGTTGTTCAAACTAACAACTCGTCCCACAAAAAACAAGCCCTCACATGGCCATTTTGACCAAAAATATAAAAAGGTTATGGCTCTGGGAAGAAGGGGAGCAAAAAATAAAAATACAAACCCAAAAATACCCCAGGTCGTTAAGGGGTTAATGCCTTTGTGGCGCCCCCAGGAGTATGGTCGCCACAGTGGCATTACCTTCCTCCTAGGGAGTGTGATGTCATGCTTGGAAGCAATGAAGGGTCTCTCTATCAGGTAAATCTAGCACACAGCACAGTTCCCACTCCGGGCCAGCAGAGGGAGCTTTGAACCAAACTGGGGGAGGAGCTGCTCTCTGGGGCCAGGAAAGGGAAGTTAGAGGAGTTTGTGTGGAGAAGGTGAAGTGTGTGGACGTGGAGAGAGGAGCTTGAGGACTGAGCAGAATTCAGGCTCACTTCTAGCTGTAACGCATTGTCCAGAGTCCGGTATCTGAGGTTGTATGGATGCTGATGGTCCTGCAGCAAAAACCGGAGGAACAAGAGGCTGTAAATGCTCTGTTCCCAGCTAAGACTCGGAGGCACAGCAGCAACTTGTGTGAGCCAGAAAAAGGAGGCTGCGGCTGTCTGCCATATGAGGGGAGTTCTAAAGAGAGCAAGCAAGGGGAACTTCAGTGTAACTCAGTACTGCAAGTGCCTCAGATAAGCACTAGAAAGGAGACTACACAACCCATCTGCATAGAGAGATTCCTAAGTTGCTCCCAGGCTGATCAACTCCTGTTCCATCTGTAATCTGGATCCTGGATTGCACTTACAAAGCAAAGGAAACTGCACCCTGTTGTGTCATTGCGTTCTTCCTGCAACCCCTTCAGCACTGCTACATCTCTGTGCCTAACACTGCACCCTCTTCCTCAACACCTATTACTACTGCCCTGGGACTACAGCTCTACCTGTGGGGAGCTCTTACATCTTGCTGCCTAATACCATCTGTCCCAGAGGATCTGCCTGCAGCGTCGGCTTAACCCCTTCATTGCCGAGCACCACAGGTTTTGTCACGTATCATCCACCTATAAACTTTATTCAGCTACGTTTCACCCCTTTTACATGGACGCCCAGGGCCACGGACCGGGTCACCACCACCATGACACATCCCTCTGAGACACTGGCCCGGTACCTAGTAACCCCACTGCCTTGGTGGGCGATCCACCTTCTATGTCTCAGCTTAATGGAAGTCACACTCAGTACTAGTCCCGCCCCAGTCGCAGTCTCTGTAAGCTCCTCTGATCATTACACTACCCACAGGAACGTTCCTCTGCTACAGCCAGATTGTCTCCCGAGCTAGTTTAGATTTGGTCACGGTTTTCTACTGGTACTGCTTATTGCCTTCCACTGGCGATGCTTATGGTCTTCTATTGGCACTGCTTATGGTTAAAGTCTTCTACTGGTGCTGCTCTTGGTCTCAACTGGCATGGCTTATGGTTTTCTACTGGCATGGGTCACAGACTTTGGGCTCATACTCACTTGCGAGAGACTCACACGATTCTCATGCGAGTCTCTCGCATGAAAACCTGGCACTGGGACCGGAGCATGCGGCTGCCTAGAAATACATGTAGCCACATGCTCTAGTCAAAGTGGCAGCGGCAGTGCCAGGTTTTCATGTGAGAGACTCGCACGAGAATCGTGTGAGTATGAGCCCTTCTACTGAGGCGGAGCACGGATCTTCCTCACAGCTCAGGTCTTCTCTGGCACCTGATTTCTCTCGGACCCTTCTGTGGCAATGTTGACTGTAATTCCACTACGCAGCCAAACAATCTGCCTGGTATTTGTGCTGTTATACAAATAAATGACATGGGGTTTTTAGTAGTATATTGAGAAAGGATAGATATTAATAATGAATTGTCCATTTTAATTAAATAGATTCCATTTAGATACAGTTTTTAATAAAATATGCTTTATTCGCTTATATGCATGTAAACATTTAACCTGCTAGGTTTATTTTTGTTATTCATTTTTAGTAAAACACCCTCCCTGTGATTGGTAATAGTAGTGATCAAGGTTATTGGATCCCGTATGAGAGTGAACCACACCAACAAACAAGGAGGATAGGATATATATAAAGAAAATCATGTGTTATGTCCTATATACACCTATACACCTGATGAAGACTTATAAAAGTTTAAACGTGTTGTGGTAGATTAAAAACTAAATAAAAAATGTATTTAGTTTTTTGTGTGTGTTTAAATAAACCACAAAAAATAAAACTTATTCAACGTGTTGTAATTGTGGTTCATAAGCCTACATTGAATTATATCCAATCACATGGGGATCCTTCCTAAAACGGAAGCTCCATCAGAGACTCGCCTACCTTTGATCTGTATGTAAGTTTAAGATGGTGCAATAAATCACACAGTGACTCAGATAGAGCATCCACATAAACAAGACAAGAAGCAGGAATCAGATGAAGCCCTGTCACATACCTTCTGCTCCGGCTCCCTGGCTCTCTGCTGACTTCATCTCTCCTCTCCGGCAGATTGAAACAGGTGCACAGGTGACGTAAGATGAGCAGAAACGTCTACACACACAGCCTGCAGTGTCTGCAATACTTGGATGGCCAGCAAGCACTTGTACACATTTAAAGTATAGTACAGTGCTGGCATCTGTCTTCTGAAGCAGCAGAAAGTTGGGCCCCTGGTAGTACTCCCCTCGACCTCTGGGCCTCGGTGCAGTTACACCGGCAGTAAGTCCACCCCTGGGCAAGTAAATGAATTAGTTTAAGAATTGGATGAAAAAATTAACATGCTGTTGGGCTCAGAATAAACTGAAAAGAAACTAGTTAACCTCACAGTAATATGTCAGAAAACATTTACTTTGAGATTTAGAACTGAGTTAGATGCAGTACTCACACAAATTTCACATTTTTAGTGTAACTATTAGGGATAGACGGACACCTGGATGTTCAGGTCTGGCTGGTTTGGCCAAACAGTTTTAAAAGTTCGGGTTCGGGTACCAGTACAGTACCTGGACCAGTAGCCATACCCGTTCCCCGGACGCCATTCACTGGGGTGCCCGAACATCCAGTGTTTTCCACGCTGTCATGTGCATGACAGCGTGGCAAACACCGCTTTTGATGGGCAGCAAATTCATCGCCGGTCAGACAGCTGCAGTTCCCACGCTGTCAAAAGATGGCGTGAGCGTGCAGCTGTGATTGGAGATATAAAGTTTACCTCCGGCCACTGGTGTCAGCTGACCGGACTACTGCTTCCATCAGCCGATGCTTGTTGCCGCTAATAACAGTGAGAACAGGAGGGGCTGATGGGAGTATTCATCAGCCAGCACCTGCACTGTAAATAAAAGAAAAAAATGGCTTGGGTTCCCCTGTATTTTTGATAACCAGCCAGGCAAAACTCACAGCTGGGGGGCTGCAACCCTCAGCTGTCATCTTCAGTAAGGCTGGTTATCAAGAATGGAGGGGTCCCCATGCTGTATTTTTTAATTATTTAAATAAATAATTAAAATAAAACAGCGTGGGGCATCTCCCATTTTTGACAACCAAACTTGCTAAAGCAGACAGATGGGGGCTGGTATTCTCAGGCTGGTAATGGTCCATGCATATTGAACCCCCAAGCCTAAAAATAGCAGCCCGTAGTTGCCCCAGAAAAGGCATATCTATTAGATACACCAATTCTTGCCTTTTGCCCAGCTCTTCCCACTTTCCCTGTATAGGTGGAAAGTGGGTTCATATTTGTGGAGTTGATGTCACCTTTGTATTGTCCAGTGACATCAAGCCCATGGATTAGTAATGGAGAGCTCAGCCTCAGTGACTAGCGGTGACATCATCGTGGTTACTGCTGGTCACTGAGACTGCGTTCCCAGCCATGCCAAGGAACTGCTGTGACATTGGTGAGATCCCGTGAGCACAATGAGAAAAAGTCTCACTTGCAGAGGCAAGTTCAAAGCAGTTCAGTGGGAGAATTTCACTGTGGTGAATCTCTGCACCATGAGACTTTTTCCTCATTGTGCTATCGGTGATCTTACTGAGGTCACTGCAGTTCATTTGCCCTGCTGGAAACACAGCCTCAGTCACCGGCAGTAATCTCAATGTTGTTTTTTATTTTGTTTTATTACAGAAAACAAGGGCTTCAGTGGAATGGGCGTTAGGTGAGTATAACTGTGTTTGTTATTTATAAATAAAAAACTAAAAGTGTGTTTTGCTTTATTTCAAATAAAAGACTTTATTCTGGCTGTGTCCTTATTTACAGTAGCATATAATTATAGGATTACTAATGGATTGGTGTGTTATAGACATCTCTCCATTACTAAGCGTGGGCTTGATGTCACAGGACAATACAAAGGTGACATCAACCCCACAAATATGAAGCCCACTTGCCAATCCTACAGGGAACATGGAAAGAGGTGGGCAAAGCACCAGAATGGGCACATCGAATAGATGCACCTTTTCAGGGTGACTGCAGGTTGATATTTTTAGGCTTGGGGGAGCAAATATCCATGGCCCCTTACCAGTCTGAGAATGCCAACCCCAAGCTGTCTGCTTTAGTTTGGCTGGTTGTAAAAAATGGAAGGACCACAGCCATTTTATTTTAATTATTTATTTAAATAATTTAGAAAAACAATCTGGGGACCCCCCTATTCTTGATAACCAACCTTGCTGTAGCTGCCAGCTGAGCGTTGCAGCTCCCAGGTGTGATTTTGCCTGACTGGTTATCAAAAATACAGGGAAACCCGCTCCATTTTTTTAAATGTATTTATTTATTAACAGCGCAGGTACTGGCTGATGAGTCGCTCCATGCTCTCCACGCTCCTGCTCATCCTGTTATTAGCAGCAGCAGGCATCGGCTGATGGGAGCAGTAGTCCCGTCGGCTGACACTAATGACCGGAGGTAAACTTTACACCTCCGATCATAGCTGCAGGCTCATGCTGTCATTTGACAGCGTGGGAACCGTGGCTATCTGACTGGTAGTGATGATTTTACCACCGATCAGAAGTGGTGTTCGGGGGGCCGAACCCAAACAGTAACACAGATTTCCTGGTGAAATCCGTGTTCGGTATCCATGCCCCGAACAATAGGTGTTTGATATGGATGCTGAACTTTACTGTTCGGGTCTGCCCATCTCTAGTAACTATACATCGCTACTAATAACAAAGTTTGACATGTCATTGAAATGTATGGCGTATTATACATTAAATGTTACAGTGTGAAATACTGAGAGTAACAAGGTCATATAGCAGTGAATACAGTAGTACAGTAGTTATATGAAACAGAAAAATATGTATTCAACAAATGTACAAATTAATTTTAACTCCTTCAGTAATAGTTTGTCATGGAGCGTGTCATAGAGTAGGCCCAGAAGCAGAGCCAGCTCCACTCAGGGCAGATGCTTTCTCTATTAGATAGCTAGCATCTGCATTTAATGTCAGCTATTAACTTCCTAAATGCAGCTGTCAATCACTGACAGCAACATTTAATAGCCGAAATCCAGTTCAGACGTTAGTTCAGGCTGTTATGCCTGAGAAGTGATCTCAAGGAGTTGATTAGCTGCTATGATATCCAGGGGCTGGATGAAGACCCCTGTGCCTGTTATGTGGTCCTTTCTGTGATGCTCAGCCTGTGGTTGGGTGACAATTTTACTATACAGTGGCATGTAAAAGTTTTGCATCCCTGGCCAAAATTACTGTTATTGTGAACAGTTAAGCAAGTTGAAGAAGACATGAGCTCTGATAGGCCTAAAATTAAAGGTGACACATTTTCTTTGTATTTTAGGCAATATTCATTGCCATTTTTTACAATTTAAAAATTACAAAAAGGAAAATGGTCAGATGCAAAAGTTCAAGATCTCAGTTTTCAATTTGGCGTACTCTTTTGTGTCCTGCAAGAACAGGTCATATTAAGCCTTCTGCGATTCACCTGTTAGATATGGCGCCAGAACCTCCTCCCACTGCTTCGGAGGCAATTTCTCCCATTTTGCCACCTTTTTGAAAACCGTCAGAAAGGCCTAAACACCATCACCTGGTGTCATCTTTTGCAAGGCTCTCCTTACCGTCTTCCTCACGTGTGAGTCATCACCTTGAATTGGGGGTGGGGCGAGTGCCCTGCCACGGATCTCCTTCACTAGGAGTTCCATCTGTTGCCTGTGCTGCTACTGCATCTGGTGCTGTTGTCGCCACTGCTGCTGCCATAGCTGTTGCTGCTGGAGATTAAAAAAATTAAAATTTGATACTAAAATTTTATCTAACAATTTACAATAAAGGATAATTTTAATTCACATTTCCTCTCCCCCCTCCCCTTTCCATACCTGATGGAGTTTAGCCTACACCAGTTGCTTTATCAACTCCTCTATGTTGTCATCTTTCGCTCCTGCAGTCACTTTTACCAAGTACGTGCGATAGCTCTGTGGCAATCACATTTCCCCTCAAAATTCCTGGCTGTGCTTCTAGCACCAATTGTAGGGTTTCTACTCACTCAGTTGAGGTTGAGATAGGCACAGGAAGCAGTTTTAGTAAAATGTCCAGGCTGGTTTATTAAAACTTCATAAACCACTCAGCATAACCAAACAAAAAGACTGCCTTTTCCAGCACACAGGTTGGCGGCGTCAGCTATAAAGTCCACCAACCAAGGAGACGGAATCTCTAACAGGTACACCACGTCAACTTGAAAAAGACATGGCAAGATAGGGAGCCCGATTCTAGTGGGTAGTGTGGGGAGGTTGAGCTTCGTACGGTTCTGTCTGTGATAGGAGACAGAGAGTTTGACAGCAGGTGTCATGTGGCAGTCTGCCCATCAGAGGTCACTGGAGAGCGCCGATGGCAGTGATTATGTAACTGTCACTTGAGTGTTACATAACTGCCAGAGGTCAAGGTGACTCTGATTGGGCAGAGGTGACTGTCAGATGACAGAGGGTGGGGCTACCTGGTCTGTCTGAATAAATACTGAGGTAAGCTCCCAGAAGCTTCAGTCAGACAGGGGAGCTCACAGGTTAGGAGAGTCTGTCACACAAAGGAGACCCCTAAGAGACTTTGGACAGTGGAAACGGTCATGGGGGGTGACCCTATAGGACATTGGTCACAGGCAGAGACGGCCTGTGAGGATCTGGATTATTGGTGGACTTTGTAAGGTGAAACGCCGTGGTGGATTGGCCTTGGGCAGCCACGGCGGATAGAGCCACGAAGTATGCCTGACAGAAAAAAGTGTACAAGTGAAGGTACCCGGGCCTGTCTGCAGGAGGATAACAGTGTGAAACATCTATCATGTTTTGTTCTGGTCATCGTGAGGGCGGCCAATAAAAGCAAACCTGTTAAATACAATTCCTGCCTCTGTCTCGTGCCTGTCGACGTCAAGATGTGGATCACCCCCCATTCCTGTGAGTACAGCACACCTCCGCCACCTATCTGCACTAACATCAGCAGCACCACCCAATTGCCATTCCTCCCTCGCCACCGACTCTACATTTGGTCTGATGCCGACGTGAAAGAGGTCAAAGTGGCAAAGTAGCTGTCACGTGTCCAAAAGCAGCAGTGCCGAGAGCTGCTACATCGGAGCAAGGACCTGTTCTCAGAATAACAGGATTGTACTCTGATCATAGAGTTCTCACGGAGCTTAATGTTTGGGTAAACATGAAGCCATATTGGATTCACGAAGCCCGCCGAGAGGTGATCTTGAAAGAAGTGAATTGGATGCTGAGTCTGGGAGTGATTGAAGAATCCAAGCGTGGCTGGTCCAGTCCCATAGTCTTAGTGCTGAAGCCAGATAAAGAATGGTGGTTTTGCAATGACTATAGGAAGCTGAATGAGGTCTGTAAGTTTGTTACGTACCCAATGCCCCATGTCGATGAACTGGTTGAAAGGCTAAGGCCGGTCCGGTACATTACCACCCTTAACCTATTGTACTACCAAATTCCCATGTCCCAAGATGCCAAGGAGAAGATGGCCTTCCCATTGCCAGACAATTGGTTTCAGTACATAAGGATGTTGTTTGGGTTGCAAGCAGCTTCAACCATCTTCCCGAGACCCATGGACTGAATCCTAGCTTGCCACAAAAAGTATGCAGTGGCCTATCTTGATGACTTTGTGATCTTCAGCCAGGATTGAGGAAGTCATCTAAGCAAAGTTCAGCTGATATTTGATGCTCTATGGAAGGCAGGGTTTTCCATAAACGTGAAGAAATGTGCCATGGGTATGGAGGAAGCTAAATACTTGAACTTTCTTGTAGGCAAGGGCGAAATAAAGCCCCAAATAAATAAAGCTGACGCGATCCAGAGTTGGCCAAAATCTCTATCAAAGAAGCAGGTGAGAGCATTCCTGGGAATTGTGGGCTACTATTGCTGGTTTGTCCTTAACTTCACCATGATAGTAGCCCCTCTGATAGATCTCCTTAAAGGAACAAAGTCAGTTGTGTCTAAATGGTCTTCAGAAGCTGAGATGGCCTTCCAGGAACTGTTGGTGGCACCCGACTTCTCTAAGGACTTTTTGGTCCAGACAGACTTATCAGATGTTAGGCTGGGCGATGTTTTATCATAAGAGATGAACAGGGAAGGGTGCCCCATAATGTATATAAGTCAAAAGCTGTCATCCTGCAAGTAGAACTATTCCATAGTGGAGAAGGAATGTTTGGCCATCAAGTGTATGTTGCACACTCTAAGGTACTTCCTTTTGGGAAGGAAATTCAGGCTAGTGTCAGACCATGCCCCTCAGAGTTGGATGTGGGAGATGAAGGGGAACAATGCCCGAGTGACCAGGTACTTCCTAGCTCTTCGGGATTATAACTTCCATGTAGAGCATAGACCCAAGAAACTACATGACAATGCTCACACTTTGTGGAGGGTCCACTGTTTGATGGCAGAAGGTGCTAAGCCCCCTGACTTTTAGCAGAGGTGGGGAGTATGTAAGATGGCCGCCGAACAGGTCCTTGAGGGGAGATATACATAATTGAGTTTCGTAATATCGGTGATGTAAGCCTGGGAAAGCAGGCTTCAGCATGTATAGTGCTGAGAGAGTTAATAGGGCATATCAGTGCCAGGTTTATGAGCAGTCAAAGAGATGGATGGGACTGGCTATTCACATATCCCCACTCTGGGGGCAGGGTATTGCAGATATCTCATTCAACGTCTGACTGGAGGTGTGTAGACCTCAGCAAGAAATACCAACAAACATGCAAGGAACCTCCAACATTTTTCACTGTTGCTGTTGACTATCATTTTTTGTACCTCTCTCCAGCCCTTATTCATTGAAGCCCACTTCTAACCACACTCCTTGGTCCTTGGTAATTTGGTCCCTTTGGCTGCTGCCAGTTCTAAGCCGATTGCTCTGCTGGGGATCTTCTGATTTTTAATTGAGGTAAGCATGATGTGTATTTAATCTGTTGCAAGAATTGTTGGCTAACCAGGGCATTTATGGTCCTCAATATTGCCAATTTCTTGGACGTTCTTCAAAAGAGCTTGAACACCACATTTTGGATACCCTTTGAAATCTTGCTAATGCAGGATGACTACTTAGTGTTGTATTGCTGTGCTTCATCTTGCCATGGTGCATGACCTGCGACATGACACTGTCCTTCCCAAACTCACCTTTTCGCTGTTCCTCACCCAATTTTAAGCCTCCTACACAGCTATTTCTATTTCAGTTAATGACTGTGCTTCAACCAACATGTGAAAATGATGATTATTGCAGTCACATCTTTTGTATAATTGGTCACTCATACATCTGACTATAGTCCTACAAAATGACTGACCTTAAGCAAGTATATCTAGAAGAATGGCAAAGGTTGGTTACCCCAAATATTGATTTGATTTTAAATGTCTTTTTTGTCTGTTCACTTTGCATTTTAAGTGAAATAAACTATTAGCACTTCTATTTTTTAAAGTATGCTTACTTTACAACATTTTTTTCCACACCAGCCTAAAACTTTTGCACAGTATTGTACATCTGGGTCTTAGATATCCTAGTTCATTACCACATTTGAACTGATTGCTGTGAAAACAACTGAATCTCAGCCCCATTCAAGTAAAACTGAGTTAAGTATGGGAGCAGCTACTTGTCTGTAATTTTATGCAGGGAAAATTTAAGATATAGCCATTTTGCTCAACATGGTGCTGCAGCCTTGTCATTTGATCTGGCAATGGGTTTCCCAGAAGTCGTTGCTTTAATGTGTCATCATCTCGGTAATATCAATTGGTTTGAAGTATAAAGCAGAAGCATCATCTTGGGAAGGAAGTAGATCTGCCATATGTAGATAACTTCTATGTCGTTAAACTTTGTGTATATTCTATGTGCACTGTGAGTAATAAACTCTTGATTGTCTTTTTAAACAATATTTCTCCCCTCAGCCATGGCAGTGACAAAGCCTCTCTGGATCAATAACTTCTTTCCATGCAGCTTCCCAAGGGTCATTTTCATGGCCAAGATTAGGATATCACTTTCATGTCAAGTGAAGAGTGAGCCACTAAGGAGGTGGGTGTTACAGGCTGTGTCAGCTCTACGCCTCAGATTGCTAATTGATTTTTTCTTTTGCACTTTGTAAATCCTTTAATTTTAATGCTGAAGATAAAAGGTTTAAAGAGATATTGTCATGTGGCAAGTGATAGATGTACAGTATTACAGTGTGAATCTAAGTGTTTCATATTGGTCTTTCATTATTTCCTATGTAACTGGTGACTATGGCCTTGGAAGTAATATCTTACAAGAAAAATGATAGGATAAGTCAAAATTTCGCTCAGAATTGCAATTAACTCCTGGTCATAAGTGTGATGTAAAATACCAATTGCTTTTAGTTAATAAAGTTAACATCTGAATAGGGATAAAATGTGAAAGCAAAACCATCTGTCCTTGGAAACTAAAGGACCACATAAAGAATCATAGACTTCAGTATCCCTGGCATCACAGCTGCAGGACTACAGTTTGAAATAAAACTTAATGATTGAAAAAGATTTATGGGTGTCATGATCCAGGTTGGGTTTTGTTTCTGGATATCATCTCCCCGGTCTGGTCATGCAGGGGTTAACTTTCCCTGCCTCATTTTGAGATCTGTTTAGCTATTTCAGTCTGCTGCTGCCTGCAGACAGCGTCAGTTATAGTTCCTGCCTCCGGCTTGAGCGGCTGACCCCATTATACCCTGATTTGTCCTCTGCCCGTTTTCCTAGGTCTCGTTCCCACTCTCCCGTTACTACACTCTTCTTAGTGTTTGCTCTCTGTATTGTGACCCCTTGGTGTTTGACCCGACTTGCCCTCTGACCTGTTTACCTGTCTTCCGTCTCTGGTGTTCCTGCTACCGTTCGGCTCTGACTTTTCTGGCTGGTTTCTGACCACATGTATTGTGTCCTCTGGTACTTAATTTCCCGTCGGTTCCTGACCTAGTCTGTGTGACTTCTCTTCTGCCACCTAGTGGCACCTGTGCTGCGACATTGTGGTGCTCCTCTGTTAGTGCAACCTTTTTCCTCCACTAGCACCCCCTGGTGGAGGTTGCGCACTACAACGTCTTAGCAGCATTACATTATGACTGACCTTACATTTGGAGGGGTTTATTCTCTTTTTTCCCTGGTTATGGATCTGCTGTGCAATTTGGCTGATCAGGTGTCAAGTTTGACACAGATGATGCAGGAATTGTCAGTGGAACATAGGGCCCTGGCCACGTCCCATACTGAGTTGCAGAAAGAGTTTACAGAGACAGTTAAAACTGTGCAGGGTGCCACCCCCCATGTTGTCAGCTGGTCAGGTGATTCTGTAGATGTCACTTTGCACTCTCCCAAACCCTCGGTCAAGCTCCCTGACACCTTTTCTGGTGAAAATAATAAGTTTTGCACATTCAGGGAAAGTTGCAAATTGTTATTTTCACTTAGACTTCGGTCCTCTGGAGATGAAAGTCAGCGGGTGGGATTAACTATTTCCTTACTCAGGGAGGGTCCCCAATCTTGAATTTTCTCACTGTCCCCTACTGCCCCTGAATGGATGTCGGTGGATAGGTTTTTTGAGGCCTTAGGACTCATTTATGATGAACCAGACCGTGTCGGGGTGGCAGAGGATTTTGAAGATATGTCAAAAGTAAAAGAAAAGTCAAAGATGCTATAGGATTTTTACAGGATGAAAATGATGAAATGGTTAGACAGGATGTTGAGAAGGCCGAACTTTTAAATTCCTATTTTGCATCTGTTTTCTCTCAGAAAGGAAATGTAGCATCAACGGTTCTTCACTGTCCTATTAAGGGAATAGAAGAATCCAGGATATCTATAAACAGAAAGTTAGTGAGGAAACACTTAGCTGACCTAAATGAATTCAAGTCTCCAGGTCCAGATGAATTACACCCCAGAGTTCTGAAGGAGATAGCAGAAGAAATTTTTGAACCCCTCTCCATAATCTTTGAAAATTCTTGGAGAACAGGAGAAGTCCCAGAAGACAGGAGAAGAGCAAATGTTGTTCTTATCTTCAAAAAGGGGAAGAAAGTTGACCCAGGCAACTATAGGCCGGTGAGTCTGACTTCTATACCAGAAAAGATCTTTGAGCAAATTATTAAACAACATGTATGTAAGTACCTGGACAGGAATTAAGTGATTAAACAGTCAGCATGGGTTTGTAACTAATAAGTCATGTTAGACTAACTTAATTTCCTTCTATGACAGAATCACTGATTGGGTGGATCAGGGAAATGCTGTAGATATAGTATATCTTGACTTCAGCAAAGCATTTGACAAAGTATATCAGACAATCCTTATTGTAAAAATGGCTAAGTATGGAATGGACAAGGGAACTGTTAGGTGGATTCAAAACTGGCTTAGAGATCAGACCCAAAGAGTGGTCGTAAATAGCTGCACATCCAGTTGGAGGAATGTCTCAAGTGGGGTACCACAGGGCTCTGTCCTGGGCCCTGTATTGTTCAACATCTTTATCAACGATTTAGATGAAGGAATTGAGGGTAAACTGATTAAATTTGCTGATGACACAAAGCTAGGAGGGATAACTAATACTAGAGAAGAGAGAGAGAGGATTCAAAAGATATAAATAAACTGGAGCAGTGGGCAGCAACAGAATGGTTTTTAACAGGGAAAAATGCAAAGTACTACATCTTGGCAATAAAAATGACAAAAGCATATATAAAATGGAAGGAATAGGGCTAAGCAACAGCACATGTGAAAAAGACATGGATATACTAATTGATCACAGACTGAATATGAGTCAACAGTATGATGCAGCAGCAAAAAAGGCAAATGCAATTCTAGGATGTATAAACAGAAGCATACAGTCTAGATCACGTGAAGTCATTATTGCCCTCTACTCCTCTTTGGTCAGACCTCATCTGGAATACTGTGTCCAGTTTTGGGTGCCACATTTTAAAAAAGACATCAACAAACTGGAGCCAGTTCAGAAAAGAGCGACCAGAATGGTGACCGGTCTGCAAACCCTGTCTTATGAGGAAAGATTGCAGGATTTGGGAATGTTTAGCTTGGAGAAGAGAAGACTGAGAGGAGACTTAATAGCTGTCTACAAATATCTCAAGGGCTGTCACATTGTAGAAGGATCATCTTTATTTTAATTTGCACAAGGAAAGACTAGAAGCAATGGGATTAAACTGAATGGGAGGAGACACAGATTAGATATTAGAAAAAACTTTATGACAGTTAGCGTGATCAATGAGTGGAACAGGCTGCCACGAGAGGTGGTGAGTTATCCTTCAATAGAAGTCTTCAAACAGAGGCTGGACAGACATCTGTCTGGGATGATTTAGCGAATCCTGCTTTGAGCAGGGGGTTGGACCAGATGGCCCAGGAGGTCCCTTCCAACTCTACGATTCTATGATTCTATTCTATGATTCTATCATGGGTCTTGCCCAGAGAAAGCTCTCAGCCTGAGTGGTATTGCTCGGAGTTTAGACGATGATCTCCAGAAGTGTCGTGGAACGACTCTGCGCTTAGGTGCCAGTTCCGGAGAGGACTGTCTGATCATTTGAAGGACGCTCTGGCTCTCCATCCACCACCTAGTTCTCTGGAGGAGGCTATGACTCAGGCCATCAGGATGAATTGAAAGTTAAGGGAAAGAGGTGTTTTGCAGCGAGACGTTCCTTTACTCCTGAGTCATCCCAATGCTACTCCTCAATCTGAGCCCATGGAGGTGGGGGTCACCAACTTCAAGGAAAGGGAGAGGAGACGACGACGAGAAGGGAAACTCTGCTTCTACTGTGGTAATCCGGGACATTGGAAAAAGGACTGTCCTCCTGTCCTCCAACTCCAAAAGTGCCAGGAAATGCCTAAGTCTGGGTATCTGTTGAGGAGGTTGCCCAGACTCTCAGGTACTTTTTTCCTCATCTCTTAAATTACAGTTGGAAGTGGAACTTTGTGTCAAGAACCGTTGTACTCCCACTTCAGCTTTTGTGAACTGTAGGTCATCTTTGAACTTGATTGACTCTAATCTAGTGGCCAAATGTAAGTTAGGGACAGTCAGGTTGGGAACTCCCATTATTATCATGGCCATTAATAAAACACCCCTTGCTAAGAATGTCGTTAAGTATATGCCTGAAGAGTTTATCCTTAAGGTGGGGTCCTGTCATCAAGAACGTATTACATGTTTTGTTCTGGACAACTCCCAAGGTCCTGCTGTTGGGGTTTCCCTGGTTACAATTACATAACCAGATCATTGACTTGGAGTCTCAGGGCATTGCTTATAGGGGTCCTAGTTGTCTCAAAGGCTGTCTTATTAATGTGTCTGTGTCATCCGGCAGTCTGGAGGGTATTCCAGAGTAACTGAAGGATTTTGAAGATGTATTCTCTGAAAAGGAGGCTGAGGTCCTACCACCACACCGCCCACTCGATTGCGCTGTTGATCTCGTTCCTGGTGCTAAATTGCCTCTAAGGTCCGTTTATACAATCTCTCTCGCCTTGAGCGGGCTGCTATTAAGTGGTATATCTCCAAAAGCCTTTGTAAAGGGCACATCCGCCCCTCTGTTTCTCCTGTGGTGGCAGGGTTCTTTTTTGTTAAGGAAAAAGATGGTGTTTTGCGCCCATGCCTCGATTTTTGAGAATTAAACAAAATCACTGTGAGGAATACTTACCCCCTCCCACTTATTCCTGATTTGTACAATCAATTGTCTGGGGCCAGGTGGTTCTCTAAGTTTGACCTCAGGGGAGCATATAATCTCATTTGCATACGGGAGGGGGATGAGTAGAAAACGGCATTCCTCACCTCCGAAGCTTTGTTTGAGAATCTGATTATGCCTTTTGGTCTGACTAATGTGCCCGCTGTGTTTCAGAATTTTATTAATCATGTTTTTTCTGATTTTATTGAGCGCTCCATGGTGGTGTATCTGGATGATATCCTTATATATTCTGTTGATAAACTGAAACATATGGGTCATCTCAGTGCAGTCCTCCAGAGTCTCAGGGAGAATTCTCTCTTTGCTAAACTGGATTGTTTTGTGCAAGAATTGTACTTTCTGGGATTTAATTTGTCTGCTGAGGGGTTTCGCATGAACCCTAGAAAGGTACAGGCTGTTGTGGATTGGGTGCAACCCGGAGATCTCAAGGGTATCCAGCGATTTCTGGGTTTTGCCAATTATTATACAAAATTCAGCAAGGGGTTTTCACAGGAGGTTAAACCCCTCATTGATTTAACTTGCAAGGGGGCTGATCTCAAAAACTGGTCAGCTCCAGCTGTAGTGGCATTTTATTCTTTAAAAGAATGTTTATGTATGCCCCTGTATTGACTCAACCTGATCTGTCTGTGCCATTTATTGCTGAGGTGGACGCCTCAGAGGTGGGAGTGGGGGTGGTGTTGTCCCAGGGGCCCACCACATTAACCAATTTAAGACCCTGTGCCTTCTTTTCTAAAAAGTTTTCCTCTGCTGAAAGGAATTATGATGTGGGTAACCGGGAGTTACTAGCCATTAAATTGGCTTTTGAAGAATAGAGGCATTTTTTGGAGGGGGCTGTCCATCGAATTATGGCTATCATGGACCACAAGAACCTGTCTTACATTGAGTCTGCCAAATGTTTAACCCCGAGGCAGGCGAGGTGGTCACTTTTTTTTTACTCGATTTCAGTTTTCCATCACTTTTAGGCCTGGATCCAAGAATGTGAAGGCTGGTCACAGTTTGGATCCAATATCACCTCCTGAACCTCCTTCCTCCATTCTTCAGCATGGGGTAGTGTTAGCTGGTGTTTCCTTGGCATTGGAGCAGGAGATTAGGGAGGCCCAGTCTCTTGCTCCTCCGTCCGTGACTGATAATAAGTTTTTTGTGCTTGTCCAATATCAGTTAAGGATGCTTCAGGAATTCCACAACTCGGCTCTCAGTGGGCATCCTAGAGTTTCAGCAACACGGAAGGCTATCGCTAGGCTGTTTTGGTGGTCCTCATTGGCTTCTGGTGTCGCTGTATTTGTGTCCTCCTGTGAAACATGTGCCCATGCAAAAACCTCCCATAACCAGCCGGCCGGGGAATTGGTGCCATTGCCAATTCCAGATAGATCTTGGACTCATCTGTCCATGGATTTTATCACCGACCTTCCCCCTTCTAATGGCAAAACTGTAGTCTGGGTGGTAGTGGATAGGTTCAGTAAACAGGCGCATTTTGTACCATTGGAGGGACTGCCTAATGCTGAATCATTATTGAAACTTTTCATTGAGCGGGTTGTGCGATTACATGGTGTGCCTGTGAGTGTGGCTCTGATAGAGGGGTACAATTTGTATCTAAGTTCTGGAGGGCTTTTTGTAAAAGGCTGGGTATCAGTTTGACCTTTTCTTCAGCCTATCAACCCGAGACCAAAGGTCAGACTGAGAGGACAAATCAATCTTTGGAGCAGATTTTGCAGTGTCTTGCCACATCTCGACACGATGATTGGTGCTCTTCTTTACCCATGGCAGAATTCGCATTTAATAATCGCATCGATCAGTCCACTGGTACTTCCCCGTTCTTTTGTAATTATGGTTTTCACTCTCATTTTGGTGAGTTTTCTCGGCTGGATTTGGGGTGTCCAGGGGTTTATTTGGCCATTCATCGGTTGAGGGAGGTCTGGGAGGAGGCCAGAAGAACATTGGGGAGGCTCAGGGCAAATATAAATTTTTGCTGATAAATGACAGTGGGTGAGGCCGGCATTCCAGGTGGGGGATAAGGTATGGTTATCCACTAAGAATATAAGGTTGAGGATTCCTTCTGCTAAACTGGGCCCCAAGTTTATTGGGCCTTACGAAATTTTGGAGGTGGTTAATCCTGTTGCCTTTCGCTTACGCTTGCCCCCGTCGCTGCGGAATTATATGGGTCTTTAGCAATGATTGTTCTTGATTATCTAGAAGAAGAAAAGCCCTTTTATCCTAATAATTATTAGTAAGCAAAAGGTGGCCTTATTTTGACATTTGTTACTGCCCAATTTTTCTCAAAAACCATATAGAGTAAATAAAACATAGAACTGCGCTATATTCTATATCTAGCAATGGAGTTCTTGCTATAGAAATGCTAAAACTCTACCAATTTTCTCTGTATGAAAAATGAAAAAATAAGAATTGTAGCGCATTCACTCTTTTTACTGTTTTGAAGATCCACAAACACTTTAGTGCTCTTCTTTCCCACCTATTTGTCCATATTATATAATTGTTGTCCTTTCATAGTGGCTGGAAGGAAGGTAATTTGTCATGAGTAGTGTTGAGCATTCCGATAATGCAAATATCGGGTATCGGACGATATTCGCTGTATCAGAATTCCGATACTGAGTACTGATATTTTTACAATATCGGATACCGGAATCGGAAGTTCCCATAATGCAATGAGCCACTGTTGTGGCTGTGATTGGCTGCTGAAATGATGTCATCATGGTGCGCGGTCTGTGCAGTGTATGTAGTATGTATGTATGTATGTTGTATGAATGTAGTATATATGTAGTATGTATGTACTATGCATGTATGTACAGTATGTTGTATGAATGTAGTATATATGTAGTATGTACTGTATGTAGTATGCATGTATGTATGTTGTATGAATGTAGTATATATGAAGTATGTATGTAGTATGTATGCATGTTGTATGAATGTAGTATGTATGTAGTATGTATTATGTATGTATGTTGTATGAATGTAGTATATGTGTAGTATGTATGTAGTATGTATGTGTGTTGTATGAATGTTGTATATATGTAGTATGTATGTAGTATGTATGTATGTTGTATGAATGTTGTATATATGTAGTATGTATTCTGTATGAATGTAGTATATACAGTTGTGGCCAAAAGTATTGACACCCCTGCAATTCTGTCAGATAATACTCAGTTTCTTCCTGAAAATGATTGCAAACACAAATTCTTTGGTATTATTTTCTTCATTTAATTTGTCTTAAATGAAAAAAACACAAAAAGAATTGCCCTAAAGCCAAATTGGATATAATTCCACACCAAACATAAAAAAGAGGGTGGACAAAAGTATTGGCACTGTTCGAAAAATCATGTGATGCTTCTCTAATTTGTGTAATTAACAGCACCTGTAACTTACCTGTAGCACCTAACAGGTGTTGGCAATAACTAAATCACACTTGCAGCCAGTTGACATGAATTAAACTTGACTCAACCTCTGTCCTGTGTCCTTGTGTGTACCACATTGAGCATGGAGAAAAGAAAGAAGACCAAAGAACTGTCTGAGGACTTGAGAAACCAAATTGTGAGGAAGCATGAGCAATCTCAAGGCTACAAGTCCATCTCCAAAGACCTGAATGTTCCTGTGTCTACCGTGCGCAGTGTCATCAAGAAGTTTAAAGCCCATGGCACTGTGGCTAACCTCCCTAGATGTGGACGGAAAAGAAAAATTGACAAGAGATTTCAACGCAAGATGCGGATGTTGGATAAAGAACCTTGACTAACATCCAAGCAAGTTCAAGCTGCCCTGCAGTCCAAGGGTACAACAGTGTCAACCCGTACTATCCGTCGGCTTCTGAATGAATAGGAACTGTATGGTAGGAGACCCAGGAAGACCCCACTTCTTACCCTGAGACATAAAAAAGCCAGGCTGGAGTTTGCCAAAACTTACCTGAAAAAGCCTAAAACGTTTTGGAAGAATGTTCTCTGGTCACATGAGACAAAAGTAGAGCTTTTTGGGCAAAGGCATCAACATAGAGTTTACAGGAGAAAAAAAGAGGCATTCAAAGAAAAGAACACGGTCCCTACAGTCAAACATGGCAGAGGTTCCTGATGTTTTAGGGTTGCTTTGCTGCCTCTGGCACTGGACTGTTTGATCGTGTGCATGGCATTATGAAGTCTGAAGACTACCAACAAATTTTGCAGCATAATGTAGGGCCCAGTGTGAGAAAACTGGGTCTCCCTCAGAGGTCATGGGTCTTCCAGCAGGACAATGACCCAAAACACACTTCAAAAAGCACTAGAAAATGGTTTGAGAGAAAGCACTGGAGACTTCTAAGCTAGTCAGCAATGAGTCCAGACCTGAATCCCATAGAACACCTGTGGAGAGATCTAATAATGGCAGTTTGGAGAGGGCACCCTTCAAATATCAGGGACCTGGAGCAGTTTGCCAAAGAAGAATGGTCTAAAATTCCAGCAGAGCATTGTAAGAAACTCATTGATGGTTACCGGAAGCGGTTGGTCGCAGTTATTTTGGCTAAAGGTTGTGCAACCAAGTATTAGGCTGAGGGTGCCAATACATTTGTCTGGCCCATTTTTGGAGTTTTGTGTGAAATGATCAATGTTTTGCTTTTTGCTTCATTCTCTTTTGTGTTTTTTCATTTAAGACAAATTAAATGAAGATAATAATACCAAAGAATTTGTGTTTGCAATCATTTTCAGGAAGAAACTGAGTATTATCTGACAGAATTGCAGGGGTGTCAATACTTTTGGCCACAACTGTATGTAGTATGTATGTTGTATGAATGTAGTATATATGTAGTATGTATGTAGTATGTAGTATGCATGTATGTTGTATGAATGTAGTATATATGAAGTATGTATGCATGTTGTATGAATGTAGTATGTATGTAGTATGTATGTATGTTGTATATATGTAGTATGTATGCTGTATGAATGTAGTATATATGTAGTATGTATGCATGTTGTATGAATGTAGTATATATGAAGTATGTATGTAGTATGTTATATGAATGTTGAATATATGTAGTATGTATGTAGTATGTATATATATATTTTTTTTTTTACATTCAACACATTATCCGGATGATGGGACTACTACTGTCCCATCATTGGCTAATGTGTCAATCACTGTCATTGTAGCAGGCATAGCCCGATGGGACTTGTAGTCCCATCGGACGATGCCTGCACACACACACAACCCCCGGCAGGCCCGCACAGACCCCCGGCAGGCCCGCACAGACCCCCGGCAGGCCCGCACAGACCCCCGGCAGGCCCGCACAGACCCCCGGCAGGCCCACACAGACCCCCGGCAGGCCCGCACAGACCCCCGACAGCCCGCACAGACCCCCGACAGCCCGCACAGACCCCCGGCAGGCCCACACAGACCCCCGGCAGCCCGCGCAGCCCTCTGGCAGGCCCGCACAGACCCCCGGCAGCTGGCACAGACCCCCAGCAGGCCCGTACAGACCCCCGGCAGGCCGCACAGACCCCGCCTGCACACACAGACACGCACAGTGTCCGCCCACTTAGAGCCCACAACCTCTTCACCCTCCCGAACAGGATGTGCAAGTAAAGAAAGTGTTTGTTTTTTTTAATTCCAATATTTCTGTCCCATTGACTTGAATGGGACTTCCGGTATCGGAATCGGCGATACCCGATACTTTTTGGGTATCGGTCCGATCCAATCCGATCCGATATTTCTCAATATCGGAAAGTATCACTCAACACTAGTCATGAGTGTGCCGCACCCTGCTGGGACCTGTGATGCACCTAGGATCAGAAGATCACAGAGGTTAGCTGATCACAGGTGCTCTTTGGAGTCTATGCAACTATTCACATGAGTGGTGCAGCTTTTCTGTTTCTTTTGGTATGAAAGGGGTTAAGAGTCCTTGGTTTAAGTTTGCTGAGATTCCATTTGGCTTTGGTCTCAGCTGCTGCTTATTAGTGCACTCCTCCTTCACTATTTAAATTCCCTTCTGGTTTACTCCCATGCCAGCAATAGATTTTTCTATCCTGTGCCTTACTTAACTGGAGTAGCTGTAGTGTTCTTGGGGAAGTTGAAGAGTTATTGGAGAACTTGTTTATATATTCCTTTTGATTCCTGTGGATTTCCATTTGGCGCACAGGGGGAAGGACCTGTCTAGGGTGATAGGGAGTGCAGTTGTCAGCATAAAGTGATTATTGAGGGGTCACCATCTCCCCCCTCTCCCTACCATCAGGGCTCCCCTTTACCAGATCCCTCACCCCCCATTTGTATTGCATGCTGGGGATGTCCCTGCCCTTGTAGGGAAGTGGACTGACCTATGGACCTGTCTGCAGCAAGAAGGTAACTGCAAAATGTAAAAGTACTTGACGTGGACTGCTGCATATGTATGTGGGGAGAGAGCAAGAGACAATGGAGAATTGTAAAGTACTGGGTTTGGCCACTAGGGGGAGACCAAGGACAGCAGAAAAAGGAGACGGTGCAGTACTAAAGTTTGGCCACAAGATGGAAGCAGGGAGTAGTGAGGAAAGGACTAAAAACAACTAATGCTTAAGAAACCGCAGAGTCATGGTGGGCGGAGTTACAGGAGATCTAGAGGGGAAATCCCAGGGAGGGGAATATAAGAAGGCAGAGAGAGAGTTCCAGAAGCCAGTCCAGGAGGAGGAGCTCAGGAGAAGAGGAGACGAGAAGAGAAGAAGCTCCAGGAGGGACTGAGGAGAGAGACGGTCAGGGGGGCGGCCCTGACAGGAGAGCCGCAGGACAGAGAAAGCCCGAGGGTACCAGACGGATGGACTTGGACAGGGGAAGTGCTGTGGCCGTGGGCCTAATGGCAGCCACAGTGAAAGAACCACGAGTGACGTCACTGTAAGAGGAAAGAGAAGAAAAGTGCAAGGTACCCGGGCTTGTGCGTAGTAGCTGTCGTGCTGCTGTGTAGTGCTGTGGTTGTCGAGAGGACGGCCAATAAAGAGGACCTGTTGAACGCACAGCGGTTTCTGTCTCCAGTCTGTTCGCAGCGAAAAAGGGAACACCCCCCAGTCGACACACCTACCTACACTTAGCGTATTTGACATGATCACACAGCCAATACACCAACTTCAGCAGTAAGCCTGCGCCGAAGATCCAAAGGACACAAGCTGACCGGGTTGAAGACTTACTCTTGTCGATTACAAAATTGGACTGAGCCCAGGATTGTTGCCTTTAATCAGGAAGATCCGGAACGGAAAAGGACTTTGCAGGATTGCAGTGTTGTATAAGAGCCTGAAAGAATTTCAGGAGTTTGCTGCCACATTGGGCTAATGGGAGCAGCGGCCAGAACAGCAAGCACTTACCCGTCCTGAAGATCTGCCAGAGATGGGGTCCCCGACAGCTGGGCCCACGGAGCTGGAGGAGAAAACGGAGGAGTGCTCGCCCGCGGCTCAGGCCATGTTGGAGCAGCCGATGGAGGAACTGTTGCTGACCCTCACTGCAGAACCATCGGGCCTGGAGGCTGGTCCTGCCGGACGGCGGGATGAAGAACAGCAGCAGGCACCGGGCGATGGGACTGGAAGCAGCGGAGGAGCGGCGGGGACCAGCGACACCTTGGATATGCCGGTCGCTCGGATGCATCGGTACCTGGAGAAACTGCGCGGTAGCCTGAAGGAAGCTGCGGCACCGGGGAAGGTGAGCGTTCCCCCGGGCCAGCCGGTGGCACTGCAGGCAGTTCCCGCACCCACGCTCGGTACGTGAGCTAGGCCCAAGGGCCCCGACACCGGCCCACAGCCTCCCCGCCTGGCTTCCTCTCGTCCAGTGTCCCTGGCACCCGATGATTCTGCGGCCCATGCAGGGCCGACCATTGACCGCACCATCGACTCCGAGCAGCCCCTTCTCACGTCTCCGGTGTGGAGCGGATCCGCGGCCTGTATGCCGAGACCGGGGGCCACCTCTGCTGCACTCCATACTGCGGCTGCAGCCTGTCCGTCGAGGCCCACGGCCGTTCCGGCCCCGCTTCAGATCACGGCTGTGGCCGGGTCACCGGGCTCTGTGGCCTATGCGGGGCCTGTGGCCGGGTCACCGGGCTCTGCGGCCTATACGGGGCCGACTGCCATCCGCACTATCAGGCCTCAGCTTCCCCACTCCGCCTCTCACCGGCCAACGTCCCCGGCACCCCACCTGCGGCTGAATCTACGGGAACTGGGGGCCGGATGGAGCAGAACCATCATATCGCCGGAGATGAGCGCGCCCCACCACCACCAGTGGTGGACTGCTGGGCCCGATGCTGTCCCCCGGCGGGGACGTGAGCCCTGGGGTCCCTGTCGCTGGGCGCCCGCGCCCTCGCCGGGCATTCCCTGGGATCACCAGGCCCTGCGGAGAAGGTGCCGATCCATGCGCATGGGCGGCTGAGGCCTCCTCTGCCCTCGAGACCTTGCTGCTGTTTGAAGCTGCTACGGCTGTGGAGTTCTCTTCGGCCCGTGCCAGAGCTTGGTTCCCAAGTAAAAATACGGCGCAGGATGCGCGCCGCGGAACTATCCTTGGCCCCTTCTTCCCTTCTCTCAATAGGGAGATCAATTCCTGGGTCCCGGGCATCAAGAACACTCGGGGCCCAGGGCCAGTTAAAGCATCCCGGGGATTCCACGGCTGTGGAGTTCCTTGCTGTTGGCAGAACATTGGCCATCAGGAGACGGCCTGGAGCACCGATGAATATGGACTACTGGGACTGCTGTGCGCTGTTGCGCAGCATGGGGACTGTTCCGCATCCCCTCGGGGTAAGAGACCCCATCTCCTGACACGGCAGGGATGTGGGAGTGCTTCCCACAAAGGAAGGGGGCACACCACTGTTTAAAAAGTTGCTGATAGATGTTTGAAACGTTGCATAATGATGCTGATTGCTACTAGTTAACAGATATGTTGAAGAAAAAGTGAATAAATAACAGAAATAGTGGTAGTTTAAATATAGTATATTAGGATAATAATCAATGTAGAATGTTGCAGGGAATAGGGTAAATGTTGTACCAATCAAAAGTAGTGTATGTTGAAAACTATGTATAGTGTGTATTGTTCGTATAAAAATGTTATACAAGAGAATGTTCAACAGATCCCGGGTGCTAAAGGGAAAAATGTGTACCATGACTGATCATAATTGAAGGTACCGGAAGGGTTTTGAATTGAAACAGACAGCGGTCCATAGATCAGATCCTGAGTAACACAATACCCCAAAATGAAAGAGGGAAGCATGCGGTGATCAGGTAGGCCAGAGCCTCGGTCGCTGCGCTCCAAAAATTGAAAATGGTCCTAAAAGTGAGAAAAGTGGTAGGGAGACCATCCGTTGAGAAATCCAGATGGTCCTGCCCCAATGAACGGCAATTGTCTTAGAGGCGTACGCGCTGGCGGGTAGCCATAAGCTTCTCGTGCGTAAGGGCTCCCGGTCCTGTTTGGCTCCCCGTGTGTCATGGGCCTTGCTTTAGACCGTCCAGACAACAGGAGGTGGGGAAGCTTGAAAAGGGAAAAGAAAAAGGACGGGATTGTCGAGGACGACAATGGTAAAAGGAAGGGAGTATGTAGGGAAGTGGACTGACCTATGGACCTGTCTGAGGCAAGAAGGTAAATGCAAAATGTAAAAGTACTTGACGTGGACTGCTGTATATGTATGTGGGGAGACAGCTAGAGACAATGGAGGATGGTAAAGTACTGGGTTTGGCCACATGGGGGAGACCAAGGACAGCAGAAAAAGGAGACGGTGCAGTACTAAAGTTTGGCCACAAGACGGAGCCAGGGAGTAGTGAGGAAAGGACTAACAACAGCTAATGCTTAAGAAACCGCAGAGTCATGGTGGGCGGAGTTACAGGAGATCTAGAGGGGAATTCCCAGGGAGGAAATATAAGAAGGCAGAGAGAGTGTTCCAGAAGCCAGCCAGTCCAGGAGGAGGAGCTCAGGAGAAGAGGAGATGAGAAGGGAGAGACGGACAGAGAAGCTCCAGGAGGGACTGAGGAGAGAGACAGTCAGGGGGTGGCCCTGACAGGAGAGCCGCAGGACAGAGAAAGCCCAGGGGGTACCAGACGGACGGACTCGGACAGGGGAAGTGCTGTGGCTATGGGCCTAATGGCAGCCACAGTGAAAGGACCGTGAGTGACGTCACTGTAAGAGGAAAGAGAAGAAAAGTGAAAGGTACCCAGGCCTGTGCGTAGAAGCTGTTGTGCTGCTGTGTGGTGCTGTGGTCGTCGAGAGGACGGCCAATAAAGAGGACCTGTTGAATGCACATTGGTTTCTGTCTCCAGTCTGTTCGTGGCAAAAAAGGGACCACCCCCCAGTTGGCACACGTACCTACACTCTTACCTGACATATTTGAAATAAACTACGACAGAGGTGTGGAACTTTTCTGTGGCTTCAGAGCAGATTCAGCAAGCCAGTGTGAGGACGTACTTCGTGGGCGGAGTCAGTGCGCAAAGCGCTCCCATCCCACAGATGAAGGCAGCAGCGGCAGCAGCAGCCCCACCGTCCCCAGTAATGCCCCCAGAAACCCCACAATGTTTATACCTCACCAGTGTTGTCTATGCCCCCAGCATTCCGAGTGAAGTATATGACCTCCAGCCCTCCCCAGTGATGTCTACGCCCTCCAACCTTTCCCAGTGATGTCTTTGCCTCCAGCTCTCTGTCATGTATATAAACCCAGCTTCTCATCTGATATACGACCCCGGCAAAAATTATGGAATCACCGGCCTTGGAGGATGTTCATTCAGTTGTTTAATTTTGTAGAAAAAAAAGCAGATCACAGACAAGGAACAAAACTAAAGTCAATTCAAATGGCAATTTTCTGGCTTTTAGAAACACTAAAAGAAATCAAGAACAAAAAATGTGGTAGTCAGTAATGGTTACTTTTTTAAACCAAGCTTAGGGAGAAAATTATGGAATCACTCAATTCTGAGGAAAAAATTATGGAATCACACTGTAAATTTTCATTCCCAAAACTAACACCTGCATCAAATTAGATCTGCTTTTTAGTCTGCATCTAAAAAGGAGTGCGCACACCTTGGAGAGCTGTTGCACCAAGTGGACTGACATGAATCATGGCTCCAATACGAGAGATGTCAATTGAAACAAAGGAGAGGATTACCAAACTCTTAAAAGAGGGTAAATCATCATGCAATGTTGCAAAAAATGTTGGTTGTTCACAGCTGTGTCTAAAATCTAGACCAAATACAAACAACATGGGAAGGGTGTTAAAGGCAAACATACTGGTAGACCAAGGAAGACATCAAAGCGTCAAGACCAGAAACTTAAAGCAATATGTCTCCAAAACAGAAAATGCACAACAAAACAAATGAGGAACAAATGGGAGGAAACTGGAGTCAACATCTGTGACCGGACTGTACGAAACCGCCGAAAGGAAATGGGATTTACATACAGAAAAGGTAAATAAAAGCCATCATTAACACCTAAACAGAAAAAAACAAGGCTACAATGGGCTAAGGAAAAGCAATCGTGGACTGTGGATGACTGGATGAAAGTCATATTCAGTGATGAATCGCGAATCTGCATTGGGCAAGATGATGATGCTGGAACTTTTGTTTGGTGCCGTTCCAATGAGATTTATAAAGATGCCTGAAGAGAACATGTAAATTTTAACGAAAAGAAATAAAGGAATATTTTTTATAACTACCTTCCTGCCTGAGATCGCTGGAGATTACTGTGTGTTTAGAGAAAAACAGAAGTCCTCCAGCAACACCAAGGAGGAAGATAGCCGACTGCAATAGCTCCTAGCCTCAACAGGGAAATAGCAATATCAACCGCAACTCCCAACAGCAAGCTGGGAGTTATAAACACCTCGGCCCAGGTGTGCCAACTAGAGCCAGGAAAGTTTACTACAGGGTCCTAAAATCAGAAGGACTAGGAAGGAGTCTTCAAAGCCAACCACTGAGACCTTCTGCAGCTAGAAGCAGTGCGACTGTCTGCAGCCTCTGACACACCCATGGCAATTGTGTTTGGAAGCTTCTGTTTTTTGTCAACACCTGAAACACACTGCTTCTTTGGGTAGCATAATTTGAGAGACTAAAGAAATCAGCCAAGATATCAGGAATAGTGTTGAGCATTCTGATACTGCAAATATCGGGTATCGGCCGATATTCGCTGTATCGGAGTTCCGATACTGAGTACCGATATTTTTACAATATCGAATACCGGAATCGGAAGTTCCCATAATGCAATGAACCAGTTGTGTTAGCCATGTTAACTAATGGCATGGCTGTGATTGGCTGCTGAAATGATGTCATCATGATGCCCGGTCTGTGCGGGCCTGCCGGGGGTCTGTGCGGGCCTGCCGGGGGTCTGTGTGGGCTGCCGGGGGCCTGTGCGGGCCTGCCAGGGGTCTGTGCGGGCCTGCCAGGGGTCTGTACGGGCCTGCCAGGGGTTGTGTGTGTGTGTGTGCAGGCATCGTCCGATGGGACTACAAGTCCCATCGGGCTATGCCTGCTACACATTAGCCAATGATGGGACAGTAGTAGTCCCATCATCCAGCTAATGTGTTGAATGTTAAAAAAAAAAACAAAAAAAACATACATACTACACACATACTACATACATACTACATATATACTGCATTCATGCAACATACATACATACATACTACATGCATACTTCATATATACTACATTCATACAACATACATACTACATATACTACATTCATACTATACTACATATACTACATTCATTCATACTACATATACTACATACATACTACATAATACATACATACTACATATATACTACATTCATACAACATACATACTACATTCATACAACATACATACTACATACTACATACTTACTACATACATACAACATACATACAACATGCTACAAACATACAACATAGATACTACATACATACTACTTACAATACATTCATACAATACATACTGTTGTGAGTTCATTTTCCCCTTCGTCACTGAGGTCTGGTGAACTCCCTATTCTGGTAAAGGAAGTTAATGAACCTGATTATCAGGCACCTGAGCCTAATGAGGATGACTGGCTGAGTGGAGTCATGGACTGGATATAAGGCTGCCGACGCCCTTCTCCTCTGCGGGTGATTTCTCTGTGGACTTCTAGGACACCAGTCTGATTCTTGCTCCTCTAAAGTTAAGTTTTCTGCTTCGCCTGTTAGCATTTATGTTTTGTTTTTGTTTTCCTTGCTTTTCTGTATTCTGCCATTCCCTGCAGGGGTGAGGTGAATCTCCTTTTGCCTGTAGCTCTGTCTTCAGAATATTCCTGAGTACTGACATAGCTTTTTTGAAGCCTAGCGTCTTCAGGGCCTTTTTTACTGTCAGTCTGTTGGCTCTTATTTTCATAGGGTTTTTCACGGATTGCAGACAGCAGCCTTCCTGTCCTTTTCTATCTAGTTAGCTTGGGCCCCGTCTTTGCTCAGTCTATCTTTCTGTCTGTGTTAGTGTTTTCATCTTGCTTCACCGTCATTATATGTTGGGGGCTGCCTTTTGCTTTGGGATCTGCTCTGGGGCAGTTTAGATTACCCCTTTCTTTCTTTAGGCCTATTTAATTCTCCAGGTGGGATCGAGGGGTCTAGGGCATCGTAGGAACCCCCCACGGCTACTGCTAGTTGTGTTGATAGGTTAAGGGGTCTGCAATCCGATAGCTGCCAACTTCTCTGGTTTTCTGGACTTAGCTAGCATTTCTGTTTTTGCCTCCTATGGTGACTCAATCATAACAGAATCACCCGCCATAACGCAGATCCTAGGGTACTCAATAGCAGGAAAGAATTGTGTTTAAAAAAAAAAAAAAAAGGTGTGTGTATATTCTTTCCTCTATATCTCTGAGGCCGTAGGGGGAATTTTTTTTTTCTCTCTCAATGGAGATAAAGCAATTGTCTGATCATGTGGAGCAGCTCACTGCGGAAGTGCAGGGAATTTCCGCCTACCTTGCTCGTTCGCATGCTGTTGAACCAAAGATTCCTACACCTGATGTATTTTTTGGGGATCGATCTAAATTTTTGAGTTTCAAAAATAATTGTAAATTATTTTTTGCCTTGAAGCCTAACTCGTCAGGGAGCTCCGCGCAGCAGGTTAAAATTGTCATCTCTTTGCTGCGTGGCGATCCCCAGGATTGGGCGTTTTCTTTGAAACCAGATGATCCTATTCTGACTAATGTGAACACATTCTTTCAAGCTTTGGGGTTGTTGTATGACGAACCTAATGCTATTGATCAGGCTGAAAAGACCCTGTTAGCATTGAACCAGGGTCGAGATTCTGCAGAGTTGTACTGTCAAAAGTTCCGAAAGTGGGTGGTCCTTATTACCTGGAATGATAATGCCTTGGCTGCTCTCTTTCGGAAGGGTTTGTCAGAAGCCGTAAAAGATACTATGGTGGGATTTCCTGTTCCCTCTGGTCTGGACGATTCTATGTCATTAGCCATTCAGGTTGATCGGCGTTTACGTGAACGCAGGATTGCACGAGAGGTGTTGCCACCGGTTGAACAGACGTCTGAACCTATGCAATGTGATAGAGTTTTGTCTAAGGCGCAACGTCAGGAGTCCAGAAGGCGTAATAAGCTGTGTTTTTTCTGTGGAGATGCCTCGCATATTATTTCTGTTTGTCCTAAACGAGAGAAACGCTTTGCACACACATTTTCTGTTGGTGGTGTTCAACCTAAGTTTCTTCTGGCAATTACTCTGATCTGCTCCCTGTCCACATTTTCCGCCAAGGATTTTGTGGATTCGGGAGCAGCGTTAAACCTAATGGACTTGGATTTTGCTAAACGTTGTGGATTTCCGATGACACCTCTGCAGACGCCTATCCCGTTGAGGGGGATTGATGCTACTCCTTTGGCTAAAAATAAACCTCAGTTTTGGACCCAGGTGGTCATGCGGGTCACCCCAGACCATCAAGAAAATTGCAGATTTTTGGTGTTGCATGGTCTGCATGATGCCGTTGTTCTGGGGTTTCCCTGGTTGCAAATTCATAATCCAGTTTTGGATTGGAAATCTGTGTCTGTGGTGAGTTGGGGTTGTCGGTGTGCCTTTATTGAGGCTCCGGTTTTTTCCACCTCTCCTCAGTGGCATGATGTTCCTGACAATTTGGCGGACTTTTATGATGTATTTAGTGAGAATGAGTCTGCGTCCTTGCCTCCTCATAGGAGTTATGACTGTGCAATTGAACTAAGCCCGGGGTGTAAATTTCCCAAGGGTCGGCTCTTCAATTTATCTGTACCCGAGCACGAGGCTATGCGGTCCTATATTAAGGAGGCGTTGGAGAAGGGTCATATTAGACCATCCTCTTCACCCTTAGGTGCTGGGTTTTTTTTTGTGGCCAAAAAGGATGGTTCTTTAAGGCCTTGTATTGATTATCGTGCCCTCAATAAAATTACTATTAAATATCAGTATCCGTTACCCCTGATTTCGGATCTATTCTCTAGAGTTAGAGGTGCTTGCTGGTTTACCAAGCTTGACCTCAGGGGGCGTATAATCTTATCCGCATTAAGCAGGGGGATGAATGGAAGACGGCGTTTAATACTCCGGAGGGACATTTTGAGTACCTGGTGATGCCTTTTGGGCTCACTAATGCCCCTTCTGTCTTCCAGTGCTTCATGAACGATATTTTCCGAGACTTTGTCGATAAATTTTTGATTATCTATCTGGATGATATTTTGCTCTTCTCCAAGGATTGGGATTCTCATGTGGAACATATTCGGACTGTGTTCCGGATCTTAAGGGAAAATTCCCTGTATGTCAAAGGATCGAAATGCCTTTTTGGAGTACAGAGGATTTCATTTTTGGGATTTATTTTGTCTCCGTCAACTATTGAAATGGACCCGGCCAAGGTACAGGCCATTTATGATTGGGTTCAGCCCACTTCTTTGAAAGCCCTCCAGAAGTTTTTGGGTTTTGCTAATTTTTATCGGAAATTTATAGCAAAATTTTCTAGTATTGCCAAGCCATTGACTGATCTGACTAAGAAGGGTGCTGATGTGTTGAATTGGTCTCCGGAGGCTGTTGCTTCCTTTCAGGAGCTGAAGCGAAGATTTACCTCCTCCCCGGTTTTGCGGCAACCTGATGTCTCACTCCCGTTCCAGGTAGAGGTGGATGCTTCTGAGATTGGTGCAGGAGCTGTTTTGTCCCAAAAGGATCCTGTAACATCTAAAATGAATCCCTGTGCTTTCTTTTCCCGAAAGTTCTCTCCATCTGAACGTAACTATGATGTGGGGAATCGGGAACTGTTGGCCATGAAATGGGCATTTGAGGAGTGGAGACATTGGATGGAGGGAGCTAAACATCAAGTTGTGGTCCTCACTGACCACAAGAATTTGATTTACCTAGAGTCGGCTAAACGCTTGAACCCTAGACAGGCTAGGTGGGCCTTGTTTTTTACACGTTTTGATTTTGTGGTCTCTTTTCTTCCTGGAACTAAGAATGTCAAGGCAGACGCCCTCTCTAGGCGTTTCTTTGCTGATTCTCCTGTGGTGACCAAGCCTGCTACCATCTTAGGCGAAGGGGTAGTTCTTTCTGCCATCTCGCCCGATTTGAGACTTGTTCTGCAAGAGTTCCAGGAGGACAAACCTGAGCACTGTCCCAGTGGAAAGTTGTATGTTCCTGACCAGTGGAAGAAGAGAGTGATGTCTGAAGTTCATTGCTCTGCATTGGCTGGTCATCCAGGTATTTTTGGTACTAGAGATCTGGTGAGGTGCTCTTTTTGGTGGCCCACCTTGTCTCATGATGTCAGGAATTTTGTGCAGTCCTGTGGGACTTGCTCCCGGTCTAAATCTTGTTCTCGCTCTAGTGGGTTGTTGATGCATTTGCCGGTCCCCAGGAGGCCATGGACCCATATTTCAATGGATTTCATCTCTGATATGCCGGTCTCTCAAAGAATGACTGTTATTTGGGTGATTTGTGATAGGTTCTCTAAGATGGTTCATCTTGCACCACTCCCTAAGTTGCCATCTTCCTCTGAGTTGGTACCCCTGTTTTTGCAACAGGTGGTTCGCTTACACAGGATTCCTGAGAACATTGTATCTGACAGAGGAGTTCAGTTTGTGTCTAGATTTTGGAGGACTTTCTGTTCCAAGCTGGGAATTCAGTTGTCCTTCTCCTCTGCTTTTCACCCTCAGACCAATGGGCAGACAGAGAGAACAAACAAAACCTTGGAGTCGTATTTGAGATGTTTTATTTCCGCTGATCAGGATGATTGGGTTTCATTTTTGCCCTTGGCCGAATTTGCTTTAAATAATAGAGCTAGTTCTGCCACTTTGATGTCACCTTTTTTTTGTAACTTTGGGTTTCATCCTCGATTTTCTTCAGGGCAGGTGGAGCCTTCTGCCTGCCCAGGTGTTGACACTGTGGTGGAGAGAATGCACCAGATCTGGGACCAAGTGGTGGATAAGTTGTCTCTCTCCCAGGAAAAGGCCCAGCGGTTTTCCAATCGACATAGGACCATTGGTCCACAGTTTAAGATTGGTGATATGGTGTGGTTATCATCAAAAAATATTGCTATGAAGGTGGCTTCTCCTAAGTTTAAGCCTAGATTTATTGGACTTTACAAGATTTTGGAGATTATTAATCCGGTCTCTTTTCGTTTGGCTCTTCCTGTCACATTTAAAATCCATAATGTGTTCCATTAGTCCTTGTTGAAGAGGTTTGTTGAACCAGTTGTTCCTGGGGTGGCACCTCCAGACCCTGTATTGGTTGAAGGTAACATGGAATATGAGGTAGAGAAAATACTGGATTCCCGTCTGGCTAGACGGAGACTCCAGTATTTGGTTAAGTGGAAGGGTTATGGTCAGGAGGATAATTCCTGGGTCTCTGCCTCTGATATTCATGCCAATAGATTGGTGCGTGCCTTTCATCGGGCTCACCCTGATCGCCCTGGTGGCGTGGTTGAGGGTTCGGTGACCCCTCCTCAAGGGGGAGGTACTGTTGTGAGTTCATTTTCCCCTTCGTCACTGAGGTCTGGTGAACTCCCTATTCTGGTAAAGGATGATAATGAGTCTGATTATCAGGCACCTGAGCCTAATGAGGATGACTGGCTGAGTGGAGTCACGGACTGGATATAAGGCTGCCGACGCCCTTCTGCCCTGCGGGTGATTTCTCTGTGGACTTCTAGGACACCAGTCTGATTCCTGCTCCTCTAAAGTTAAGTTTTCTGCTTTGCCTGTTAGCATTTATGTTTTGTTGTCCTTGCTTTTCTGTATTCTGCCATTCCCTGCTGGGGTGAGCTGAATCTCCTTTTGCCTGTAGCTCTGTCTTCAGAATATTCCTGAGTACTGGCTTAGCTTTTTTGAAGCCTAGCGTCTTCAGGGCCTTTTTCACTGTCAGTCTGTTGGCTCTTATTTTCATAGGGTTTTTCACGGATTGCAGACAGCAGCCTTCCTGTCCTTTTCTATCTAGTTAGCTTGGGCCCCGTCTTTGCTCAGTCTATCTTTCTGTCTGTGTTAGTATTTTCATCTTGCTTCACCGTCATTATATGTTGGGGGCTGCCTTTTGCTTTGGGATCTGCTCTTGGGCAGTTTAGATTTTCCCTTTCTTTCTTTAGGCCTATTTAATTCTCCGGCTGTGATCGAGGGGTCTAGGGCATCGTAGGAACCCCCCATGGCTACTGCTAGTTGTGTTGATAGGTTCAGGGGTCTGCAATTCGATAGCTGCCAACTTCTCTGGTTTTCTGGACTTAGCTAGCATTTCTGTTTTTGCCTCCTACGGTGACGCAATCATAACAACATACATATAGACATACAGTACATATAACATAGAGTACATACTCACCATCACTTGTCACTTTGATCCCCGAAGCCAGTGTCATCTCACTGTAAAAAATATTTAAATAACAAACAATCAATATACTCCCTGATCCACAGAAATCCACGAGTGTCCCACGACGATCTCCTGCACTGCATCACTGAGAGGTTACTATAGTTCACTGGTCTCACTTTATGGCAAAAGCTGCATGGGAACTTTCTCACACAGCAATGCCAAAAGTGAGACTAGGGACTATTTTTTTACAGTGGCGGAGGAATACAGTGCGGAAGGATACCTACCTCCTGTCATTGTATTCCTGGGGCCCCTAGAGAGCGAACACATCAGCTGATGCTGCTGTTCTCCACGGGAGATCGTCGTGGGACACTCGTGGATTTCTGCAGATCAGGGAGTATATTGGTTGTTTGTTATTTTAATATTTTTTACAGATGACACTGGCTTCGGGGATCAAAGTGACAAGTGATGGTGAGTATGTACTCTGTTATATGTACTGTATGTCTATATGTATGTATTGTATGAATGTATGAATGTATTGTATGTAGTATGTATTATGTATGTAGTATGTATGTTGTATGTCTGTACATGTTTTATGTATGTTGTATGTCTATAGTATGTATGTAGTATGTACTATGTATGTATGTATGTTGTATGAATGTAGTATATATGTAGTATGTATGTAGTATGTTGTATGAATGTAGTATATATGTAGGATGTATGTAGTATGTATGTGTGTTGTATGAATGCAGTATATATGTAGTATGTATGTATGTTGTATGAATGTAGTATATATGAAGTATTTTTGTAGTATGTAGAATGTATGTATGTTGTATATATGTAGCATGTATGTAGTACCTATGTATGTTGTATGAATGTAGTATATATGTAGTATGTATGTATTATGTAGTATGTATGTTGTATGAATGTAGTATATACAGTGGGGCAAAAAAAGTATTTAGTCAGTCAGCAATAGTGCAAGTTCCACCACTTAAAAAGATGAGAGGTGTCTGTAATTTACATCATAGGTAGACCTCAACTATGGGAGACAAACTGAGAAAAAAAAATCCAGAAAATCACATTGTCTGTTTTTGTTTCATTTTATTTGCATATTATGGTGGAAAATAAATATTTGGTCAGAAACAAGCAATCAAGATTTCTGGCTCTCACAGACCTGTAACTTCTTCTTTAAGAGTCTCCTCTTTCCTCCACTCATTACCTGTAGTAATGGCACCTGTTTAAACTTGTTATCAGTATAAAAAGACACCTGTGCACACCCTCAAACAGTCTGACTCCAAATTCCACTATGGTGAAGACCAAAGAGCTGTCAAAGGACACCAGAAACAAAATTGTAGCCCTGCACCAGGCTGGGAAGACTGAATCTGCAATAGCCAACCAGCTTGGAGTGAAGAAATCAACTGTGGGAGCAATAATTAGAAAATGGAAGACATACAAGAGCACTGATAATCTCCCTCGATCTGGTGCTCCACGCAAAATCGCACCCCGTGGGGTCAGAATGATCACAAGAACGGTGAGCAAAAATCCCAGAACCACGCGGGGGGACCTAGTGAATGAACTGCAGAGAGCTGGGACCAATGTAACAAGGCCTATCATAAGTAACACACTACGCCACCATGGACTCAGATCCTGCAGTGCCAGACGTGTCCCACTGCTTAAGCATGTACATGTCCGGGCCCGTCTGAAGCTTGCTAGAGAGCATTTGGATGATCCAGAGGAGTTTTGGGAGAATGTCCTATGGTCTGATGAAACCAAACTGGAACTGTTTGGTAGAAACACAACTTGTCGTGTTTGGAGGAAAAAGAATACTGAGTTGCATCCATCAAACATCATACCTACTGTAAAGCATGGTGGTGGAAACATCATGCTTTGGGGCTGTTTCTCTGCAAAGGGGCCAGGACGACTGATCCGGGTACATGAAAGAATGAATGGGGCCATGTATCGTGAGATTTTGAGTGCAAACCTCCTTCCATCAGCAAGGGCATTGCAGATGAAACGTGGCTGGGTCTTTCAACATGACAATGATCCAAAGCACACCGCCAGGGCAACGAAGGAGTGGCTTCGTAAGAAGCATTTCAAGGTCCTGGAGTGGCCTAGCCAGTCTCCAGATCTCAACCCTATAGAAAACCTTTGGAGGGAGTTGAAAGTCCGTGTTGCCAAGCGAAAAGCCAAAAACATCACTGCTCTAGAGGAGATCTGCATGGAGGAATGGGCCAACAACAGTGTGTGGCAACCTTGTGAAGACTTACAGAAAACGTTTGACCTCTGTCATTGCCAACAAAGGATATATCACAAAGTATTGAGATGAAATTTTGTTTCTGACCAAATACTTATTTTCCACCATAATATGCAAATATAATGAAAAAAAAACAGACAATGTGATTTTCTGGATTTTTTTTTCTCAGTTTGTCTTCCATAGTTGAGGTCTACCTATGATGTAAATTACGGACGCCTCTCATCTTTTTAAGTGGTGGAACTTGCACTATTGCTGACTGACTAAATACTTTTTTTCCCCACTGTATGTAGTATGTATGTAGTATGTATGTATGTTGTATGAATGTAGTATATATCAAGTATGTATGTAGTATGTATATATTGTGGTGTAATGACCACTGTGTCCACTAGGGGGCGCTGTGTGGATGTCCCAAGAGAACGGATGAGTGGCAGAATCCTGAAGGATAGTTATGTATCTCAAAGTGGGTGGCTTTGAGATGGAGACTTGTGTATGTGTGATCAGCAATATCATTGCTGAGGTGTTGTTTCTAAGTGTAAGGGAGAAGTCTTCAGGTAACTAGAGAGATGGGCGGGTTCTGGTTACCTACAGATCCACCCAGGGGTGTGTCTGAAAACGCCTATAGTAAAAGGCTTTGTAAGTGTGTGAAGGACCTGTGATGAGGTCATAGCCATGTGACCCAGTGGGCGTGGCTACAGACCATATAAGGTGGCCAGGGTAGGTCACAAGGGGTGAATGCTGGGACCTGATTGGTCCAGGGTTGGAAGGTCCTGTGAGGAGAAGGATCTCCTGGCTAACAGCCTGTGGAGCTGCTGTGTGTGTAATGGCGGCCAGCGTCTGAGAGTCCCTGAGGAGTGAGTGGATGTCTGCAGCCTGGAGAAGCAGCCATATGGGAACCCTGACATGGGTGAGATAACACTGGGGCTGAATAGCCTGTTTAATGGACGCTATGCTGTAATGTGAAGCTATATAATGGACGCTACGCTGTTATATATTGCTGCTGTGGTTTATGATGGTGAATAAACCTCACGGACTGATATGGTTTTATGGAAAACCCATACCGGATGTGATTTATTTGCTGCCAAGCGAGTGTCCCCCAACCTTGAATAACAGCGCTACCTCACAGTATGTTGTATGAATGTAGTATATACAGTATGTAGAATGTATGTAGTATATATGTATGTTATATGAATGTTTTATGTATGTATGAATGTAGTATATATGTAGTATGTATGTATATATATATTTTTTTTTTACATTCAACACATTAGCCGGATGATGGGACTACTACTGTCCCATCATTGGCTAATGTGTTAATCACTGTCATTATAGCAGGCATAGCCCGATGGGACTTGTAGTCCCATTGGACGATGCCTGCACACACACACAACCCCCGGCAGGCCCGCACAGACCCCGCCTACGCACACAGACACGCATAGTGTCCGCCCACGCACCGCCCACACTCTTCCCCCCTCCCAAACTGGATGTGCAAGTAAAGAAAGGGTTTATTTTCATTCCGATATTTGTGCCCCATTGACTTGCATGGGTTTCCGGTATCGGAATCGGTGATACCCGATATTTTGGGGGTATCGGTCCGATCCAATCCGATCCGATATCTGAAGGTTTCGCTCAACACTAATCAGGAACAGAATTGTGGACTTGCACAAGTCTGGCTCATCCTTGGGTACAATTTAAAGATACCTGAAGGTGCCTCGTTCATCTCTACAAACAATTATAAGCAAGTACAAATAAGATGGGAATGTCCAGCCATCATATCGCTCAGGAAGGAGATGAGTTCTGTGTCCCAGATAGAGTCGGACTGGTCACCTTGGGCCCACCAGAGAAAATCATTCTTGGGGCCCACTATGTAGGTACATAGGAATAAATACAAGACCACCAATTGTGCGGTAAAACATGCTATTATCAGGTAGTACACGTCTTAATGACATAGCAGGGGTTGGGGTAGCCCCCCTCATAGAACATAATGTAGCCTCTTCATAGAATATAATGCAGCCCACCTAATAGAATATAATGCAGCCCCCTCATACAGTATAATGTAGCACCTCATAGAGTATAATGCAGCCCCCCATAGAATAAAATGCAGCTTTCATATAGTATAATGCAGCCGACCTCATAGAATATGATGCAGCCCACCTAATAGAATATGATGCAGCCCCTATAGAATATAATGCAGCCCTTATATAGTATAATGCAGCCCCTCTCATGGAATATAATGCAGCCCACCTCATAGAATATAATGCAGCCCACCTCATAGAATATAAAGCAGCCCCCTCAGATTATTATGTAGCCCCCATATAATATAATGCAGCCCTCATATAGTATAATGCAGCCACCCTCATAGAATATAATGCAGCCCCCTCAGAGTATTATGCAGCCCCCATAGAATATAATGCAGCCATCATATAGTATAATGCAGCCCCCCACATAAAATATAATGCAGCCCACCTCATAGAATATAATGCAGTCCCCCCATAGAATATAATGCAGCCCCGCTCATAGAATATATGTGACGACTCCTGGAGTGGACCCTCTGGGTCGTGATAACAGCCCACCCAGGGTGAGCTGACCTAGTGAGGACCACCCCCTATACAGGGAGTGTCAGGGGCACACCCAGGGGGGGCTTAGTATGACGACTGCTGGAACCAGGTGGCCGGCTCACAGAAGACACGAGTGAGTGTGTCTAGCAAGGTGCAACAGGGAACGTGCAGAGTACAAAAGTGTGCAAAGCATGGACATAGGGACACTCTGGGTATAGAATCATACAGGGTGTGTACACGGGAATACGCACTGTAAAGGACTATATAGGGCGTGTACATGGAGGTGCGCTGGGTTCTGGATAGTGCAAGGTGAATACACGGAAGTACGTATGGCACGCACTGACAAGCACGTCCGGGTGCAGGCAAAGCAGGGTGCGTGCAAGGGGGCACGCCTGACTAGAAGGTTAGACTGAGCACATGCAGGGAAGCACACCTGAGTGCAAGGCACCACAGGACACAGGGCAGGAGCTGAACGTGTGCAAAGGAGCACAACAGAGCAGAGGCAGAGCGTGTGCTGTGGAGCACGACAGAACACAGAGCAGAGCGCGTGCTCGGAAGCACGGCAGAGCACAGAGCAGAGGCTGAGCGTGTGCTATGGAGCACGACAGAACACAGAGCAGAGTGCTTGCTGGGAGGCACGGCAGAGCAGAGGCAGAGCGTGTGCTATGGAGCACGACAGAGCACAAGGCAAGGGACCTGAATACAGAGAGCGACCAAGCAGGGACCAAGCAGGCCTAGCAGGGAAGCACAATAATAATCAGGCATCTTCCAAAGGAAGAGGTAGCCTGATATAGGGCATGAGCGCTGGGACTTCTGGGTCAGGTCCTACAGGACCACAGAGACTGCGAGGCTGCAGACAGAGCAGAAAAGGGAGCGCATGCACGCTAGCAACACAGAGCAGCCATGGAATCAAGTGAGAGAGGTGCAAGTTGGCGACTTATGAATCTGGCCGACCTGTTTCGCTCAACTCTAATAGTAGCACAAACATTTTCCTCACCTCTCTCCTTAGTCTGCGGCTCCCAGTTACTGCGCTGCTGGCATGAGAGTGATCTTGACATCTCCCACACGCTCCTCTCATGCCGGCAGTGTGAGAAAGACCTTCTTCTGTAGACAGCCACTCTGCATCTACATACACAGCAGGGAGCAGGTACGCTATGCACAATGCACTCCTCTTAGTTAATAGAAGCCGGCAGTGGCAGGCAGCAGGTGATGTGAAAGAGCTGCAGCGCAACTGCAGTGTTCCCATCATAGCCTAGTTGCCGCTGCCGGCTATAGAATAAAGTGTGCACCGCTCGGTGCACAATATTGACATGCAGGGCATGGACTAATGAAGGAGGCAGGAGCTGGGGCTGGGCCCACCGGAGGATCCTCCAGTGTTCCGGTGCCTCAGTCCGACCCTGGTCCCAGAGATGAACGTGCTTTGGTTCGACGTGTGCATATCAACCCAAGGACTGGTGCACTTTACCAAATAGATGGCATCATGAGAAAAGATTATGTGGCAATACTGAAGCAACATCTCAAGACATCAGCCAGGAAGTTAAAGCTTGGGCAGACATGGGTCTTCCAAGTGTACAATGACCCAAAGGATACTGCCAAAATGGTAACAAAGTGGCTTAAGGATAACAAAGTCAATGTTTTGGAGTGGCCATCACAAAGCCCTGATCTCAATCCTATTGAAAATTTATAGGCAAACCTGAAAAGGCAGGTGCGAGCAAGGCGATCTACAAACCTGGATCAGTTACACCAGTTTTGTCAGGAAGAATGGGCCCAAATTCCAACCAACTTGTGAAAGGATATCCCAAATGTTTGACTCAAGTCAATAAGTTAAAGGGCAAAAGTACCAAATACTAATGAAATGTACAGTACGTAAACTTTTGACTTTGCAGTAAATAATAAAACTGCCTTAAAACATTCTCTCTCTCTCTCTCTCTCTCTCATTATTCTTGCATTTGGCAAATATTAATAATTATGGTAATACTAATTGACCTAAAAGGGGAAAGGTTTATTCTGATTTCATGTCAGATATTGAGAAAACATGCATGCGTGTCTTTTTATCCTCAATTACAAATTTATATAACAATGAACTTTGCAGATTTTTAAATGAATAAGATGCTGCCTTTGTCTGTACATAGTAATTCAAGTATATAGTGCCAAGTATGGCTCATATAAGGGGGTGGTGGCCCACTCTTGCATAGGGACCAACAAGAGGATACTCCTATTTTTCTGAGAGCCAATCTAAGCCTGGCTGAGAGTCATAATTGACCGTGATTTGTCCTATATACTGCAATACCAAAGTATTTCAGTACTGTACATAGGAGAAGCAATCAAATGGTCGCTCGTTGAAGTCCGCTATGGAAATTAAAAAATAGAATGTAAAATTTAAAAAAAATGTTAAAAAAAATTAAAAAGATAAAATATTTAAACACTTCACTTTTCACATTAGTATTATTTAATTTTTTAAAGTACATTTGGTATTGACGCGCCATAAAATTCTAATCTCTGAAAATATGAAATAGTTTAACATTGTAAATTCCTCAATATGCTACAATTGAAAACTACAGCTCAGCAAACCAAAGCAACCCCTCATACAGATCCACTAATAGAAAAATAAAAAAGTTATTGATCTCAGTAAATCTATTTCCCTGAGTCCCATCAGCAGCATCACATTTTTCTGCCCTGTGAGCTGATAGGACTGGTAGAAATTTGGTAGATAGGTGGACTCTCAAACTCTGACCATTTGTGTATTTCAAAGTTTAATTATCAAATTTACTAAGAATATCGTAGGGAGGGAGCCTTGTGCTGCTGACAGGACTAAGGGAAAACAGATTTACATTCTAAAGCATCCCTTATGTCCTGTACAGCTGCACAACATATGAGGATGCAACGAGGGAGGGAACTACTCAGCAGATGCCAAAATTTGACTGCCAGATGCAATCTCTTCTGGAGACTTTTATACAAAGTCTTACACTGAGTAAAGAAAAATATTAGGAAGGGCCAAGAGGCCACGTTACATGTTTGATCCACTGACACTCGGTAGGTACATAATACCAAACTTGAGGATGGGGCTCTAGGCCTCAGAATCTTACTGTATTGCGAAATGTAAAAACAGCTTTCTTTTAAAGTGGCGGCGAATAGATATTTGAAGCCAAAAGTAATAAAGTGTTCAGCACCACTGCGTCGCCTATACTTCAAAATCATCCTATGAGGTCAACCACACATAATAGTAAACGCCCTAATGCCTCCAAACAAGAGCAATGGATGCTCAATCCGTATGAAAAACAATATTGTGATCAACAGCGAAAAGAAAAATGAAGGATGGCACTTACCATGCGGTTTCAGCTTGCTTTATTCAATGCTGCATGGCTCAGGCACGGGAGACATGTGCAAGGTACGGACTACGGCCATTTTGCGCTACGGACTACGGCCATTTTGCGCTTCAACGGTGAGTGCCATCCTTCATTTTTCTTCTCGCTGTGGATCGGAATAGATATTTTAGAATTGGTAGAAGTTTATTTTCTCCCAAGCTAATAGCCCTAAATAGGACATGGATAATGCCATGGTCATGTCAAGAAAACTCCAATGAGAATGCTCTTCAGACGTGTTTGAAGATAGAACAAAGATTATTCATATTTACAAAGGAAAGAAATCTTTCCGTTAAATAATGATAAAACCTCAGCACAACCTATTTTTGATGGAGTAGGGGTTCTGAATGGCCGAGAACATGAAGCTAAAATCCCCCCCATTGAAGAGGTTTAGCAAAGGTGATTTATTCGGACTCCCATGACAGCACCACGAGAGAGGGGATCCGCCCTATAGGAACAGGAAACCTACAGATACAAAAGGGCGGCACCTCTCCCACGCATCAGTTGGTTTCCTGTTCCTGAGGGGACGGGATCCTACAGAAGATTTGGATCCCAGGCCGGCCAGCCGACTCCGGTAGCGAGGGGGTCTCCTACCTCGGCCTGGTTCGGATTTCCTGGAGGACGCCACGGTGGCCCAGGATGGGTGTCACGGCGGTGGCGTGGACAGCAGGGAGCAGCGTCCGGAGGATGTCCGTCTCCAGGAATTTAGCCGCCGCCGGTAAGTATACCCCCCCGGGGATTCCCGGCTCCGGCGGCGCACATGGGTTGGCAGCGTTGTGCAGGGGGCTGCGACCGGGCGCTGCTCCGGAGCTCCCGGGCGTCCCGCGGGGCTTCCGGCGTTTCCGGGGTAGCGGTGACGTCAGGGGGCGGGCGGAGGAGGCGCTTCCGGGTCAGCGCGCCACTGCGCATGCGCGGCGATTCCAAGATGGCGGCGCCCATCGGAAACACCGATGGCGCGAGTTCGGGCGCCAGCTGGGGTAGGGAGCTCCGTTAAAGGGGGGGGAGGGGCGCGGCATGGATACTGCTGACCGGAGGAGGGGGTATTTAGGCGGGACCCGGGCAGGGTTCCTTGCCTTGGCCACATTACTACATGCAGCAGTGTGCAGCAGCAGCAGCAGCAGTGGTAATGGAAAGCGATCGAGAGCAGCGGCAGCAGCAGCAGCGGCAGAAGCAAGGGCAGCAGCGGCAAACATCACTGCCGCCCCTGGATGACCTTCGGCAGGTCAAACAGAAAAAGAAAGGGTCCCGTGACAGTAATGCGGGACGAAGTGACCAGTCCACTCGTAAGAGCTCCTCCAGGCAGACAGGAGCATCGGCTGAAAGAAATCCCCCTCGTTCTCCGGTACTTGATTGTGGCACTGGTAAGTGATCTTCGTGAAAGTTCACTCAGTGACGGGACCCCCCTTCTGTGTTTTTTCTTTTTCTAGGGAAAAAAAGCGACAAATAAAAATAAGCATAGGGAATGCGCACTCTGTGCATGCCCATTACCGGACACGTGCCTCAAAAGATTGTGCCCTCCCTGTATTCAGCAGACGGTGGCAGAGGAGTCGCCTGCAGTAGCGGCGAGTTTGAGAGACATTGTCAGGGTAGAAATGAGGGAAACCCTAAAGTCCTTGTCTCAGCCGCAAAGTCTAAGGGGCGAGGTCCCGGCGGAGTCTGATTCCTCAACAGAGTGGAGAAAAAGCAGAGACTCCCAGGCTTCATCTCCCTCGTCCTCCTCAGGAGAAGAGGACTCGGGGCGATTTTGTCTGCCTCTTGACCGGGTAGACAAGCTGGTCAAAGCAGTCAGAGGGACAATGGAGGTAGAGGAGCCTAAGCCCCATTTATCCATGCAGGATGTCATGTTCGGTGGGCTGTAACAAAGAAAGCGGAGAGTCTTTCCGTTAAACCAAAAGATACAGGATCTGATCCACAGAGAGTGGAAAAGACCGGACAAAAGAGGGTCGCTACCACCAGCCCTCAAAAGGAGATACCCCTTCGACGATCCGGCAGTAAGTTCTTGGGACAGAGCCCCAAGTTAGATGCGGCCATTGCGAAGGCATCAAAAAAATCCTCGCTCCCCTTTGAGGACATGGGATCCCTTAAAGATCCCTTAGACAGGAAAGCTGATACTTTCCTGAAAAACACCTGGGAGATGGCGGCCGGGTCCCTAAGACCAGCAGTGGCTTCAACGTGCACGGCCAGGTCCATGATGGTCTGGTTGGACCAGTTGGAGTCACAACTAAAACAGGGTACATCAAGACAGACAATTCTTGGGGCCCTACCGACCATCCAAGAGGGAGCAGCCTTCCTAGCAGATGCCTCAGCGGATGCGGTGAGAATGGCCGCCAGAGCAGCAGGTCTCTCTAACGCAGCTCGCAGAGCCCTGTGGCTAAAGTGCTGGCAGGGAGACATCCAGTCCAGAGCAAAGCTCTGTGCGATTCCATGTGAGGGCGAATACTTGTTTGGAACTGTCTTAGACGAGCTGCTTGAAAAGGCGGGGGATGACAAGAAAAGGTTCCCAAACCTTTCATCAGCGTCCTACCGTCGCCCATTTGGTAGAAGGAGATTTGGCCAGGGGAGAAGGCGCAACTCTTCGCCTGTTAGAGATCGACCCAGATGGGAAGACAGAAGGAGACGAGGTACAGGCTATATGTTTACACGCTCGTCGAGAGATCAAAAGAAACCAAATCAATGACTAGCGGTTCCCGTAGGGGGTAGACTGTCATCCTTCTTCCTGGCATGGTCACAGATTACGAATAGTGACTGGGCGCGCAAGGTAATATCCACCGGGCTTAGGTTGGAATTCTCCCAGATCCCGCAGGACACCTTTAAACTGACCCCCTTAAGATCTTCTCATCTCGAACAAGCGGCTTTAGAAGCGGAAGTCTTGAGCCTATGTCAGAAAAATGTTCTGGTAGAGGTCCCAGAGGCTGAAAGAGGAAGAGGGTTTTACTCTCCCCTGTTTCTAATCCAGAAACCTGATAACACATTCAGATCGATTATAAACCTTCGTTCCCTTAACGAGTTTTTGATTAATCATAAATTCAAAATGGAGTCCATTAATACAACAATAAAAATATTGTTTAAAGGTTGTTTTATGGCAGTCATAGATTTGAAAGACGCGTACTATCATGTACCTATCCATACAGACTTCCAGCAGTTCCTGAGGGTGGCAGTTTCAGTAGAGGGCACAGTACGTCATTTTCAGTATAGAGCCCTTCCCTTTGGTCTCTCAGCAGCACCCAGGGTTTTTACAAAGTTAGTGGCCGAGGTTATGGCTCACTTACGGGAGGTGGACGTCTTAATCATTCCATATTTAGACGATTTCTTGATTGTAGGAAAATCAGTGGGTCATTGTAAATCCCAGATAGAAAAAGCTAAATCCAGGTTAGAAAACCTGGGATGGATTTTAAACTACGAGAAATCCCGACTCCAGCCCTTAAAAATACAGAAATTTTTAGGGTTGATACTAAATTCAGACACTCAGCGGTGCCTGCTACCACTAGATAAAATACAAAAGATACAGGAGCAGGTTCTTCGGGCAATGGATAATCCATCTATGACCCTCAGACAGGCCATGTCCCTGTTAGGTTCTCTAACTTCATGCATCCCAGCAGTAAGGTGGGCACAGTTCCATACCAGAACCCTTCAAAACGACGTCTTGATTAATAGCAGGGCCCTTGGAGGCTCCTTACAGGGTCGGATGTGTCTAAGCCCCTCTACTGTTGCATCACTGAGATGGTGGCTTGAGAGCGAGAACCTAGCATCAGGGGTGCCCTGGATAACACATTTAACCCGTATTATAACCACAGACGCAAGTTCCTTCGGGTGGGGAGCCCATATGGGGGACATAGTGGTACAGGGCCAGTGGGATTCTAATTCTGAAATCTCATCCAACCAGAGAGAACTATTGGCGATAGAGCGGGCAGTCAAGAAACTCATTATCTACCTGCAGGGCCATCATGTGAGGATACACTCGGACAACCAGGTAGCGGTAGCATATGTCAACCACCAAGGTGGAACCCGCTCCAGCGCTCTGATGCAGATAACAGAACGGCTCCTCCAGATAGCAGAGAGAAATTGTCTATCTTTGACCGCGCTCCACATCAGCGGAAAGGACAATGTAAGAGCAGACTTTTTAAGCCGCAAGGCTCTAAGACAAGGAGAATGGGCTTTGAACAAAAATATTTACCGCCAGATTGTCCGCAGATGGGGCCAGCCAGAGGTAGACCTCTTTGCCACCAGAAAAAACAGAAAAGAAAGATTGTTCTGCTCTCTGAACCCCAGGGAAAATCCCCTGGCGGTGGATGCCCTACTGATAAGATGGGATTTTTCTCTGGCATACGCCTTTCCACCATTGAATCTTCTTCCTCTGGTAGTCAGGAAGATCAGAGAGGATCAGGCAAGAGTCATACTGATTGCCCCCTTTTGGCCCAGGAGGACCTGGTTCGCATGGTTGAGGACCATGTCGGTAGGCGATCCCTGGGTACTGCCGAACCTTCCGGATCTCCTCCACCAGGGACCAGTCAGCCACCCACAAGTAGCGGGACTTCATTTGACGGCGTGGTATTTGAAAGGTCACTATTAAAAAATAGAGGGTTCTCCAAGAACTTAATTGACACCCTCCTAAGAAGCAGAAAATTAACCACCACTAATATCTATGCTAGGACCTGGAAACGCTTCCTGTCCACCTTTCGCTTTGACATCAGAGATGGAATTCCCACGAAACATATTCTGGAATTTCTCCAGAAAGGTTTCGAATTGGGTCTCTCCACAAGCACGCTAAAAGTACAAGTTTCAGCCTTAGGGGCCCTGTTTGCAGCTGATATTGCAAAAGATTATTGGGTAGCAAGGTTCATCAGAGCAGCGGCCAGATCGAGACCTATACACAAAGATAGATGCGTACCGTGGGACTTAAACTTAGTCCTTACAGCCATGACAGAAAGTCCGTTTGAACCTTTAGATTCCGCCTCACTAAAGATTATATCCCTTAAAACAGCATTCCTGGTAGCAATAACATCCGCACGTAGGGTGAGCGACATACATGCACTCTCCAGATTGCCTCCTTACACAGAGTTCTTACAGGATAGAGTGATCCTAAGGCCAGATCCAGCATACCTTCCCAAGGTAGCAACACAATTCCACAGGACACAGGAGATAGTTCTGCCTTCCTTCCTCCCTAACCCAACCAACCCTAAAGAGCAGAAACTCCAGACGTTAGATATTAGAAGATGCTTACTGACATATCTAGCAGCCACGGATCCTTGGAAGAAGGAGAACGCATTATTCCTATCCTTCCAAGGTTCCAGGAAAGGATACAGAGTATCAAAACGCACATTAGCAAGGTGGATTAGGGAGGCTATCTCTCTTGCCTACACAGCAGGTGGCGGTCCGGCTCCACAGAATCTGAGGGCACATTCCACTCGGGCCATGGCGTCATCCTGGGCGGAGAGATCTGGAGTATCAATTGATCAGATATGTAAGGCGGCCACCTGGTCATCTCCTTCCACTTTTTTAACCACTATCGGTTAGACATGGGTGCCTCCTCAGACCTCACCTTCGGGCTAAGGGTGCTGCAGGCTGTAGTCCCTCCCTAAGGTAGTTTACATCTCTGTAATTCTCTCGTGGTGCTGTCATGGGAGTCCGAATAAAGTATTAAGTTACGTACCGGTAACGGTATTTTTCGGAAGCCCATGACAGCACCCTTAGTTCCCTCCCTTGTTCACGTATAGGGGTGCACTCCTTTAGAAGATTGTTCATAGAATCACCATATGTGGGAGAGGGTATGATATAATTCGGTTAAATAGGGTAGATAGGTTGTATATATCATATGTTGTGTACTAACCATGGTAGCCTCTCAAGCTCTGTAATCCAACTGATGCGTGGGAGAGGTGCCGCCCTTTTGTATCTGTAGGTTTCCTGTTCCTATAGGGCGGATCCCCTCTCTCGTGGTGCTGTCATGGGCTTCCGAAAAATACCGTTACCGGTACGTAACTTAATACTTTTCTGCAAGGACTCAAAGCAAAGACCACAAATTTGCAGAGTTTTGAGTCACACATCCTACAGAAATTAACCTTTTTAACTAGATATCATTTTCCTAGTTGGTGGCCTACTAGATGAAACATTCCCCTGGACATCAGTAGAGCAGTATGAAATTCCCAAGGAAGTTGATAAGTTTGCCTTCCTTGAAGCAATACATTTTACATAAAATGTTACATTAATTTATGGGCATGAACATGTGAATAATAAAACACTCTACTCAGTCAATACAGAATTAAGTATTTGGGAGACGTGACCCTGTAATGTTTTACCTGCTGGAGGAAATAAACCTATGGACTTCACATCACATCCCCAGAAAGATAGCACGCAGTTGTTGGAATGCAACTCCTTTATGTCCTGAAAATCAATGGGAAGGCAAGAAGTTAGGCAAATTACTTTTTGGATATTCAGGATAAAGGGTATTGCATATTCTTAGACTGATTTTAGAACAGTAATAGTGTCCAGATGTGCTCTATAGTCTATCTGGGAGTTGCCTGCCTGGTTCTCAGAGGGGACTTGGAGTCTGATATAATAGACTCTAGAGGACACTTTTCTGACTAAAGGGTCAGAAGCCTGAGTGAAGCTCCATCTCTAAGGAGGCCAAGTGAACATTTTTATTACATTTATAATAGATATTGACCACTGAAAAGAACCAAGGCAACAGATAAATGGACATGGTATTTCTTAGTTGCATAGCTAATATGGTTGGAAAAAGGCACGCATCCATCAAGTTCAACCAAGGGAAGGGGAAAGGATAATGGGGATGAAGTATATGTACACCCCTAATGCCAGCCCAAAGGAGCTAATCTTTCCTTCTTGATTCTAATTAGCGATCTACTGGACCAAACATTCAGAAAATAACTTTACACATGTACATAATTATTTATGTAATTTTTTCTAGGAAAAATAAATTGTCTTTTTAATATTAAACTATCAATGGTTCGCACTGTGACTAGCTCTTTTGGTAGATTGCTCCATAGACTAATAGTTCTTATGATAAAGAAGCCTTGTATTCTTTGGAGATTGAACATGCCTTTCTTCATATGTGGGAGTGCTCCCTTGTCTTTTTGTATGGGCCATTTATGTGCTTGTACAAGTTAATTATGTTCCCCCTTAGGCATCTCTTCTCAAGACTAAAGAAATTTACTGTAATTCTTTTAATCTTTCCTCATAGCCAAGCTCCTTTATGACACAAATGAATCTGTCAGAAGGATCAACCCTCCTAAGCTGTCTATTTGGTTATGATTAGTAAACATTAACAAAAATGATAACTCTTGTATTTATGGACACTTTAGTGCTATTGATTATTTTCCCCACCACACTCCCCTTCTTGGAGCAGCAAACTAAGTCAATAGCTGTTTTATCTTCTCAACTGCATCTCTGTCTACAAGACATCCACTCTGAGCATCTCTTTGTGAGCAGGGTTTCAGATGCAGTGACAGTCAGGAGGCAGATCAAGGGTTAAGACTAGTGTTGAGCATTCCGATACTGCAATATCGGGTATCGATATTCGCGGTATCGGAATTCCGATACTGAGTTCCGATACTTTTAGTATATCGAATACCGGAATCGGAAGTTCCCATAATGCAATGAGCCAGTTTGATTTTATTCAGCCAATGAGGTTCCTAAGAAATGTGGGCACATCCTGTTAGAGCATGTTAGTCATGTAGCTACTGGCATGGCTGTGATTGGCTGCTGAAATGATGTCATGATGCACTATAAAAGCCGCCGCCATTTTGGGTTCACTCTGCTGTGAATTCAGATAGGGATAGGATGCTGCTGTTCTGAGGGACAGTGTAACCTAGCGATTTGCTATATTGTGCTTTACCCAGGCTACTTTATCAACCGCTGTAGCTTTCTTTTGCCTTGCAGCGCTGTTCACGGCTGTCTGCGAGGTCTCTGTGTGTGAGTGCAGCTCACGCTGTAGTGTGTTCCGCAGCCAGACACCTCCGGTTATAGTCCGCTCAGCGTGCGTCACTGCCTCATACATTGTCCTTTTTTGCATTAGTGCAGCTCATTTTTCCTGATTTCTCCTATTAGTGTGGTTCCATCCATATCCAGCTAGATTGCTTGAAAACACTATATAGGAGTAGATAAAGGAGCTTTTTAGCAGCCTTGCAGCGCTGTTCACGGCTGTTTGTGAGGTCTCTGTGTGTGAGTGCAGCTCACGCTGTAGTGTGTTATGCAGCGACCTCCGGTTGTAGTCCGCTCAGCGTGCGTCACTGCCTCATACATTGTCCTTTTTTGCATTAGTGCTGCTCATTTTTCCAGATTTCTCCTATTAGTATTGTTCCATCTGTATCCAGCTAGAATATTTGCAAACACTATATAGGAGTAGATAGAGGAGCCTTTCTGCTGGCTTGTGCCCTGCAGCCCCAGCCAGATTAGTATTAGCCTATTTTTTTGGAGCCTCATCTATTGCATTGTAGGTTACCTTCCTGCATTGTAATAGCTACAAAAAGTTTGTGATACTATCGGTTTTACATCTTTGGGCACATCCAGTGTCTTTTTGTGGAAAAAAAAAAGTTAATAAAGTTCACAAAACACTCCACTTTACAGTTGTGTAGGCCACATTAGCTCATATTAAAGTCTAGTCCACACTTTATAAAATTAGTGTTTCTTATACCTGTTAGCAGCTGTTCAGGAATAAGCACCTTAAGCCCTTAGTACTTTTCTGCCTATATTTATCAATCTACCAAGATGAAGAAGGCAGGGAGTAAGGCACATGGTCGTGGGCGTGGAATTTCTGCAGGGAGAGGACGTGGGGATTCGGTGACTCAGCATCCCCCAGTTTTCCCAGGGAACAGTCCTTTATGCGCATATTTGTAGGAGCTTGCCGTACCCCACTGCTGCGGGACGAACAAATTGAAGCCGTTGTCGGATGGATGGCAGCTAACGCATCGACTTCAATTAGTTCCACATCCTCTCAGGTCCAGAGCACTGAAGAGCACCCATCTGTCTCTTCACCACCTGCCAAATTGTCCAGGCAGTCAGAGAGCCCTGGACAGGAGCCATCTCTACTTCTGTTCTCGGAATCTGTTGGCTTGGAAAGAGGGGGCCAGCCAAGCAGCATTTGAGAATTTGAAGAAGAGGTAGTATGCAGTGATGCGCAAAAGCTTTGTCTCTCTGAATCTGAAGAGGCGGGTGGGCCAGTGTGTTATGAATGAGTCACTGTAGGAGGCAAAAACAGAAATACTAGCTAAGTCCAGAAAACCAGAGAAGTTGGCAGCTATCGGATTGCAGACCCCTGAACCTATCAACAACAACTAGCGGTAGCCGTGGGGGGTTCCTACGGTGCCCTAGACCCCTCGATCACAGCCGGAGAACTAAATGGCCTAAAGACAGAAAGGGAAATCTAAACTGCCCCAGAGCAGACCCCAAAGCAATAGGCAGCCCCCAACATATAATGACGGTGAAGCAAGATGAAAAAACACTAACACAGATAGAAAGATAGGCTGAGCAAATGATGGGGCCCAAGCTAACTAGATAGGACAGGATAGAAAAGCTGCTGTCTGCAATCCGCAAAAACCCTATCAAAACAAGAGCCAACAGACTGATCGGAAAAAAGCCCTGAAGACGCTAGGCTTCAAAAAGACTAAATCAGTACTCAGGTATTTTCTGAAGACAGAGCAAAAAGGAATTCAGCTCACCCCAGCAGGGAATGGCAGAAATCCAGAAAAACAAGGCAAAACAAAACCAAAACACAAATGCAAAAAGCAGAGCAGAAAACTTAGCTTTTGAGGAGCAGGAATCAGACTGGTCTCCTAGAATCCCTCAGAGAAATCACCAGCAAGGCAGAAGGGCATCGGCTGCCTTATATCCAGTCAGCAATTCCCGTCACCCAGTCATCATCATCCTGCTCAGGTGCTTGGTAATCAGCCTCACTACCTTCCTTCACCAGAAGAGGGAGTTCATCAGACCTCAATGGTGAAGGGGAAAATGAACTCACAACAGTACCTCCCCCTTGAGGAGGGGTCACCGAACCCTCATCCATGCCACCAGGGCGAATGGGGTGAGCCCGATGAAAGGCACGCACCAATCTTTTGGCATGAATATCAGAGGCAGAGACCCAGGAATTATCCTCCTGACCATAACTCTTCCACTTAACCAAATACTGGAATCTCCGTCTAGCCAGATGGGAATCCAGTATCTTCTCTACCTTATATTCCATGTTACCTTCAACCAATACAGGGTCCGGAGGTGCCACCCCAGGAACTACTGGTTCAACAAACCTCTTCAACAAGGACTTATGAAACACATTATGGATTTTAAATGTGACAGGAAGAGCCAAACGAAAAGAGACCGGATTAATAATCTCCAAAATCTTGTAAGGTCCAATAAATCTAGGCTTAAACTTAGGAGAAGCCACCTTCATAGTGATATTTTTTGCTGATAACCAAACCATATCACCAACCTTAAACTGGGGACCAATGGTCCTATGTCGGTTGGAAAACCGTTGGGCTTTTTCCTGGGAGAGAGATAACTTATCCACCACTTGGTCCCAGATCTGGTGCATTCTCTCCACCACAGTGTCAACACCTGGGCAGGCAGAAGGCTCCACCTGCCCTGAAGAAAATCGAGGATGAAACCCAAGGTTACAAAGAAAGGTGACATCAAAGTGGCAGAATTAGCTCTATTATTTAAAGCAAATTCGGTCAAGGGCAAAAATGAAACCAAATCATCCTGATCAGCGGAAATAAAACATCTCAAATACGACTCCAAGGTCTGGTTTGTTCTCTCCGTCTGCCCATTGGTCTGAGGGTGAAAAGCAGAGGAGAAGGACAACTGAATTCCCAGCTTGGAACAGAAAGTCCTCCAAAATCTAGACACAAACTGAACTCCTCTGTCAGATGCAATGTTCTCAAGAATCCCGTGCAAGCGAACCACCTGTTGCAAAAACAGGGGCACCAACTCAGAGGAAGATGGCAACTTAGGGAGTGGTACAAGATGAACCATCTTAGAGAACCTATCACAAATCACCCAAATAACAGTCATTCTCTGAGAGACAGGCATATCAGAGATGAAATCCATTGAAATATGAGTCCATGGCCTCCTGGGGACCGGCAAAGGCATCAACAACCCACTAGAGCGAGAACAAGGTTTAGACCGGGAGCAAGTCCCATAGGACTGCACAAAATTCCTGACATCACGAGACAAGGCGGGCCACCAAAAAGACCGACTCACCAGATGTCTACTACCAAAAATACCTGCATGACCAGCCAATGCAGAGCAATGAACTTCAGACATCACTCTCTTCTTCCACTGGTCAGGAACATACAACTTTCCACTGGGACAACGCTCAAGTTTGTCCTCCTGGAACTCTTGCAGAGCACGTCTCAAATCGGGCGAGATGGCAGAAAGAACTACCCCTTCGCCTAAGATGGTAGCAGGCTTGGTCACCACAGGAGAATCAGCAAAGAAGCTCCTAGAGAGAGCGTCAGCCTTGACATTCTTAGTGCCAGGAAGAAAAGAGACCACAAAATCAAAACGTGTAAAAAAACAAGGCCCACTGTCTAGGGTTCAAGCGTTTGGCCGACTCCAGGTAAATCAAATTCTTGTGGTCAGTGAGGACCACGACTTGATATTTAGCTCCCTCCAACCAATGTCTCCACTCCTCAAATGCCCATTTCATGGCTAACAGTTCCCGATTCCCCACATCATAGTTAGGTTCAGATGGGGAGAACTTTCGGGAAAAGAAAGCACAGGGATTCATTTTAGATGTTACAGGATCCTTTTGGGACAAAACAGCTCCTGCACCAATCTCAGAAGCGTCCACCTCTACCTGGAACGGGAGTGAGACATCAGGTTGCCACAAAACCGGGGCAGAAGTGAATCTTCGCTTCAGCTCCTGAAAGGAAGAAACAGCCTCCGGAGACCAATTCAACACATCAGCACCCTTCTTAGTCAGATCAGTCAATGGCTTGGCAATACTAGAAAATTTTGCTATAAATTTCCGATAAAAATTAGCAAAACCCAAAAACTTCTGGAGGGCCTTCAAAGAAGTGGGCTGAACCCAATCATAAATGGCCTGTACCTTGGCCGGGTCCATTTCAATATTTGACGGAGACAAAATAAATCCCAAAAATGAAATCCTCTGTACCCCAAAAAAAGGCATTTTGATCCTTTGACATACAGGGAATTCTCCCTCAAGATCCGGAACACAGTCCGAACATGTTCCGCATGAGAATCCCAATCCTTGGAGAAGATCAAAATATCATCCAGATAGATAATCAAAAATTTATCCACAAAGTCTCGGAAAATGTCGTTCATGAAGCACTGGAAGACAGAAGGGGCATTAGTGAGCCCAAAAGGCATCACCAGGTACTCAAAATGTCCCTCCGGAGTATTAAACGCCGTCTTCCATTCATCCCCATGCTTAATGCGGATAAGATTATACTCCCCCAAGAGGTCAAGCTTGGTAAACCAGCAAGCACCTTTAACTCTGGAGAATAGATCCGAAATCAGGGGTAATGGATACTGATATTTAATAGTAATTTTGTTGAGGGCAAGATAATCAATACAAGGCTTTAATGAACCATCCTTTTTGGCCACGAAAAAAAACCCAGCACCTAAGGGTGAAGAGGATGGTCTAATATGACCCTTCTCCAACGCCTCCTTAATATAGGATCGCATAGCCTCGTGCTCGGGTACAGATAAATTGAAGAGCCGACCCTTGGGAAATTTACACCCCGGGCTCAGTTCATTTGCACAGTCATAACTCCTATGAGGAGGCAAAGACGCAGACTCATTCTCACTAAATACATCATAAAAGTCCGCCAAATAGTCAGGAACATCATGCGACTGAGGAGAGGTGGAAAAAACTGGAGCCTCACTAAGGGCACACCGACAACCCCAACTCACCACAGACACAGATTTCCAATCCAAAACTGGATTATGAATTTGCAACCAGGGAAACCCCAGAACAATGGTATCATGCAAATTATGCAACACCAAAAATCTGCAATTTTCTTGATGGTCTGGGGCGACCCGCATTACCACCTGGGTCCAAAACTGAGGTTTATTTTTCGCCAAAGGAGTAGCATCAATCCCTCTCAAAGGGATAGGCATCCGCAGAGGTGTCATAGGAAATCCACAACGTTTAGCAAAATCCAAGTCCATTAGGTTCAGGGCTGCTCCCGAATCCACAAAAGCCTTGGCGGAAAATGTGGACAGGGAGCAGATCAGAGTAATTGCCAGAAGAAACTTAGGTTGAACACCACCCACAGAAAACGTGTGTGCAAAACGTTTCTCTTATTTAGGACAGACAGAAATAATATGCGAGGCATCTCCACAAAAAAAACACAGCTTATTACGCCTTCTGAACTCCTGACGTTGCTCCCTGGACAAAACTCTATCACATTGCATAGGTTCAGACACTTGTTCAACAGGTGGCAACACCTCTCGTGCAGTCCTGCGTTCACGTAAACGCCGATCAACCTGAATGGCTAATGACATAGAATCGTCAAGACCAGAGGGAACAGGAAATCCCACCATAGTATCTTTTACGGCTTCTGACAAACCCTTCCGAAAGAGAGCTGCCAAGGCATTATCATTCCAGGTAGTAAGGACCGCCCACTTTCGGAATTTTTGACAGTACAATTCTGCAGAATCTCGACCCTGGCTCAATGCCAACAGGGTCTTTTCAGCCTGATCAATAGCATTAGGTTCGTCATACAACAACCCCAAGGCTTGAAAAAATGCGTTCACATTAGTCAGAATAGGATCATCTGGTTTCAAAGAAAACGCCCAATCCTGGGGATCGCCACGCAGCAAAGAGATGACAATTTTAACCTGCTGCGCAGAGCTCCCTGACGAGTTAGGCTTCAAGGCAAAAAATTATTTAGAATAGAAAAAAAACACTAACAGGCTGAGCAAATGATGGGGCCCAAGCTAACTAGATAGGACAGGATAGAAAAGCTGCTGTCTGCAATCCGCAAAAACCCTATCAAAACAAGAGCCAACAGACTGATCGGAAAAAAGCCCTGAAGACGCTAGGCTTCAAAAAGACTAAATCAGTACTCAGGTATTTTCTGAAGACAGAGCAAAAAGGAATTCAGCTCACCCCAGCAGGGAATGGCAGAAATCCAGAAAAACAAGGCAAAACAAAGCCAAAAAACAAATGCAAAAAGCAGAGCAGAAAACTTAGCTTTTGAGGAGCAGGAATCAGACTGGTCTCCTAGAATCCCTCAGAGAAATCACCAGCAAGGCAGAAGGGCGTCAGCTGCCTTATATCCAGTCAGCAATTCCCATCACCCAGTCATCATCATCCTGCTCAGGTGCTTGGTAATCAGCCTCACTACCTTCCTTCACCAGAAGAGGAAGTTAATCAGACCTCAATGGTGAAGGGGAAAATGAACTCACAACACCAGTGCCTATGGTCAGCACACCTCAGTACGCATCTGATGATGAGACTCAGGTGCCACCTTCTGGTGTGTACTGTGCTGTCGAGACTACCCAGGAGAAGCAGACATTTGAAGAGGGTAGTGTAGATGATGAGGTCCTTGACCCATCATGGCGTGAGGTACAGGAAGGTGGTGGGAGCAGCTCTGAGGAAGAGATTCCCCGAATGGCCAAAAAAGGAGGGAGAGGGAGGGGGCAGACTGGGTTGCCTGTAGCCTCCACTTCGGCACCCATTAGGAGCATGCCTCTTCCAAAACCCAAAACGGGCGCTCCCAAGACTTGCAGTGCCTGGTCCTTTTTTGACACAGTTGCAGATGACATTTGCTTTGTCAAATGCAAGCTGTGTAGTCAGAAAGTGAAAAGAGGGAAAAGTGTCAGCAACCTCAATACCACAAATATGTGGAAACATGTGCGGACCAAGCACTTGGTGGAGTTACAAAGACACACTGAAGACCTAGGCCAACTTACTGCACCACCTACCACCTCTTCAGCTCGTGTTGTAGCCTCTTCCTCCAGCTCACACACAGATGGTTCGGCTTCCTCACAGGATCACCATAGAAGAACCTCTGGCACTGTTGTACAGAGACACAGTGTCATTCCACCCACAGCACCACGTTCCCTGTCATCCTCACACTCCCAAGCCAGTCTACAGCCATCGGTAGCACAGGCATGGGAGAAAAGGCGCCCATACTTGGTAAACCACCCCCCGAGCACAGGCTCTGAATGCTGGCATTGCAAAACTACTGTCCCTTGAAATGCTCTAATTCAGGCTGGTGGAGACTGACACCTTCCGTAACTTCATGGCATTGGCAGTCCCACCATAAAACATGCCCAGCCACTTTTATTTCAGCAGGCAAGCCATCCCTGCCCTGCAAAAGCATGTGGAGGGAAAAATTAAACATGCGCTACTAAACGCCGTCCTTAGCAAGGTCCGCCTGACCACCGATGCGTGGACCAGTAACCATGGACAGGGACGATATCTTTCCCTCACTGCCCATTGGGTAAATGTTGTGGAGCCGGGTACAGTTCTTGAGAGTGGCACTGTACGTGTTCTGCCAACTCCAATGATTGCAGGAATCCAGTCTGTACACATTGACTCCTCCTCATACTCCAGTTCCTCGGAATCAGAGCTGCAGGAGCAGTCACATTCTACCTCCACATGGACCCGTGAATGCTTACCTGTTATGACCGATATGAGCACAGCTGTGGCCAAACGTCAACAGGCTGTATTGAAATTAATTTCTTTGGGGAATCGAAGCCACACAGCGCAGGAGCTCTGGAATGCCATCAAGCAGGAGAGCGACGTGTGGTTTGTGCCAGCAAATCTCCAGCCAGGCATGGTAGTGTGTGACAATGGCTGAAATCTGGTGGCAGCTCTGGGCCTAGGTAACCTCACTCACATCCCATGTCTGGCACATGTGCTCAACTTGGTCGTGCAGAGTTTTTTGAGGGACTATCCGGATCTTGATGCACTGCTGCACAAGGTCCGCATAGAGTGCACTCACTTGCGGCGTTCCAGCATGGCAAGATCGCGCATTGCAGCTCTGCAGCGCTGATTCCGCCTTCCGGAACATCGCATCATATGTGACCTACCCACCAGGTGGAATTCAATGTTACATATGTTGGAGAGGTTGTGTGAGCAGCAGGCAGCAGTAATGGAGTGCCAGCTGCATCAGGCGCAAACAAGTCGCACTGCCCGCCGTTCACACTTCACCACCACTGAGTGGGCCTCTATGAAGGACATCTGCCATGTTTTGCGTGCCTTCGATGATTCCACGTGGATGGCGAGTGCAGATGATGCACTAGTCAGCATGACTATCCCCCTTATCTGCCTGCTTGAAAAAACACTGCAAGCACTAAGGGAGGAGGTTGTGGAGGATGAGGAGTCACAAATGCATACTCCCAACTTTTGAAGAAGGGAAAAAGGGACAAAAGCTGCTGAGCGCGGCGTGGCAAATTTTAGGCCACGCCCCAACCACACCCATTTTACAACTAGCCACACCCATGTCCATGCCCAAAACACACCCATTTAGCACTGCTGATCACATTGACTGGTACTGAGGGCACAGTGGCTGGTACTGTGGGCACACTGACTGGTACTGAGGAAAAGAAAGAACAGAGAGAAAAAAGAAAATGGAGAGAGAGAGGAAAGAAATAAAGAACAGAGAGGGGAATGAAAGAAAGAACAGAGAGAGAGATGGGAAAGAAAGATGGTACAGAAAGAACAGAGAGAGAGAAAGAAAGAGAACAGAGAGAGAGAACAGAGAGAAAGAACAGAAAGAGAAAGATAGGAAAGAACAGAGAGAGAAAAGAAGAACAGAGTGAAAGAAAGATTAGAGAGAGAAAGAAAGAGGGGAAAGAAAGAACAGAGAAAGAAAGAACATAGCAAAAGAGAGAACAGAGAGAGATAAAGGAAGAGGGGAAAGAAAGAACAGAGAGAAAGAAAGAGGAAAGAAAGATACAGATGAAAGAAAGATTAGAGAGAAAGAAACAGAGTGAGAAAGAAAGATTCTATAAAAATACTATAGCAGCCCGGCTCCCATTGTAATGCCCCCCTGAGCCTCCCGGTGCAGGACTTATCATGATCCACTCACATGGCTGGCATCCCTGAGTCCAAGGTGATCCTGCTGTCCACGCTATCGGAGGAGGACATGGTGATGGATCTGAAGCATTCCCTGAAGTGCCTCCATGGTTCCGTCACAATCTCCTCCCGAAATTACCTAATTTCCGGTCAGCTTCTAGCACGTTGCTTCCGGTGGAATGTCACGTGTGAATTTTAAAGTTCTCTTTGGGGCTCCGCCGTGTACTCCTGTGTCCGCGGGAAAAGTAAGCTCCCGGCCGGGGCAGATTATCAAAATCAGGACTGTCCCGCTGGATCCGGGACACCTCATACACACACGGTTCCGCTTTGTATGCCTTGTACACACACAGTTCCGCTGCATACACCTCGCACACACATGGCTCCACTCGGTAAACCTCGTACACATGCGGCTCTGCTCCATACACCTTGTACACACACGGCCACGCTCTGTAAACCTTGTACACACATGGCTTCACTCCATAAACCTTGTACACATGTGGCTTTGCTCCATACACTTCGTACACACGTGGTTCTGCTCCATACACCTCGTACACACGTGGCTCTGCTCCATAAACACACGGCTCAGCTCTATACACTTTGTACACACAGGGCTCCGTTCCGTACACCTCGTACAAACATGGCTCCACTCCATACACCTCCTACACACGCGGCTCCCCTCCGTACACCTCGAATACACGCGGCTCCACTCCTTGCACATATGGCTCTGCTCCGTACACCTCGTACACGTGCGGCTCTGCTCCGTACACCTCGTACACGTGCGATTCTGCTCCGTACACCTCCTACACGTGCGACTATGCTCCGTACACACGGCTCCGCTCCATACACCTTGTACACATGCGGCTCTGCTCCGTACACTTTGTACACGTGCAACTCTGCTCCGTACACCTCGTACACGTGCGGCTCTGCTCCGTACACCTCGTACACGTGCGGCTCTGCTCCGTACACCTCGTTCACGTGCGGCTCTGCTCCGTACACCTCGTTCACGTGCGGCTCTGCTCCGTACACCTCGTACACGTGCGGCTCTGCTCCGTACACCTCGTACACGTGCGGCTCTGCTCCGTACACCTCGTACACGTGCGGCTCTGCTCCGTACACCTCGTACACGTGCGGCTCTGCTCCGTACACCTCGTACACGTGCGACTCTGCTCCGTACACCTCGTACACGTGCGACTCTGCTCCGTACACCTCGTACACGTGCGACTCTGCTCTGTACACGTGCGACTCTGCTCCGTACACGTGCGACTCTGCTCCGTACACGTGCGACTCTGCTCCGTACACCTCGTACACGTGCGACTCTGCTCCGTACACCTCGCACACGTGCGACTCTGCTCCGTACACCTCGCACACGTGCGACTCTGCTCCGTACACCTCGCACACGTGCGACTCTGCTCCGTACACCTCGCACACGTGCGACTCTGCTCCGTACACCTCGCACACGTGCGACTCTGCTCCGTACACCTCGCACACGTGCGACTCTGCTCCGTACACCTCGTACACGTGCGACTCTGCTCCGTACACCTCGTACACGTGCGACTCTGCTCCGTACACCTCGTACACGTGCGACTCTGCTCCGTACACGTGCGACTCTGCTCCGTACACGTGCGACTCTGCTCCGTACACGTGCGACTCTGCTCCGTACACGTGCGACTCTGCTCCGTACACCTCGTACACGTGCGACTCTGCTCCGTACACCTCGTACACGTGCGACTCTGCTCCGTACACCTCGTACACGTGCGACTCTGCTCCGTACACGTGCGACTCTGCTCCGTACACGTGCGACTCGGCTCCGTACACCTCGTACACGTGCGACTCTGCTCCGTACACCTCGCACACGTGCGACTCTGCTCCGTACACCTCGCACACGTGCGACTCTGCTCCGTACACCTCGCACACGTGCGACTCTGCTCCGTACACCTCGCACACGTGCGACTCTGCTCCGTACACCTCGTACACGTGCGACTCTGCTCCGTACACCTCGTACACGTGCGACTCTGCTCCGTACACCTCGTACACGTGCGACTCTGCTCCGTACACGTGCGACTCTGCTCCATACACGTGCGACTCTGCTCCGTACACGTGCGACTCTGCTCCGTACACGTGCGACTCTGCTCCGTACACCTCGTACACGTGCGACTCTGCTCCATACACGTGCGACTCTGCTCCGTACACGTGCGACTCTGCTCCGTACACGTGCGACTCTGCTCCGTACACGTGCGACTCTGCTCCGTACACGTGCGACTCTGCTCCGTACACCTCGTACACGTGCGACTCTGCTCCGTACACCTCGTACACGTGCGACTCTGCTCCGTACACCTCGTACACGTGCGACTCTGCTCCGTACACCTCGTACACGTGCGACTCTGCTCCGTACACGTGCGACTCTGCTCCGTACACGTGCGACTCTGCTCCGTACACGTGCGACTCTGCTCCGTACACCTCGTACACGTGCGACTCTGCTCCGTACACCTCGCACACGTGCGACTCTGCTCCGTACACCTCGCACACGTGCGACTCTGCTCCGTACACCTCGCACACGTGCGACTCTGCTCCGTACACCTCGCACACGTGCGACTCTGCTCCGTACACCTCGTACACGTGCGACTCTGCTCCGTACACCTCGTACACGTGCGACTCTGCTCCGTACACCTCGTACACGTGCGACTCTGCTCCGTACACGTGCGACTCTGCTCCATACACGTGCGACTCTGCTCCGTACACGTGCGACTCTGCTCCGTACACGTGCGACTCTGCTCCGTACACGTGCGACTCTGCTCCGTATACCTCGCACACGTGCGACTCTGCTCCGTACACCTCGCACACGTGCGACTCTGCTCCGTACACCTCGCACACGTGCGACTCTGCTCCGTACACCTCGCACACGTGCGACTCTGCTCCGTACACCTCGCACACGTGCGACTCTGCTCCGTACACCTCGCACACGTGCGACTCTGCTCCGTACACCTCGCACACGTGCGACTCTGCTCCGTACACCTCGCACACGTGCGACTCTGCTCCGTACACCTCGTACACGTGCGACTCTGCTCCGTACACCTCGTACACGTGCGACTCTGCTCCGTACACCTCGTACACGTGCGACTCTGCTCCGTACACCTCGTACACGTGCGACTCTGCTCCGTACACGTGCGACTCTGCTCCGTACACGTGCAACTCTGCTCCGTACACGTGCGACTCTGCTCCGTACACCTCGTACACGTGCGACTCTGCTCCGTACACGTGCGACTCTGCTCCGTACACGTGCGACTCTGCTCCGTACACCTCGTACACGTGCGACTCTGCTCCGTACACGTGCGACTCTGCTCCGTACACGTGCGACTCTGCTCCGTACACCTCGTACACGTGCGACTCTGCTCCGTACACCTCGCACACGTGCGACTCTGCTCCGTACACCTCGCACACGTGCGACTCTGCTCCGTACACCTCGCACACGTGCGACTCTGCTCCGTACACCTCGTACACGTGCGACTCTGCTCCGTACACCTCGTACACGTGCGACTCTGCTCCGTACACCTCGCACACGTGCGACTCTGCTCCGTACACCTCGCACACGTGCGACTCTGCTCCGTACACCTCGCACACGTGCGACTCTGCTCCGTACACCTCGCACACGTGCGACTCTGCTCCGTACACCTCGCACACGTGCGACTCGGCTCCGTACACCTCGCACACGTGCGACTCGGCTCCGTACACCTCGCACACGTGCGACTCGGCTCCGTACACCTCGCACACGTGCGACTCGGCTCCGTACACCTCGCACACGTGCGACTCGGCTCCGTACACCTCGCACACGTGCGACTCGGCTCCGTACACCTCGCACACGTGCGACTCGGCTCCGTACACCTCGCACACGTGCGACTCGGCTCCGTACACCTCGCACACGTGCGACTCGGCTCCGTACACCTCGCACACGTGCGACTCGGCTCCGTACACCTCGCACACGTGCGACTCGGCTCCGTACACCTCGTACACGTGCGACTCCGCTCCGTACACCTCGTACACGTGCGACTCCGCTCCGTACACCTCGTACACGTGCGACTCCGCTCCGTACACCTCGTACACGTGCGACTCTGCTCCGTACACGTGCGACTCTGCTCCGTACACGTGCAACTCTGCTCCGTACACGTGCGACTCTGCTCCGTACACCTCGCACACGTGCGACTCGGCTCCGTACACCTCGCACACGTGCGACTCGGCTCCGTACACCTCGCACACGTGCGACTCGGCTCCGTACACCTCGCACACGTGCGACTCGGCTCCGTACACCTCGCACACGTGCGACTCGGCTCCGTACCCCTCGCACACGTGCGACTCCGCTCCGTACACCTCGTACACGTGCGACTCCGCTCCGTACACCTCGTACACGTGCGACTCTGCTCCGTACACCTCGTACACGTGCGACTCTGCTCCGTACACCTCGTACACGTGCGACTCCGCTCCGTACACCTCGTACACGTGCGACTCCGCTCCGTACACCTCGTACACGTGCGACTCCGCTCCGTACACCTCGTACACGTGCGACTCCGCTCCGTACACCTCGTACACGTGCGACTCCGCTCTGTACACCTCGTACACGTGCGACTCTGCTCCGTACACCTTGTACACGCGCAGCTCTGCTACATCCACACTGAAAACCCCTCCTGACCCCACACATGAACTTCATCTCTTCCAGCACCATGACAACCAGCACAACAGAATCCTGCAGGCACTCAAGGGTCAGGGCTGTGCGCACAGAACCTGTGATGAGGTCACAGAAGGGGAGGAGTCAGGGGTAACATGATCAGGGGCATCGGATGCCCCTGATCATGTGACCCCCCTGACTCCTCCCCTCCTGTGACCTCATCACAGGTCCTGTGCGCACTGAAGAACCCAACTATTGGCGCTGGGATTCATCACTGTGGGGCTGCGGTGACTGGTGGATCTGTCTGGGGGGGCGTTGCGGCTCAGTGAAATGCGGGAAAAATAAGCAACCGCCCGGGATAGCGGGACATGCCTTGTACCGCATTCATGTACTGAGTCACGGTGTCCCCCTCCCTTTGAAGATGGCTAAATGCGCAATTCTCCAACATCAGTGGGGTCTCTGTGCATCTCCTCCAGTATTCGTAGAACCTTGCCGAAGGTACTGTATCTCTTTCAGTGAGGGGCCGGAGCATAACAGTATTCCTCGCCTCCCCATCTAAAGCCATCACAGCAACCTCTGCCTCTAATGCCAAGTTCATGGGATGCATCCTCAACATATCCCTGACCCGCTCAGTCCAGTTCCACAACAGAGTGTTGCTGCCAGTAAATTTGGGGAGATTACTCCACATTGCCCCTAAGGATATGCTGGACCTCGTAGCACCCCTAACCGCTTGGTCTGCCTTCTCTGCGCCCGTAGACTGCATCCTGCTGACTACGCCAAGTGTGAGCAGGTTGGCAGATGCAGTGATAGGAGGCAGATCAAGTGTTAACAAGTGTTTTACTTAACAGGGTATTACTCCACGCAGGGAGATAGGGAAAACATGAGGTAAAATGAAGGCAGTATAGGGAATACAAGGGTGTAGAAGGGAAAAAATCAACGCAGAGATAACAAAGTCGCTCTCAAGAAGTCACTTATCGATCGGAAGTCTTCCTGCCAGAAAAGTTTACGGAGTAGATGATGGCACCAACAGCCGTCGGCATGACTTGGATCCGATGTGTTCCTGAAGGAGGCGACAATACGTGTCATGTCGGCAATGTTGAGTCTTTGAAGCTTCCTGTGGAGTCCTCAATATGGAGACTCCTGTGACAGGGCAGGAGTTAAGTGAGGCTCGACGATTATTCACTGACGGTTCAAGAAACTGCCCCGGTAAAAGTCACAGTCTCTGTCAGGTGCCAGGAAAGCACCCCTGACTGCAGCGGAGCGGTTGGCACCTCAATGGGTCGGAGTCAACTTACACCCGGTGGGCTTCTGATCCGAGTCCCTCCGGCAGGTTTCTGTCACGGTCGTGCGCTAATCTGTGTCACTAATGTTACGAATCTGCAGCTCAGGACTAGGGTAGATGGTGGAGAAACTGACCCTGCACTAGGACTAGGTTGTAACCCTATGATGGAGTGGGCGACCTATTCCTTGTGAATAGACCCACCGATGTTTCCTAGACTAAACTCAAATGAAGACCTGTAGGTAGGGGGAAGGGAATCCCTGGGAAGTCTAGGGACTGGAAAACAAAAACAGGTAACCTCCTAGTAGGAAAATAGCGGAAGTTGCAGAAACGAAGGGCAAACCAAAAACAAAACTGGCAGAACTAGAGAGCCCAGCACTGCAAAAAATTAAACAAAGAAAGCAAACAAGGCACCTAGCCAGAACACTATCGTATTAACACTGTTGTCCAACAAGGACTGGGAGGCAGGTGCAGGGTAATAAAGGATGATACAATCTCCTGACCTAAGACAAATCCAGCACCAGAGGAAAAAGACCAGCAGCCTGAAAACCACAAGATGGAGGATGGTCAAAACGAAATAGATTATAACAACTATCTGTCTTTGCAGCAGGAATTCTCTCTCCTCAGCTGTGTGCTGCTCCTTCCTGCCAAATCCTGCTGTGTTTGCGTGCTGCACTGTCCCTGGTCACGCTTAGCCATGCCCCTGTCAGCAATCGAAAAGATCAGTCTGGTTGCTTAACAGACAACAGAGGAGACAGCCCCGACAGTTTCGGACCTGGCACAAGAAAGGTACCCCCAATTCTGGTTTCTCTTCTTACATCTCCACACAGCACCTCCACTCATAGCAGCATGACTTTCTACAGACCCTTAGTTTCCAGCATCTCCTCCTACAGAAACTTCATGGTCAGCATCTCTTTCTCGAGCACATCCACTACCACCATCTTTGACAGCAGCACCTCCACTTCCATCTCCTTCATCAGCACCTACGTGCTAAACATATCCTCCTACAGCACCTCCTGTTAGAGAACCTGCACTCCCAGCATCTACTCCTCACCTCCTGCCAGAGCACCTCTGCTCCGGCATCTTCTCCTAGAGCCTCTGTGTCCAGTATCACATCCTACAGCATCTCTCCTCTTCATATCTCTACTCCCATAGCAATCCTGCTCCCAGCATTGCTTCCTATAGTAGCTGATCACTTAACATGTCCTCCTACAGCACCTCTGCTCTCATCATCTCATCCCATAGACCCCCCCCCACTTCCAGCATCTTCTTTTACAGCTCCTCCACTCCAATCATCTTCAACAGCACCTTTGCTCCGAGTAACTATTCTTACTTCTCCTGTGCTCCCACAATCTCCTCGTACAGTACCTCCTTCTATGACACCTCCGATCCCAGCATCTCCTCCTTGCTTCTATCACTTTTAGTTTTGTTAGAGGAGAGATTCTAAAAAAGTATCTATTATAATCAAATCACTGACATAAAGTTCACATTTTTATATTCTTTTTATAAGCCTAACTAGGTTAGGACTAGAATTAGGTTTAGGACTACGGTTAGGGCTAGGGCTTAGAATAGGTTTAGAACTAAGGCTAGGGTTAGAAATAGGTTTTAGACTAGGATGAGGATTAGGACTAGGTCTAAGGTAAGGACTAGGACTTGGGTTAGAGGTTAGGACTAGGGATAGAGGCTAGGACTAGGGTTACATTTTGACAAGTTAAATCTAATCCTAACTAGATTAGGACTAGAATTAGAGTTAGGAACAGGGCTATGACTAGCCCTAGGGTAGAAATACAATATGTTTAGGACTAGGGTTAGGGCTAGGACTAGGGTTAGGGCTAGGACTAGGGTTAGAGGCTAGGACTAGGGTTAGAGGCTAGGGCTAGACTTAACAACTTGACAAGCTAAGGGGCTAAAGCAGTAAAACAGTTACATTAAAAAAATTATAAAAGAATAAAAGTAAAACAAAATATAACAATGTTTAATTTTTTACATTTTCCAGATATTGATAAAAAAACAGACAAGAGGCAAGATATGGTTACATCGGCACCTTCTCAAAATACAATATATATGCTTGGTGGATAAAATGTCCAATGCTTGACTGATAGAAGTTGCTCACAAAGTGCTAATTATCCTCAGGGTAAGGGGCCAAAATACTCACCTTGTCTCAGTCACTGCCAATGCATGGTATGCCACTGTGTGCATGTTCAGTTACCAGAGGTATTTTTGGTTTTGCATTTTCAATTTTTGCTCCAATTCTTCCCAGAGCCATAACGTTTTTATTTTTTTTTGTCAAAATGACCATGTGAGGGCTTGTTTTTTGCAGGACGAGTTGTACTTTTGAATTACACCATTGGTTTTACCATGTCATGTACTTGAGAACAGGAAAAAAATTCCACACTTGTTTTTTGCTTTGCTTTTTTACTAGGTTCACAAAATGCTAAAACTGATCTGCCATTTTGATTCTCCAGGTCAGCTGTGGCAGCCCCTCTGCCTTTGGATCGGAGACCCCGCAGCATAATGCGGGGTCCCGATTGCTTCCATGGTAACCCGATGTCGTCATGATGACATCCGGGTTACCAGAGCTCAGAGACTTCCTGTCATGCGCAATGCATGTCAGGAAGTTTCTGAGGTTAGTGAGAAATTACATGCAGCGCTGACAGCTTCTATGGCATGCAGATCTTAATGCCATACAAGTGATCAGTCTGCACAAAATGAGTGTCCCAAAGTGGGACACAGTGTAAAACATAGAATGAAATAAAAAAATTAAAATAATTGTAAAACTATAACAAAAATAAAATAAAAAATAATAATAAATCAATATTTAAATTAAAAAAATGTAAGCAATAAAAGTACACATATTTAGTATCGCCACGTCCATAACAACACGACCTATAAACCTGTCCCACTAGTTAACCCCTTAAGTGAACATAGTTAAAAAAAAAAGCAAGGCAAAAAAACAATGCTTTATCATCGTACCGCCGAACAAAAAGTGGAACAACACGCGATCAAAAAGACGGATATAAATAAACGTTGTACCACTGAAAATGTCATTTTGCCCCGCAGAAAACAAGCCACCATATAGCACCATCACCATAAAAAATTAAAAACTTATAGCTCTCAGAATATAGCAATGCAAAAATATTTTTTTTCTATAAAATAGTTTTTATTGTTGTATAAAAGCGCCAAAACATTTAAAAAATTATATAAATGAGGTATCACTGCCATCGTACTGACCCAAAGAATAAAACTTATTTATCAATTTTACCACACGCGGAACGGTATAAACGCCCCCCCAAAAGAAATTCATGAATTGTTGGTTTTTGTTCATTCTGCCTCCCGAAAATCGGAATAAAAAGCTGTCAAAAAATGTGCACGAAAATGGTACCAATAAAAACATCAACTCGTCCCGCAAAAATCAAGACCTCACATGATTCTTTAGGCCAAAATATGGAAAAATTATAGCTCTCAAAATGTGGTGATGCAAAAACTATTTTTTGCAATAAAAAGCGTCTTTTAGTGTGTGACAGCTGCCAGACATAAAAACCTGCTATAAATAGTAAATTAAACCCCCCTTTATCACCTCCTTAGTTAGGAAAAAATAATTAAAAAATTTATTTATTTCCATTTTCCCATTAGGGTTAGGGTTAGGATTGGGGTTAGGGTTGGAGCTAAAGTTAGGGTTAGGGTTGGGGCTAAAGTTAGGTTTATGGTTGGGGGTAAAGTTAGGGTTAGGGATGGGGCTAAAGTTAGGGTTAGGGTTGGAGATAGTTAGGATTAAGGTTAGGGTTAGGGGTGTGTTAGGGTTAAGTTTAGGTTTGTGGCTAGAGATATGGTTAGGGTTGGGATTAAGGTTAAGGGTGTGTTGGGGTTTGGGTTGGAGATAGACTTGGGCAGTTTCCACTGTTTAGGCACATCAGGGGCTCTCCAAACGAGACATGCGTCTGATCTCAATTACAGCCAATTCTGAGCTGAAAAAGTCAAACGGTGCTCCTTCCCTTCCGAGCTCTGTCATGCGCCCAGACAGTTGTTTACCCCCACATATGGGGTATCAGCATACTCAGGACAAATTGCACAAGAATGTTTGGGGTCCAATTTCTCCTGTTACCCTTGGGAAAATAAAAAATTGGGGCGAAAAGATCATTTTTGTGAAAAAAATAAGATTTTTTTATTTTTACGGCTCTACATTATTATAAACTTCTGTGAGGCACTTGGGGTTTCAAAATGCTAACCACACATCTAGATAAGTTTCTTAGGGGTCTATTTTCCAAAATGGTGTCACTTGTTGGGGGGTTTCCACTGTTTAGTCACATCAGGGGCTCTCCAAACGTGACATGGCGTCATGGCGTGACATGGCCAGCCAATTTTGCACTGAAAAGTCAAACGGCACTCCTTCCCTTCTGAGCTCTGCCATGCTCCCAAACAGTGGTTTACCTGCATATATGGGGTATCGGCATACTCAGGACAAATTGTACAACAACTTTTGGGGTCCGGTTTCTCCTGTTACCCTTGGTAAAATAAAATAAATTGGATCTGAAGTAACTTTTTTGTGAAAAAAGTTAAATGTTCATTTTTTTTTTAAAACATTCCAAAATTCTTGTAAAGCACCTGAAGTGTTAATAAACTTCTTGAATGTGGTTTTGAGCACCTTCAGGGGTGCAGTTTTTAGAATGGTGTCACTTTTGCGCGTTTTCTATCATATAAAAAAATGGTGTTGTAAAAATGAGAAATCGCTGGTCAACTTTTAACCCTTATAACTTCCTAACAAAAAAATTTTGGTTCCAGAATTGTGCTCATCTAAAGTAGACGTGTGGGAAATGTTATTTGTTAATTATTATGTGTGACATATTTCTCTGTTTTAAGGGCATGAAAATTCAAAGTTGGAAAATTGCAAAATTTTCACCAAATTTCTGGTTTTTTTCCACAAATAAGCGCAAGTCATATCAGAGAAATTTTACCACTATCATGAAGTACAGTATGTCATAGGAAAACAATGTCAGAATAACTGGGATCCATGGAAGCATTCCAGAGTTATTACTTCATAAAGGGACAGTGGTCAGAATTGTAAAAATAGGCCTGATCATTAACATGCAAACCACATTTGGGGGTAAAGGGGTTAACCAAAAGGAATATCATAAAAAGACTCTCAAGAGACACTTTGTTTCTGAAAATGGATTCCTGCACACGTCACAGAGTGAACTATTTTGCTATCAATTTTTGATATGTTTGTAACAAAAAAAACATTGTTACTACGATGATGGTAGAAAAAGATACTAAAGCTGATCACAGCAGCCAGTTTCTCCAGACCTCAGTGGAAAAAGTTCTGCAAGATTATGAACTCAAAAGAGAACAGATTCTTGCTATTGTCACTGATAATGATTCAAACATAAGTACAATTAAACAGATGAATGAGAATAATAAAGGTGAACAGCAGCTCGATGAACATTTCATATTTAGTATGTTGGAGATTGAAGGCCACAGTCTTGTTCCCATAAAGGAGTAACAAACAGATATTACTACAATAGAACAGCAAAATGATTCTTTACAATAAGATGATCTCATTGAAGCTGCTTCGCACCTCTTTCTATTCATCACCGCTGGCAATAAAAGATAGTCTACAAGAGGAACATACTAGAACTCTGATTAGCAAAGAAAAGAAATTGGCTATTGCTGCCAGAACCCCTAAAATTGATTCCATCTTGAAGAAACGTGCTGGAAAAGAGGCAATTGTGGATCAAGCCACTCGGTCGGGCAGCACCTATTTAATGATTGAGCGATTGCTTGAGCTGAAACCCTTCCTTGTAGATATGGCCAACCCTCAGGTAACACTACGTGAAGGTCAATGGATACAGGTGGCTGACTTGAAGGAATAGCTTCATCACTCATTTACAGTGGCTAAAAAGTTACAAGCTGAGGATGTAACTCCTGACATTTTTATAAAGGAGTGGAATAACTTGTTGTTTTGCCTGTCCCCAAAGAGGAGGTTTAATCGCAGATGGCATTGCTGCTTCAATGAAACAGAGAGAGGCACTGCTAATAGAAAATAAAATTCTTCTGGCAGCTGCTTATGTGGCCCCAAGCCATTGTATATTGTTAGATGATCAACAGCTCAGTAAAGGAAAAGAAGCTCTGATGGTGGTAGTTAGGATGAGGGGGCTACAGGATGGCCAAGAGCAAGAGGACTCTGGTCCTGCCAGTGCTGCTGCTGCCGTTTCTTCATCCTCATCAGATGATGAGTTTGATTTCAACAAGTATTTGGATGACATGGAGCAGGCTAAGCGTTGCTGCAGGGAAAAAGATTCCACTCCCATAGAAAACAGATTGACCATATTTCATCAAAATTTTTCACTTGCTCTCAAAGAAGTAGAAGAGTTCAATCATTCATCAAAACTGACTGTGCATGAGGAAATTCCTTTATACCCTGAAATTGTTAGAGATGGTGCCCATGTGGTTACTGCTTTGCCACCAACCCAAGTTAGTGTAGAGAGGTTGTTCTCCAGCCTTAAAATAATTAGGTCAGCTTTGAGGTCATCTAAGAAGGAGGATCTGATGGAGGCGATACTATTTCTCAAAATAAATTCACAGACTGTACAAATGTTAATCAGTACGTTTTTGTTGAAAACTGTTTATCTTCCACTTACTTTATTGTGTATAATAAATTGTAAATATGCAAAAGTTTTTTTGTTCTAAAGTTGTATTCCAATAAATATATTTTATGTTCTATCTAAATCGTTTGATTATTGTATCATAATAATTAAAATCCTGATGTTATCATTTTACTACAGTAAATGTATCACTTAAACTTAAACATGAGCCATGTATGAGGGAGTCGGAGAAGTGGAGTCGGAGTCGGTGTCATGGAAATTGAGGAGTTGGAGTCAAAGTCGGAGGTTTGGCTTACTGACTCCACATCCCTGGGACAAAATTGTTGGAACCGTTCCAAAATTGTGGATAAACAACTTTTTTCAAGCATGTGATGCTCCTTATATTTCACCTGTGGCTAGTAACAGGTGTGGGCAATGTGAAAATCACACCTGAAACTAGATAAAAGGGGGAGAAGTTGACTCAGTCTTTGCATTGTGTGTCTTTGTGTGCCACAGTAAGCATGGAGAACAGAAAGGAAGAAGAGAAATGTCTGAGAACCTGAGAAACAAAATTGTTGAACAATATCAACAATTTCAAGGTGACAAGTCCATCTCCAGAGATCTTGATGTTCTTTTGTCCACGGTGCTCAACATGATCAAGAAGTTTACAACTCATGCCACTGTTGCTAATCTCCCTGGACGTGGACGGCAGAGAAAAATTGCTGAAAAGTTGCAATGTAGGATAGTCCGGATGGTGAATAAGCAGCACCAATCAAGTTCCAAAGAAATTCAAGCTGTCTGGCAGGTTCAGCCTTTGAGGCATAATGTGAGCATTAGACCAGGATCACACATGCGAGAAACTCGGACGAGTCTCGCATGTTAATACCCGGCACTGCTGCCGGCACTCGGATCGGAGCAGTCAGGGTGGTTTCACATTAGCGCTTTTGACGGTGCGCCGTGCGCGCCAAAATCAAACATTTCGGATTTTGGCGCGCACGGCGCACCGTCAGACGTGCACAGCGCAGGTCAAAGCGCAACTAGCGCACGGCCTGCGCACGATCTGCGCACCCTATGCTAAAGATAAGGTGCGCCGATCGCAGGCGCCGCTGTGCGCTAGGAGGCGGCGCTACAAGCAAGGGGCGGGCACGCCGGGCAGAGAGCCGGCTCGGGGGCGGAGCTACCCCGGCCGTGCGTGCGCTTAAAAAGCGCTAATGTGAAACCACCCTCAGCTGCATATATTGCTATGCGGCTGCATGCTCCGATCTGAGTGCCGGCGGCAGTGTCGGGTATTAACATGCGAAACTCGTCAGAGTCTCTCGCATGTGTGATCCTGGCCTTAATAAGATCAACTGATATATATGGCTTAGTTTACTATGAGTAACATAAGTGATACTACTTCATGATATTATTATTTTATTATTTAAATATTGTTTGCTATTGTTACTTCTAAACTTTATAGCTGTGGTTTGAATATTTGAAAAGTAAATGACAATGTTATTTGTCTAACTGCAAAAATAAAACTATTTGGAACTCCACATTTTATCTTCAGTGTTTTAAGATTTGCCTGTACAGCTACATTCCCTACATGAAGTATTCTGCCTTGTTCATCTAAAATTTTTAACATTTTTTAAAAAGTATAGAAAACACGCAGTTACTGTCCAGTTTTCTTATACTTACGAGTTAGTCCATGATAAGTGGTAACCGTATCGGAAATAGTTCTAGCAGCCTCTTGTGGAATCACACTGAAATTACCATCTCATAAGATTTAGTATACGGTACAATAAAGTGTAAAAATGCTGTAAATTCTGTTTTTCATAGAATAGATCTACTAATTTTTGGTGTATAATAATTAAGTTCATCATGTACAAAGTCACAGAACAATGCACAACAAGTCTATGCTTGCAGTTTTTTCAGCTATGTACATTATGTTGGAGAGTGCGTGCGCGTCTGGGTTGACCTTTTATTTTTCCTGAACAGCTTATCAAGAAATCATTGACACATCATATAATATTTTTTACGTTCACATTAATAATAAACCTTTGTAATCCAATATGATTGTAAATGACACATGTCTACAGCCCATAATTCTGATTTTAAGACATCATCAGCAATCACTGTAAACTGATGATAGTTAAATTCAGAACAATCTGTATACGTTTCTTCAACCTCGAAAAAAATCACATACACCTTACATTTTCATTACGGATAGTGCAAAAAAAAGTGACCAATTTTTACGGACTGTCCTGAAATTTCCAGGTGTGTGATGTATGTGCAGTGTATACGTAGTGTGTGTGTGATGTTTGTCATAAATACACTGTATGTTGTATGTTGGAGTGTGTATGTAACTTTTCTATGCAAGTGTAATTATTTAAGTCAGTATTCCGTTTTAGAAAACTTCACATATCTGTGGATCTACTTGATATATAGCATATGGAATGACTAGATTTACTGCATGTGCGGTGAACAAGTGACTTTATATTAGACAATCTTTACTAGCTAGAGATGGTGAATCTGAATGTACCACGTTCACCAACCTATCCCAGGAAATTCGATTTGCTTTAGATCAAAATAATTGCAAAGCTTAAGATTGGGAAGCTTTCTCCAATCTTATAGATAGGGCTACTTTCCAAATCAATTCAAACCTTTTACTGCCAATTCAGGCAGCCATGTGCTGTATGCAGAAAGCAGAGCTACCATGTGTAATACATAAATTTAACTCCTCATTAAACATCAGTCAGCTTTCTAATTTCACACCAGCAAACTCCTGCCTTGTATCTAACAATCTGCAACTACTGCCTAATTGCCTATCTCAATGTTGTGTATCCTGGTGCTATTGTAATGCCGAGATGCACTACTATGCCATAGGTCACGCACCATGTGGTATGCGGATGGTATCACTTCGCTATGGCAGGTGCAAAAATAAAAGAAAACAAAGTTCATGATGCCAGGGTGCACTTTAAGGGAACCTGTCAGCAGAGTTATGCACAGTATGTAACAGCATGTTCCTCCACTGGCCTGTGTCCCTGGACTGCAGTGTAATCAGGCCTGAGTCAACAAACAGTGGGGGGAGTCTGTCTATGTTCTCCTCAGCATAGAACTTATCCAATAGAAGCTTGTAGCATCTGGAAACTTCGTAAGTTTGCAACATAGTCAAAAGTGGGAGTCCTCCCCAATGGAGGGGTGGATCCCAGGACATAGAATAATAGACACGTTTGGCCCAGTTGGGCAGTTGGGTGTTGACGAGCGAGGGACTAGGACCTTATGTTGAGGCGAGATCCTAGTGCCCGTGTATGGTGTCATAGCTGGTTTTGTTCTGACCAAAGTCAGATCTGCCAGATCACTAGTGAGGCCAGATTAGGAGTTTTACGCCCTTTAATTTACAAGCGCTTGGAGACAAAAGAGACTGCTCACACACACGGGCCGTGGGCAAATCACTTTATCTGACGTAATGAAATACAAGGCAATCTTTTATACCATTTACAACAATATGTAATTCTATGGGGCTCATGTGGCCCCCACCATCACCTCAGGGTTGTACCTTGTTTACAATGTACCCAGAACATGTTGTTACTCACTATTGAGAACATATATGATAAGAAGCAATTTTCCCTTGAAGAGGAGACAGGCAAACTGCAGCATCATAAGAATAAATGAAAGGCAAAAGGCAAATCAAGAATTAAAGGCAGTTAGGCTTTTAAAGTCAAATCATTAACCCTTCTATATCATATGGAGAGTTATAAGTTGCCACGTGGGACTGTGTTGTGTCCCTCATCTGCTGGATCCATTGAATTCACCTAAGGACTATTTCTATTTTCCTGGCTTTGGATTGCCGGGTGGCGCCCCGGACCCTTTGTGTGGACTGTAAGAGACGCTATTGATATTTTATATTCTATGCTCCCTGTCTCTTCGGCCTGGTGTCCCTTCCTACTCTGTCACACACACCGTCACACAGTAACCTCCACAGAGTATCAGGTCGGAGGTTTTATACTGATTAAAATGATACCTGGGTTGATGAAATCCATCATATGGATGTTGTTTAATCTTTATTTTCAGTTTTGGGCTAAAGATATGCTCGTGACCTAAGGTGGGTCTGTAGGGGGGTCTGCATGTGCTGCTCTGACTAGATATTCATAATGAAGACTGCTGACAGGTGACGGATCCCTCACTGACCTGCCCCCTAGTTTGCTTAATGAATATCTGTACATATTTAAAAAAAAAAACCTTCTGCAGGCAGGTGCGGGGCGTGTTCACCAGTCTGATGGAATTTTCTCACCCTCGCTGTGCTGTCAGATAGGGAATACCAGTTCACAGGCAGACACTGAGCACTCGGCACTCAGTGTCTACTGGATGACAGGCTCCATGGTCGCATCATGCAACCATTCAGCATGCCATCTAGATGTAGCAGAGCTAAATCCTTCATGGGACAAATGAATTAAAAGCATCTCTGCAGAAAGGTGAGGTCGTAAGTATGGTTTAATTAAGATTATTAAAGGAGTCTGTCTTTCTTTCAATTAAAGGACTTGTTTCTGGGTGTCTGTGTTTTCATACAATGTGACTATGGGGTTAGTAATGGGGGTGTCTTATTGACTTGAAGTCACCTGACAATACAATGGTCACATCAACCCCCCCATACTATCACCCCACGTGCCACCACTACAGGGCAAGTGGGAAGAGCAAGGCTAAGTGCCAGAATTGGCACATCTTTGAGATGCACCTTTTGTGGGGCGGCTGAGATCTGATGTTTTTAGCCTGGGGAGGAAGTATTCATGGTCCCTTCCAAGGCTATTAATATCAGTCCACAGCTGTCTGCATAGCCTTTGCTGTTTATTAATTATAGGGGACCCTACGTCTTTTTTTTAGGGTCCCTCATTATAATAGCCAGTAAAGGCTAAGCATACAGTTGTGAACTGATATTAATAGCCTGGGAAGCTCCATGGGTATTACCCCTTTCTCAGGCTTTAAACATCAGCCCCCAGCCGTCAGCTTTCCCTCTGCTTGTTACGAAATTGCGCGGGTGCCCATGCCATTTTTTTTCAGAAAAATAATATTTTATTAATTAAATACATGTACAGTAAGCTGCACACACACACACACACTGTACTAATTGTATTTGTTACAGACATCTGTATACCTACCTATTCTTTATGTATTTACTGTATGTAATCCATCTCTTCTATCCTGTCAGCTCCTGCAGTGATTTTACAATACACGGCAGATGAATTGCTGGCTTTTCATCTATCTCTCTATCTATCTATCTATCTATCTATCTAATATTTATACATATATATATATATATATATATCTGTGTGCCACTGACATCTATATATCTATGCATTCTATACTGTATGTATATATGTTTTCTATCTCTTCTATTCTAACCTGTCAGTGTGATTGTACTGTACTGTACGCGGCACATGAATTGCTGGCTTTTCAAAGGTCATTGGTCAAAGGTCAGACATCAGACAGGACTCACATGGTTTGAGTGCTGTGCAATTTTTTTCTCGCACCCTTAGGCTTGCATTGGCGATTCTCGGCCAAGACTCAGTGACAATCGCAGCATGCTGTGATTTTATAAACATGACAAATACGGCTGAGAAAATAAACGCTGATGTAAGTTGCCCCATAAATTAACACTGGGCCGAGTGCTATGTGATGTTTTCTCGCATAGCAATCGCCCGTATTCTACGGTAGTGTGACGCCGGCCTTCATCAGCCGATCCTGCGCTGTAAATAAATAGTAAAAACAAAAACCTGTGTGGGTTCTCCTTGTATTTTTGATAACCAGCTAGGCAAAACTCACAGTTGGGGGCTGCTGTAAGCTTCAGCAAGACTGGTTAACAAGAATAGAGGGGTCCCCACACCGTATTTTTTAATTATTTAAAATAAACCGCATGAGGTCCCTCCCAGTTTTGACAACCAGCCTTGCTAAAGCAAACAGCTGGGGGCTGATATTCTCAGGCCAGTAAGAGGCCAAGGATATTGGCCTGCCTCAGCCTAAAAATAGCTCCCCACACCAATTAGATGCACCAATACTGGCGCTTTGCCCTACTCTTCCCACTTGCCCTGTTGCTGTGAAAAGTGGGGTTCATACTTGTAGGGTTGATGTCACCTCTGTATTGTCAGGTGACATCAAGCCTAAGGCTTAGTAATGGAGAGGTAAGACACCTATCTATTGCTAATCATATAGTCCTTTATTAGAAATAAGATTAAACAGTTTTCCATTTTATTGAAAAATAACAAACACAGTTATACTCACCTATAGTGCACGCTGCACTAGAGAGAGAACTGTTGTCACAGTGCAGGAGCCGGCATACAACACAGGAGGAGGCGACGCACAGGGGCATGATGGATGGCTGGGAGGCGGTGCCCAGACGCAAGACAGGGGCAAGATGGATGGCTGGGAGGTGGTGCACAGACGCAAGACAAGGGCATGATGGATGGCTGGGAGACGGCGAACAGGCACAACAGGGGCATGATGGACAGATGGGAGGCAGCTGATACAGGGGGAGACACCATACCTATGGGACACAATACAGGTATGGGAACCTATTTATAAAAGTCAATATTTCGGCGTTACTAGGGGTCAGAAAGAAAAGAGCCACCTTCACAAAAGTCTTAGTGCTGCTGAAGGTGGCTCTTTTACTTAAAAATGCCTTGGGGGGTGACAGGTTTCTTTTAAAGTCTAAGCCAAGTGAGTCGCGTGAAACCTGATAAAGGTGACACAAAATCAATCACATTTGTGATTTTGTGTCGTAGTCGCAGGTTGCAATTTGACACCATAGGGAACCATTAGATATTATTTCACAATAGGACAGCATGATTTCTGTGTCTCCGTAAACATGTCGTTATTTGGCCCAAGCTTAAAGGTTTGTACTAATATTACCTGTCACAGGATAGATGATAACTTGCTGAATGTTGGGGTCCGAGCCCTAGACCCCCCCCCCGGGGAGATTCGTAAAATAGAGCAGCAGAGAGACAGCATCTTCATTTTGCAGTAAGGGGTAGTTAAGAGGTTGTTCACTACTCAGAAAAACTCCTTCTGAATTCCTATGTTTCCCCTAGTAATATAATTACACTTAGGGTTCACTCACACCAGCATATATATATGAGATGAGTACTACGTGATTTCTTATCGGACCAATGTTATTTATAGGGGCAGTGCTGATGTCAGAATTTTTTCTCTGACACAATCTGTCAGTGAAAAAAAAGCGGCATGCTGCGATTTGATGTGCAAATCGAATGCCACTCACCCATTCAAGTCTATGGGTGCTTGAAAAACATCATCTGAGTGCAGCCCGATCTCAGTGGGTTTACAGAATGGAGAAGATGAAGAAATGTTGTTCTCTATCTTTTCCTCAACTGTGCTACAATTTTCTCATCCGAGAGAATCGGATCACACTAAGCAGACACTGGGCTCAAACTCATCGCCGGAGCCCGCACCTTTTCTGGCTCATGACAGCTGATCTGATCAGCTGTCATGTGCCCCTAACAGCCGCCGCTGGAATCACAATCCACCCGTGGCTGTTTATATGTTAAATGCCACTGTCTAACTGACAGCGGCATTTAACAAAGACGTGCAGGAAATGCGTCATTAACCCCACCCATCGGCACCCGTGTCACATGAGCGCGGGTCACTGATGGGTTGGCATGACAACCCAGGATCTACAGGAGAACCCTGTGGTTGTCATTGCCAGATCGTTATGAGCGCCACCCAACAGTCGGCGCTCATAGCAAGTGAGCATTTCTGCTACATACTGTAGAGCAAGGCTGCAGCCACTTAATTAAAAAAGATCCTAGACTTGTTTGGTATCTACGAACTCGAAATGACCTGGAGAATCATAAAGTCAGATCAGTTTTAGCATTTAATGAACATCATTAAAAAAATCCCCAAAACAATTGTGGAATTGCACTTTTTATGCAATTTCTCTGCTCTTTGAATCTTTTTCCCGTTTTTCAGTACACAATATGGTAAAATCAATGGTGTCGTTCAAAAGTACAACTCGTCCCACAAAAAACAAGCCCTCACATGGCCATATTGTCAAATAAAATAACAAAGTTATGGCTCTGGGAAACAATAATTAGAAACGCAAAAACGGAAATACCCCTGGTCCTTAAGAGTTTAGTCTAATATTTTACCTGAATATTGTGCTTGCTGCTATACATATAAGTCTTTCCACTGATTTAATTAACCAGTATGTTTTTCACTTCGTCCTTATTTATAAAGGCGTCATGCTTTTATAATGAATCATATTGAAATAAAATATAAAACATTCTTGAAAGTTGCAAGTACAGTAAATTTTTCCTTTAGACGAAAGTATAAAAATATGGAGATTCAGTATTGAACTTGTTCCTGTGAAGCATATTCATCCTGATGGTGTCAAATTAATGGCATCAAAAGTTACCTACATTAACCCCATTCCAATTTCCATTTTTTTTCCTCTCCTTCTTCCAAGAGTCATATGTTTTTATTTTTCTGGCCACGTAGATAGTTGGGGGCTTGTTTTTTATGCGACAAGATGTACTTGTGAATGACTCCATTCAATTCAGCACATAGTGTAGTAGGGAGCGAATAACATTTTTTAAGTGGAGATAAACTATGAAAAAAAGCGCAATTTTTTTGACAGTTTTTTTGGGCATTGTTTTTACAGAAAGACACATAACAGTGTAGCAGCACCATTGTATAAGAGTTGGAATACACTAAATCGTGTAGCAGTACCATCATATATTACAAATATACATACACTAATAATATACGGCATCGGGACAAAAGAGAAAGGCAGAGATATAAACAAACGTAATATATCATATCCCCTACAGTGGGAAAGCGCGAGCTGCAATTTCTCAGCGCAGGGACAAGATTTCGTCCTGCAATTTGAATGACGCAGGAGGCAACATCCACGTCAATCAAAGAAGGTGGTCGATGAGCAGCAACTAGGAGGAGGTATGGAAAGGCCAGAAAGGATGCCTATCGGACTGAACTGACGGGATTACCATATAGCACGTGAGAACTTCAAAAGGTTTTTGAGGGTTCTACAAGGGGAGTCAGTGGGTCATATACCTAGTTTGGAATGCAGGCACTGAATAAAGTAATAGTATTAGTTGATATATGACAAAACTGGTGACAGGTTGCCTTTGAATGTGCAATTATAAGAAATCTCTTGCATAGCTTTTATTTCCACATCAGACCACCATGTTATCTATGAGACTGTGGTTTCATGATAATTTGAGCAAATTTGAAGATGGACATCAGAGACAGGTTAAGGAGGACATCACTCATTTATGCACCAAACACTCCATGGCTTTTTACTCAAGAATAGTACATATGAGCCCATTCATTACACCCTGAGGTGAACATGTCATATGACACAGTCCTTAAACAAAAAACGCACACAGAAACATCAGTCACTCACTGTATATTATAATATGGGAGAACACTAAATGTACAAAGAAGGGACAAAACTATACACCATTAAAAGAGAACAATGTATGCAATAAAGGACAGCACTATACATACTAATGAGAAATACTATGTAATCAAGGATAATGTTATAAGAAGTAATGGGGGATGCTCTATGTAATAAAGTATGACAGTATACATACTAATGGAGGAAAGTATATATAATAAAGGATGACACTATGCATACTAATGAAGGGCACTGAAACAATAGAGTTGAGCGAAAAAGGTCGGTCAGATTAAAAAATCGCCGACTTTCGCCAAAGTCGGGTTTCGCCGGTCGAAACCCGACCCTAGCGTGAGGTCGGCCATGAGGTCGCCGATCAGTGCGCCAAAGTCGCGTTTCAAATGATGCTTTCAGCGTCTTTTCTCACCCAATGATGGAGGACGCACACTGTGGGCAACACGATGACATGCGCAGCGGCCAGCACCATCGTAGAGAAGGGCATTGAAGTGATTGGCTGGCTTTGTGTGGTGTCACAGTGGGTATTAAAGGCTGTGAACACCGACCGCCATCTTACTTCTGCCGATCTTACAGTAGGGAGAGGTGCTGCTGCTGATTCTGAACAGGGAGAGCGTTAGGCAGGGAAGAAGAAAAAAAAAACTGCTTCTGCTGATAGCGCTTTTCACTGTACAGTTAGTGTGCAGTGAAAGGGGAGGATTTCTGTTGTGTGCAGCAGCTCTGTTGGTGATTAGGCTGCCTTTTAAGGCTACCTGCTAGCTGCATTGCTGTGTGCACACTGCTGTTCAAACTTCTTTTTTCAAAGCACTCCAAATTTTATTATTTTGTCCTGGTGAGTTACTGAGCGT